>NC_137981.1:51335627-51423127 GCF_963924665.1 Micromys minutus
GCATTCTGAAAGGTAGCATTCTATACAGGGGAGGGGAGATAATACCAGACATCCAAGGGGAAGATCTGAGATACTTATGAGTATCAGGTAAAGAGTGTCAATAAACATTAGGGGCCTGGAGTACAGGAGATAGGCCTAGGCTGAAAATATTTGAGAGCTGTTGGCATGTAGATGCTATTTGAAGCTGGACTCTCAGATGAAGTCGCTGCAAATGCAGAATGTGACTAGAGAAGAAGAGAAACTTGTTAAAACCAGCCTTTCATGAGCCCACATCTTGAGAGATTGCCCCCCTTTTTGTTAATTAGAAAAAAACCAACAGCGACAACAACAACTCAGGAGTATGGGAGTTTGGCTGTATCAAGTGTCTGTATGATGTCTGAGGAAGCCAGAAGAGGACATTGGATCCCCTGAAACTACAGTTACAGATAGTTGTGTCACTGTGTGGGTGCTGGGAATCAGACCTGGGTCCAGTCCATTATGGCACGAGGTCCTGGCAGCAGGAGTTTGTAGCATCTGGTCATTAGTGCATCCAGAGTCAGGAAACAGACTGACGCATGCTGGTGCTCAGCTCACTCCATTTTATACCAGTTAGGGTTCCAGCTCAGAAAACAGTTCTGTCCATAGTTAAGATGGATCTTCCCACACAGATGAACCCAACCAAGAAAGTCCCTCATATACAGTTTCAGAGGCTAATCACAATCTAGATAATTTTTACAGGTATGCCTGGATGCCTGTTTCCTAGTCAATTTTCGATCCCATCAAGTTGATAATTAACCATAATTACCACAGCTTAAAAAAAAAAACATGGATAAGTGAAGACTAAGTAAAACCAAAGTTTTTAGCTCAAAGTGCATTGGAAGAAACAGGGAAGTTTGAGTAAGAATTAGCTGACACAATACCATCTTAGTTTAGCTTTAGTTGTCAACCTGACATAACTGGGAAGAAGAAACCTCAACTGAGGAACTGCTTCCAGATGGAAAAACCTAATTGGCTTCTTGACATGTCTGTAGGGCATTTTCTTGATTGATAGTTGATGTAGGAGGGCCCAGCCCACTGTGGGCGGTACCATTCTTAGGCAGGAGGGCCAGGCAGTATATGAAAGTTAACTGAAAATCGGAAACAAGCCAGTAAGCAGTGCTTCTCCATGCTCTCTGTTTCAGTTTCCATCTTGGCTTCTCTCAACGATGGGCTGCTATTTGTAAGCCAAATGAACTCTCATCTCTCATGTTGAGCCTGGGAAAACAGCAGTGACTATTTGATAACTGGTAACTAGGTATGCTTTGTACCTTGGTGCACCCCCCCCCTTTCTGTAGCTTTAAACTTTTCATGTCAAAACAAAGGTGGAAAGGGTTGGTAGAAGAGTAATAATCAATAAAGAGAGAGGTAAAAAGGTTAGAGAGGGTGTTATGTGGCTTGGGAACTTAGTTTGAATTTCTATTGCTGTAAAGAGACAGCAACTTTGCCTCGACAAAGGCAACTCTTATCAAGGCAAAGATTTAATTGGGCTGCCTTAACAGATTCAGAGGTTTAGTCCATTTTCATCCTGGTGTGAAGCATGGCAGAGGGCAGGCAAATAGAATGCTGGAGGAGCCTAGAGTTCTGCATCTTAATCTGAAGACAACTAGAAGGAGACTGTCTTCTCCAGGCAGGCAGGGGGGACTGCCACACTGGCCAGACTTGAGCATATATCTGAGACCTCAAAGCCCTCCCTCCATAATGACACACTTGCTTTAACAAGGCCACACTTCCTCCAATAGTGCCACTTGCTGTGGGACAAGTATATTCAAACCTCCACAGGAACCAAGTGAAAGAAACTTGTGAAGTGGGGGTGGGGTGGGTAATAAAGACATGAAAGCCACTGGCAGGGCAGGTAAAAGACATGAGAAGTGAGTCTTGGACTTAAGGACAATTTGTGGTGACCATGGTGGGATAGCCCCTCAGGTGCCTAAACCCAAAGGGGCCTTAAATGATGGGGCTCCAAGAAGCCAGGAACCCATGTGTGTCTTTGTGGAGGATAGGTTTTAGGGAGTGAGCTGTGCAGGGAATACCAGTGGAATCACCCCAGCGCTTTCTAACAACCTTGAGTGCATTAACCCCCCTCCACCCCATTAGCTTTTATTTTACAGTGTGGACTTGTTCAAATGGAGGTGAGTGTGCAGGGGAGATGAAGTGACTAGAGCACAGTTGGTTTCTTTGTTTTGACTATTCTTAGGAATGTGGTTCACAGGGAGAGTTGTTCCAGCAGTTAGATTAGAAATGCAAATTCCATTCTTCCCCAACAGTAAGCCCAGGGATTCCATACTTGTCTTTGTAGTCTTCTTCTCCTCCTCCTCTTCTTCCCTCCTTGTCCTCCTCTTCCTTGTTACTAATGTATTCTTTTCTCCTTTTCCTCTATCCCTATTCTCCCTCCCTCCTCCCTTCCCCTCTCTACTTCTGTCTCCCCTCCCTCCCTTCTTTCTTCTTTTCTCCTAGAATTTTCAGCTCAATTGGCTTTAGAACTACTTAGGAGGCAGGCCCAAGTATACCAGTGAGTGCTGTACAGACTGTGGGCAGCCTCTGAAAATGTCTGTGAGGAATTATCTTGATTCATCAGTGTGGGAAGACCCCAAGCCTCATCGCAACAAGTGTAGTCATTTGGGAGACATCTTGAATCAATCTCCATCCCTTGCCTCTCTTCTTCCTTTCTTTATAATCAAAGCATAATTCATTCATGGCAAACAAAAAATGTATAAACACACAGCAAGCAAAAGAAATATATAAACACACGAGATTTCAACTTCCACTTCTTATATCTGATAATATCTGTCTATAATTTTGATATTTTTTGTATAAATTTGTTTTAAAGAGTATTATTTATATGGTTTTACTTTGCCTTTTAATGTTGTATTGTGGAAAACTACATGTCATCATGTTCTTTTGTGATACTATTTTGAGTAACTACATTAAATATTATAAAAGAATATCATATGTAAATATACCTATAAGTCTTAAACCTACATTTTTATGTGGTATTTGTTTCTTCCAACTTTTCTCTTTCATAAAGAACAAAGACACCAGTCGGTTCTGAGGAGCCGGTGTAACCACCTTCCTCCAGCAGCGCAGTGTAGTTTGAAGGAAGAGGTGGGAAGCCGGTGTGTGGCGGACTCCATCACTTCCGGGATCACTTCGGATCCCAGCGTTCTGGTGGTAGAGGCAGAAGGATCAAAAGTTCAAGATCATCCTCAGCAACATCCCAAGTTTGAGGCCAGCTTCAGCTACATGAGAACCTGTCACAAAAGAAAGAGTTTGAGGCCAACCCATAGGCTGCACAGCAAGAATTTGTCGTGAGAGGTTCTCACAGCTGAAGGCTCAATGTAAAGCAGGATGTCTGTGGATCCGATGACCTAAGAGGCATCTTTGGCTTCACACCACAGCCTCGCCTGCTGAGGATCTACATAGTATTTCAAGACCACCTGCTTGAAGGGATGCAGGCTGTTGAACAGGTTAACCAAAAGAAACTGGAGGACATTCCGGACTGTGAGATCAGCCCTGTCTAGACTCAGAAATGCACAAAGTTTCTTTGCTTCACGAAAGGACAGTCCGATAACCTTTTTGGTAAAACGGAGCAGCTGATTTTGCATACTCCTCCAAAACATCCAAAATAGACAAACCAAAGAGTTATAGGAGAAATATAAGGTAGATCTATGCACCGAGCAGGCCTTTCTTGCAGAATTAGAGAAGCAAAAAGCTGTTAAAGACAAACTCAGAGACAACGACTTTCTTCGATGAGCTTGAAAACACTGGCAGATATTAAGGAACTTTGGGGAAAATTTGGTGTCCCTGGTCCAGAACTGCAGAAAACTCCAGAACATCAGAGACAATGTAGCAAAAGGAAGCAAAAGACTGGAAACACTCATTTGTCAGTGGTGAAGAGAAAGCATGTAAACAGGTAACTTTTCTTTGTTTACTCTTATGTTCAAGTATATATATATATATATATATATATATATATATATGTGTGTGTGTGTGTGTGTGTGTGTGTGTGTGTGTGTGTGTATTTGTGTGTGTGTGTGCGAGTGTGTATCTTTTTCTTAAGAGATAAGCAAAACCCCTGTGTATGTGTATGTGTGTGCTATTAAAAACTGACTCCTGGTTGGAGAGATGGTTCAACAGCTAAGAGCACTGACTGTTCTTCCAGCAGTCCTGAGTTCAATTCCCAGCAAGCACATGGTGGCTCACAAGGATCTGTAATGGGATCCGATGCCTTCTTCTGGTGCATCTGACAACAGCTACAGTGTACTCCTCATATAAGTAAAACAAATCTTTAAAAACAAAACAAACAAATGCACCACTACCAACAAAACCACACCCCCTGACTTCTAGCTGGGTTTCATGTACACCATTCATCCCAGTACTCAGGAGGCAGAGGCAAGTGGATCTCTTATGAGTTTAACCTGGTGTCTTAGTCAGGGTTTCTATTCCTACACAAATCATCATGACCAAGAAGCAAACTGGGGAGGAAAGGGTTTATTCAGCTTACACTTCCACACTGCTGTTCATCACCAGAGGAAGTCAGGACTGGAACTCAAGCAGGTCAGGAAGCAGGAGCTGATGCAGAGGCCATGGAGGGATGTTACTTACTGGCTTGCTCCCCCTGGCTTGCTCAGCCTGCTTTCTTATAGAACCCAGGTCTACCAGCCCAGGGATGGCACCACCCACAATGGGCTGGGCCCTCCCCCCTTTGATCACTAGTTGAGAAAATACCTTACAGCTGGATCTCATGGAGGCCTTTCCTCAACTGAGGCTCTTTTCTCTATGATAACTCCAGCTTGTGTCAAGTTGACACAGAACCAGCCCAGTTCACTTGGCTTACATAAAGGGTTCCAGAGCAGCTAGGACTAAAGAGAGCCTATCTCAATAAACAAACAAACAAACAAACAAACAAATAAATAAAACCCAAATGTGATTGATGACACTTGTTATGTTGATGAAGCAGACTTTATTCGGGACCCTTAAGTTAGGTATTGGGACCATTGTAGCAGTGTTTGCATTGAGGGAAAGATTAGATTCTGAATGTAAGAAGGAAAAAGAAGTTGGGAACGTGCAGGTCAGGGACAGAATGGGACTTGTTGGGACAAAGTGGGTATCATTGGATGAAAAATCACTAAAAGGGTCTGTGTAAGAGCTTTGAATGTATCCCACAAAATTCATGTTAAAATCGACTTCTTAGTGGCATGCAGTCCATCATGGTGACGGAGCCATGGTGACAGGAACAGAGCATTAGCTTTCCTGTGGCTCAGCCTCAGAAGCCACGGAGCAGTGAGTTTGCTGCCCTCAGTTGTGAAAGGTTTTGCGACCGTCCACTTCACTTCCAGGGGAGGGGACATAGATTCCCCATTATTATTATCAGTGGCAAGCATGTTCTAGAAGATCACATAAAAGTTAAAATATTGCCATAGTCATTTTTTTTGGAGAAACACATTCTATTGTGAGTTTATGGCCTTCATGACTGCCAAAGTTATGAATCTCAAGGAAAATCTGAATAATTTCTAGACTCAGGGAGACTGAAGAGGCCCAAAACTAAAACATAAGATTTTTCTTTCTTTTTTTTGCGGAGGGGGGGAGGGGACTATTGTCTTGGTCATAGGATTTCCATTGTTGTGAAGAGACATCATGATCAAGGCAACTCTTATAAAGGACAACATTTAATCGGAGATGGCTTAGGTCCAGTCCAATATCATCAAGGCAGGCATGATGCTGGTGAAAGTTGAAGCCCAAAGTTCTTCATCTTCATCTGAAGGCAGACAGGAGAAGACTGGCCCCAATGTGACACACTTTCTCCAAAAAGACCACACCTTCTAGTAGTGCCACTCTCTGGGCCAAGCACATTCAAACTGCCACAGCTATAAAAAGCATTATTGGGAAAGTGGGAGAGAAGGGAGATATATCCATATCGACTTCATGATTTTAATAATGTGGCTATATGAAAGTATATATATATATAATTTATTGTTATTGTAGGTGTATGAAGGTGTGTATACATGTGGATACACAAGCCAGATTATGCATGTAGAGGGCAGAGGACAGCTTTGTGGACTCTCCTTACTTTCACTTTTACATGGGTTCTGGAGGTCAATCACATTCTTCAACAGGGTGTTTACTCTCCAATTTGTGACAGTCCTTCTTGCCTTTGGCATATGACCCTTCTCTTGATTTCCCTGGTCCAAGCTGGCCCTGGTTTTTGCAAGCCTTACGTAGTAAGCCTGTCTGGGAATATAGAAAAACAAACTATCTTGCTTGCATACCTAACACAGGTCATATAAACATGTCTTTGTGTTTGTATGTAGCCATTGAAATGGTGCATTTGGGATGCTAATTTCTAGTTGCAGAACACTGGAGAGAAATCCCAGCTAGGAGTATTGTGATGGTCCCCCTCATCCTGACCACTCAAATTTAACACTGGCCTTAAAATCCAAATAAATTTACATTATTAAGGTAATGAGTTCACACTGGCATTCACTCCAGGGAACAGGAAACAAAGGCAGAAGTGAACACACACACACGTGAGGTGGATGTGGCAGCTTGCTCCTATAGTTTCAAACAGGTTCTCTTTCAAATCTGGAAGACTGGAGGTAAATATGCTTTTCTTCATGTTTAATTTTTTTTTTGAGTCAGTTTTAAAAATCTTCCTATAGGACTCAGGCTTACTTTAAATTCACTATGTAGCCCAGGCTGGCCCTGCACTTAATATGCTCCTGCCTCAACCTCCCTGGGCTGGGATTAGAAGTCTGCTATCAGTAGACCTTGCTGAATAGCTTTAGACTCCTGGGAGGCAGTCACACCTCCCATTGAAAATAGATAATGTGTATCCTCCAACTTGGTATCTGCTATGCATTGTTGGATATGTATATGTATGTGTATGTATATGATGTATATGCATATGTATACGATGCATATTTTATGCATATGATGTCTGTGTCTATGTCATTTATGTATATGTATATTATATGTATATGTATGTGATGTTTGTATATATGTAGTATATATCTATATATAATTTACATATACATATATTTAAATATATATTATATACACACATATAATAAAATATATAAATGTGTTTATGTGTGTGTCTTTGACTGAGTGTGTGTGTGTGTGTGTGTGTGTGTATGTGTGTGTGTGTGTTGTGTGGTCTGTGTACTTGAGCGCAGATGCCTACAGAGGCAGAAGAGAGCCAGGGATGATGGATCCCCCCTCCCCCAGCTGGAGTTTCAGGTAGCTGTGAGCCTTGACCGTAGCTCTGCTTTTGTTTGTTTTGTTTTTTAACCACTGAAGCATGGCTCCAGGTCAGCGGCTTTTAGGATTTGGCTTTAGTCTTGTGTTACTCTTTTGATCCGGACCTCTGTTTCTAGTTGGTCAAAGACACTTGATCTTTCGACATTTTATATGCAAGAGAATTTGTTAAAAAATAGTTCAGTGGCAAAAGAAATGACTGACGTGCCTTTTACACTCTCTGTTTCTTGGGTGCGACGTTTTAAAAGTTTTTTTTTCCCCTCTCCTTTTCTACTCTGGTCACACCAAGGAACAGGATTTAAGTTAGGAGCCTGTGGTGCAGCTCCATGAGGTGACCAGTAGGGGGCGGAGTGTGTTTCTCTCCAGGACAGACGGGCTCCAGACCTTCCAGGAGGACCAGGTCACTTTTGTTTGGTATTCTCTCTTCTCTCCTATCCACTTTCGAGTTTTGCAGACTCAGATATCATTATCCCTAATTCTCAACTGTCTTGTAATCTGATCGGAAGCCGATTACAATATCTCTTGCAAAATTCTCCCAGTTTTTTTTTTTTTTTCCTCTTCGAATTATGCATTCAGATTTTACTACTAAGATTGCCACTACTGTTTGCAAAGCCTGCCCTCCTGTGCTGGGCATTCCCAGGGCAAGGCAGCCTCACTGTCCTCTCCACCTCTCAGACGTGCAGGCTGAGCTGACATTTTGCCAGTACCTTTTTGTCCTTGACAGAGGGTGTCACTTGCAAAGCCTTTTTGAAGACAGTTCCCTTTCCCCCAAGAGCTCTATAACCTTCCCTCCCTTTGACACAGTCGATACCCTCCCCATCCCGAAGCCCAGTTGGAGACTCCCTCATTGTTCCCACTAATGCAGCTATAACTTAACACCAGCAGTTTAGCTGAATGACCTTCTTTCTCCTATTGAGGACTGAAGGGCAGGGTCCCACCAGCCGCATAAAGATCTGCAGTTTAACCCAATGTCCGCAGGTTAACTGGCTCCCCTCCCCCTCCCCCTGCCTTCCCCACCCCTGTTTTGTCTGTAGGGACTTCGAAAGACAAAGACCGTAATTGCTTGCTAATTAAGTTGTTTGTAAAATACAAAAGGCTTAAAAACTGGTGAGATAGATTGACAATATTTTAAGAATAATATTCCTTTGTTATGAACGGTATAGTTTAGTGACCTCGAGAAAGTTTTTTATCGGGTAGTATTTGTAATGAGAAAAGTTATGTACGTTGACAACCTACCTCCGTCACGTTTTCTCTGCTTTCACCAAGTGGGTCCTTAGGATCGAACTCAGGGAAGTTTCCTTACATGCTAAGCCATTTCGCTGGGCTTGCTGCAATAATGCACAGCATATATCAATGTCCAAAAACTATTCAAAACAAGATAAAATACAAAATAAAATTACACAGATCAGGGGTGGAGTTCAGGGGCAGAGTGCTTGCCCATTGGCCCTGGGTTTGGTCCCCAACACTGCAGGTTGAAAGAAAGAAAAAAAAAAAAAAAAAGACAAATAACTATATCTTTGGTCTAAATTCGTTGCACTGTAATTCCAGGATTCATTAAGATTCATGCTCAGAGATGGGAAATGTAGTAGAATTTATAACTGAAGAGCTAAAAATATTTATTAGCACACTTTGTTCTTTTTAGTGATCATGACATGAAATTGCTATGTAACATGTGGTTGCTCTGAAATTATGAGTGTAGAAGAGAGATAGACACGCATGGCGTATTCATTGATGCAAATAAAATGTGAGCTGGGAGTTTATAGTTTTATGTGTTACATTTGGGAAACACAAAGTTTGTGGCAGGATATATTTGTGGAGGTGTGCAAAAACATAGTGGATAGAATTGAAAAACTTATTATTATTTTAGGTGTCTGTTTTGGCTGCATGCAGGCAGAAGAGGATTTTGGATCCCCTAGAACTGAAGTAGAAGGGAGGCGTGAGCTGCTACATGTGTTCTAGGATTTGAACCTGGATCCTCTGCAAGAGTGGCCGGTACTTTCTCTAGACCAAATGCAGTAGATTTGTACTTAGCTTTATAGAATGGCTGAGGACAAAGACAACTAAACGGTAAGTCACCGGCTTTCAGTAGGTGAAGTTGTTTGGGAGGAGTGCAGCTATGTGATTAAAAGAAGTGACAGCCTTATGGGTACTTTTTTAGTATTTAAAAAAATAGTTATGAAACATAGCCTCGGGACAATACCGCAAGACCTGAGAGAAATGTGGAAAGTTTGAGCCAATGCTGCCCTCTGCTGGACAAATTATATTACTCACCCACTTGGTTTGAGCACCTTCCTGGCTCTGAGAGAAGGCAGCCAGCCCAGAACATTCTGAAAACCCAGGGCAAGAGAGTGGAGGTTACCCAGGACAACAACCTCCATACTGGTCTGCCTGACAGAATTTCTCTGGTACCATCCACAGAGAATCAAATGTAGCTTGGATTTAAGTATCTGCTTGAGGACCCGATACACTGGCATGAAGACCTTCAGCAGAACCACGAGTTTTTAAATTTCCATTTAGGTTGAGATTTAAAAGAGCACATTGTTTTGTATGCACCCCTCTCTGTGCCTGTGTGTGTACCTCTGGAAGAGCAGCAAGTAACTCTTAGCCGTTGAGCTGTCTATAGGGCTTGAGACTGAGATCTTTCAATGATCATGTTCCATCTCTGGTTAGAAAGGGCATCACTTTTTGGGATACATATAACAGGTGCAACATAACTGCTTATGTGACCAGGTGAGGGAAGTTTCTTTATGGTCATTGATGCTATTATCAAAAATTTTATAGAAGACGCCTCGGACTGTAAAGAGACTCTTAGAAAGAGACTTTGGAAATTCAATACACTAATGCAAAACAAAAACCCAATTTTCTGTGTCTAAAGCAAGAAAGGCTTTCTTTTAAATATGCCGCTCGTGTAAGATTTGCAAAAAGGTAACTGGCTTTCATGTTTTATTGAGATAATTGCTTCTGTCAGATGGGTGGTGGCACACATCTTTATTCCCAGCACGTGGGAGGCAGAGGCAGGTGGATCTCTGAGCTCAAAGGCAGCCTGCTCTACAGAGAGAGTTCCAGGACAGCCAGGGTTACACAGAGAAACTCTGTTTCAGAAACCAAACCAAGCCAAGCCAAACCAAACCAAACCAAACCAAACCAAACCAAACCAAACCAAGCCAAGCCAAGCCAAGCCAAGCCAAGCCAAGCCAAGCCAAGCCAAGCCAAGCCAAGCCAAGCCAAACCAAACCAAACCAAACCAAACCAAACCAAACCAAACAAGACAATTGCTTATATTTTCACTGATTCGTAAAGTTTTTGACTACCGAGGAAACTTTATGTTAACACAGTCAAGGTTCATGTAAGGGTCTGTTTATATGCAAATCTTTTAAAGGACCACTTATAAACAGTGGTTATTTTAAGGTTGGTTCTAGTGCACTTACTGCTCCGACTATGAGACACGCGTACACACCAGGACAGGCACCTCCATGTAGTCTCTAGCCCTGCTCCCTACATCTGTAAGAGATGTGGAGTTTAGAGTCTTGCTGCTACTGTAGTTCTATAATTTTACAGGGCTGGAGGTTATAAATTGGTAAGGTTTATGGGGGTGTAGGACACCCCTCCAACCCAGTTTCCCAGAGTTCTGTCCTCAAGTCTGGTCCTTTGATAGATCTGGAGAGTGGAAGGAAACCTTTTGCAATTTTTTTCATTGGAGGCCAGCTTCCGCTTTTCTGTCTGCCCGGTAAACAAGCTAACTGTGCAAGTGTGGAGAGACAGATTTTATCTGATGTTCCTAGAAAAAAAGCCACGCCCTTGCTAAGAAGTCTACAGGGCTGATTGTAGTTCCTGTAGAGTTGGAAGGTTGCAGATCTAGAGAGAAATGATTTTGACTATCTGTAAGTCCCTAAAACAGCGTTCTCTGCCAGCGTCTGTGTCGGATCCACCATCCTTGTGGCTATCAGCAGAAATCATTTGGAATGTAGTAATCTTCTAGATGGATAGTCAAGAGTGTCACCAGATAGCATCTGAAAGCCTTCACAGAGATAGCCCTGCCAACCTCCATGTTTCCACCAATATATTTGCAAAGGGCTCTGATTTGCCACTTTCTTTTGTTCTGTAACTATAACAACTTCATAAAACTTCCACAATGGAAAATGTTGCAGCCTGAATTCATGTTCCTGGGCTAAGGCTCACTCAGGAATAAACTATCTCCGACTTCCTTTGAGGTGAGAGCTGTGTTTCTTCCAACAAAGGTGATATAGTCTGGGAGCACAAGAGACCCTCTTTCAAAGGCTTTTTCCTCTCCCACTCAGCTTAAGAACACAGTTACAATGTAACACCACAGTGAGATTCTAAAGTCAGGAGATCCCATACCTGGGCCTCACCAAGCAAGGCAAGCAGTAACAGTGTTGACCTGCTGTACTGGCTGGTTTTGTGTCAACCTGACACAAGCTCGAGTTATCACAGAGAAAGGTGAGGAAATGCCTCCATGAGATCCAGCTGTAAGGCATTTTCTCAACTAGTGATCAAGGGGGGAGGGCCCAGCCCTTTGTGGGTGGTGCCATCCCTGGCCCAGCCCATTGTGGGTGGTGCCATCCCTGGACTGGTAGACCTGGGTTCTATAAGAAAGCAAGCTGAGCAAGCCAGGGGGAGCAAGCCAGTAAGCAACATCCCTCCATGGCCTCTGCATCAGCTCCTGCTTCCTGACCTGCTTGAGTTCCAGTCCTGACTTCCTCTGGTGATGAACAGCAATGTGGAAGTGTAAGCTGAATAAACCCTTTCCTCCCCGATTTGCTTCTTGGTCATGATGTTTTGTGCAGGAATAGAAACCCTGACTAAGACACCAGCTTTGCAGAGAAGCAAGTGTCTGTTTATTTCGACAAAATTCTTTGGAGATAGGAACAGTTATGGATCAAAAAGTTTGAAGATGGGTGGGTAGCCCCATCCCTCCACTAGGGGCCTTGTCTATTTACTGGAGTTGGTCTCTTTAGGTCGCATCTCCCCACCATTGGGCATTTCAGCTAAGGTCATATCCATCCTTCATCCCATGCACAGGCACCGAACCCCAACACTATTACTGATGCCTTATTGTGCTTGCAGACAGGAGCACTTGGCTGTCATCTGAGAGGCTCTACCAGATGCTGACTGAGACAGATGCAGACACTTACAGCCAAACACTGGACTGAGGCCGGGGACCCCTATGGAAGAGTTAGGGGGAAGGATCAAAGGAGCTGAAGTGGATGGCAACCCCATAGGAAGACCAACAGCATCAGTTAATCCAGATTCCTGGGAGCTCCCAGAGACTAAACCACCAACCAAAGGGCATATATGGACTGGCCTGTGGCTCCCTGCACATATGTAACAGAATACTGCCTTGTCTGGACTCAGTGGGAAAGGGTGTGCCTAATACTGTAGGGGCATCCTGGGGTGGGAGGGATATGGGGGTGAGTGGGTGGATGGGTGGGGGAGCACCATCTCAGAAGCAAAGGGGAGGAGGAATGAGTTGAACTCTGGGTGGGGGCCAGGAAGGGGGTCAACATTTGGAATGTAAATAAATAAAACAATTTAATAATAAAAATTCTTTGGAGATAGGGAAGACATAGAAGCAAAGGCATTTATTCGCCACTTTTAAAGTTTTCAACCATGTTGTTGTTCTCGCAGGAAAGCAGGGTGTAGAGTGGAGACAAAATGAGCATACAAAGAAACCGGACTGGAAACGTCTCCCTGGGAAGGCCGACACTGAAACAGCATGTTTGGAAAAAGTACACACAGAATAAATGACCTATGGAGGTCCCAATAGCAGGCCATAAATCCCATTGGTCAACTTCCTCCTCCTCCTTCTCTCTTCTTCTTCTTTTCTTTTCTTTTCTTTTCTTCTTCTTCCTCCTTCTCCTTCTCTTCTTCTTCTTCTTCTTCTTCTTCTTGTTCTTCTTCTTCTTCTTCTTCTTCTTCTTCTTCTTCTTTTCTTTTCTTCCTCCTTCTCCTCCTCCTTCTTCCTCCTCCTCTTTTTCTCTTTAAAATTTTGTTTTATATGCAGAAGCATCTTACCTTCATGGATGTATGGGCACCAACCACATGCATCCTTGGTGCTTCATTGGCCAGAAGTGGGGATCAGATCCCCTGCAAATGGAAGTATAAATGGCTGTGAGCCATCACATAGGTGCCGGGAAGTGAACCCATGATATTAACTGCAGAGCCACCTCTCCAGCCTGCCGCCGAACACCTTACCCTTTCTACTAGCTCTAGCCCACTCCGTTCCCTGTGAGTTTTCTGATTCTTACTAAACCCTGTGTATTCACCACTCTTCACCAGTCTCTGCCCATCTCCTTGTTCCAGGACACGTGAATGTGGAAACACTGGGTAATGCTCTCTGGGCCCAGATATTCATTTATACTAGTTGACAAGCAGCCATCCAGGAGCTAAGACATATGTTTCTAATTTTGGAGTATTGGGGAGAAGGCCACCATGCTTCCCCCCCCCCCTTTCTCCTCAATGAGAGCATCCCTCCCAGCACCCAGCCTATCCTTCTTTCAATCTCTCTGGAACATGTCAAATTGGCAGTTTCTTGGCACATGAAAAATGGTGGCCCAGGATTCAGAGAGCCATGGCCTCTTAGGACATATACCCCATGGTAGCTGAGCTCATACCAAGGCCAGAGAATGTGTGAGGAACTGAGACCTGAGGGATACCACACAGCATAGTTGTGTTGGGGATTGTGGAGGGGCAACAAAGATGGCAGCTCCTTTGTGTAACCCCATTTTCTTCCTTCTGGGCTTCCCCACCCCCGCCATTAATCTGCTCCATGCCTACCTACCACCAACTTGTTCAGCCAAGATTTTTGACTTCCCACTCATCATCTTGTCCCTGCTCGGACAGCCTTCCTGTCTACTTACTGTATACAGCCTTGTACTCCAAGCTGTGGCTCGAGCCTCCTAGGTAGAAAGGAGGCTTAAGCATGAAGGCAGAAGAAAAAGAAAAATCTGGGCCTGGAGATATAGCTCAGTGCTTAAGAGCACCAACTGTCCTGAGTTCAATTCCCAGCAACTACATGGTAGCTCACAACCGTTTTTAATGAGATCTAGTGCTCTCTTCTGGTGTGTTTAAAAACAGTTTATATATATTCAAACACATATATATGTATGTATGTATATATTATATACATATATTATATACACATATATTATACATACATATATACAATATATACATATATAATATATACACATATAATATATATAACACACATATATTTATATAAAAACCTTTAAAAAAGAAAATAAAATTCTGCTCATCTACATTCTTGAATGGATGGCAAATTTTCTCATTACACAGCATGTGTGTCAAAAAGGTACCATAACCCACAGAGATAGACAACTCTTCTGTAAATAAAAAGTAGTCATGGATCTCACACTCAAATCTAAATCTACTAGTTATCCTAATTGTAAAGTGATCACTTGATAAAACTTGTAAATATGCATGTGCACTAAAAAAAAAAAAAAAAAAAAAAATACTGCCTCAGAGCCACAGAAGTACTTCTTAGGTCACATGCCTCATAAGCTCTCAGGTGCTCTAAGCAGACCTACTCCCGTGCCTTATTAGCCGTCTTCTGGACTCTGGCAAGGCTATCAGTGCAGGGCATTCAGCCTCAGGTGTGCTTGTAATGAGACCCACAGGGAGACAGAACAATGTTCATGATCTAGGTTCCTAGAAGTGTGGCCAAGGCTGTACAACTCTTAGGCTGGTCAATGCTTGAAGAAGAGTTTTACCATCTAAGTCCCCTAGATGGCGCTCCTTGTTAATTGTGAATCTTTTCTTTTTCCTTTTTTTTTTTTTTCATTTTATATTTTTTCTCTTTGGAAGCTATTGGCTCCCAGCCTTTGCCCCAGGCTCAAGTTATCTGCCATTGTCCAGCGGAAATTGTCAGATGCAGGGAGTGACGTTAGAGATGAGCGTAGCTGGAAATAACCCTCACCTCTGGGGTATTTCAGAATGGTTTACAGTGGTGGGACTGTCACGGGTGAGTTGTTTATTTGAGTGGCATGCGGCTCTCCTTCCAAGCATGACAGCATAATTCTGTGTACACAAAGGGTCTTCATAGTTGGCGGCTGACATTTACATGGAATAACCTTTGGAAACTTTAGGAAGAGGAAGTTTGGTAATGTCAGGGTCTGTCAGCAGCCCCAAACCTTTCTACCTTTCTTCTCTCTGACTCAAACTTTCTTTAAAGAAGACAATTCCAGGAAGAGTCTCATCCTTTACAAGTCTCCAAATGTCCCCTTCTCTGGTCTCCATTCAGTCTGAGATGCAGGTCCCATTTATTGTCTGGGTCATCAAGACCTTACCAAACAGGCAGTCAGGGACACTATAAGCTAGCTGGAGATCCCACTGATTCCTAATTCTTTTCCTTCCAGGTCTATGAGGGCAAGTCACTGGTAAAAAATGTACAGCTTTAATCTGAGGCATTTAACACTATGATATACATATTCAATATAAAATGATGATTATTGTCAAGTATATCTGCAAACCGCCATCCCAGTAAGCTTTTATTCTGTCCTCCCCCTTTTGCATCTATTTTATTTTATTTTTCTGTGTTCATGTGTTCGTGTGTTTACATGGAGATCAGAGGGCAAGTTCTATCCATCATGTAGTTTCTGGGGGTTGGGCTCACTGCCCTTACCACTTGAGCCATCTTGTCTATCTTTTCTTTTTCTTCTGTGGTGAGAATTCTAAAGCTCTATCTTCTCAGTAAATTTTGAGTGGATGATGCCTATGACTGACTGCTCACCATGCTGTAGGTCTCTAGGGTTTAGGGAATCAGACTTCAATATTAAGAAGAAAGGGTAATAGAGAAACATTTTTTTTTTTTTTTTTTTTTTTGTGCCGGGAGGGGAGCGTTGCTCAGGTAGGATACTCTGGGCATCTCGAGTAGTGAGGAACCTCGAGGATGTCAGACAGTGGTGAGAAGGAAAACAACGAAGGGTTTCCCCCTAACAGCTGATCCTGGGAGTGTTGGTCTTCAATGTGGATGGGACATTCCTGATCTGACCAACAGGTGAATCCTGGGAGCTGTGGATGATGTAGTTACTGTATTTTGCTCCAGTTTCTAATACATACATACATATCTTCTATCTATCTATCTATCTATCTATCTATCTATCTATCTATCTATCTATCACCAATCTATCTACTTACCAACAAGCTATCTTATTTACTCTGAGGAGTGGTTTAAGGTTGAAGTGGTCACTGTAGATAAAAGTTGAAGTCTTCAGAGGACCAAAATCTGATTGCCCGAAGGCCAGATCACCCAAGGTGGGCTGCAGCTCTTAGAGCAATTTAATGGACATTATTGACAATATTTTGTGGCTTTGCTTTATCCATTCTCACAGTCAGGCAGTCTGTTGGGAGTAGGTGGTCTGGGGAACATGGACCCAGAACAGGTTGGGTTTCAGGTTCTGCTGGAGTTTGTAGAATGGAACGTAAAGATGGGAGAGAGAGGCCTGGAAGGAAGACAGGGCACTCCAAGTAACTGACGCATGGGTCTCTGGTTTCTCCTGTCAGTTACCACCATGCGGTGTGTTGATGGAGGTGGTGTCAAAGAGGGAGAAAGAGAGAAAGAGGCGGGGATACACGCACGTAGCCTCTGACTACCTGAGACCCCTGGGAGACACACATATTTCAGTCGCTGACTGTACCTCTCCATATGGAGGTGGCAGTTTATGATGTATATGATGGGGGAGGGGAGTTGTTCATGTCCCTAGTGTCCTATCCTGGTGCTGTCAGGGGTCTTATTTGGGCTCAATTTCTACCAAGATATTGGATGAACACTTCCTCTTGCAGGAGAGTTTTGCATCCAAATGCATACTCTTAATTACTCGGTCTTTCTCACTTTTGCTCCAGTTCCACTCTCTAGGATGCCTTCTGTTTAAATACCTCCCCATATAGCTAGGCTTCTGGGAAGTGCTTTGGACACAAGTTAACCACTTACTCTTCGATATGTGGCAGTCACCCAGGAGCCCACATCTCAGTGGATTTGGGTTGCCCGTAGGGTTTGTTGTGATGGAAAAGATATGGTGGGGGCTTCATGCTGTGTCTGTTTTAGGGCCTGGCCAGAAGAGCCCTATAACTTTTACTTTTGCTTTCTTGGTGTCTTGACATATCATGTGAGAAAGCCCGGGGCTAGGGGCCCAGTGATGGAATGCTTTGGCAGACTTCGTGAAACCCTGGGCTTCATCTCTAACTCTGTGAAATATGAAACACCTGAGGTTCCTAGCTTTTAGCACAGAGAATGCCAAGGGCTGTGAAAGGCAAGGGGGAAGGGGATTAGACACAGGTATCTAACTTTGAACTAATTGCAGCCATCCTTGGCTGAGGTGCCTGGCTATGCATGCCGTCATCTGGGGGCTTTCAGTGTTAGGGACACCACAAGTCACTTGTGTGGTGGAATAACTCATTGCTACAAGTCCAGAATGACTAAGTGTGGACAAATGGATGATTGCAAGTATCTTCAGTGTCTTGGTTTGTTCCCCAGCAGTAGATGGCTGTCCTGGCATTGTGAGCCACATTGTATCTGTATGTTCAATAGCTTGACATTATCATTGGCTCACCATGTTCTGGGCTGGATTTGTACAATCACAGTTCTCCTCCGACCGCCCACACCCCTGTCCCTCCATCCTGGAAACCCGCCCACACCCCTGTCCCTCCATCCTGGAAACAGTGACTCTCCTTCCCCTGAAACATACAGCCAACCTTGACATTTCCCTCTCTTGACACCCTTCAGTGCCTCGGGTTACACTTTGCCTCCTGTAGATGGCTGTTTACTGCAAGTAATTAAAAACTCAAAGGTAAGAGCTAGATGCATTCCTAAGGGGACAAAATCTTCATTGGACTCCAGGGACTGGAGAGGTGGCTCAGTGGTTAAGAGCACTGACTATTCTTCCGGAGGTCCTGAGTTCAATTCCCAGTAACCACATGGTGGCTCACAACCATCTGATGCCCTCTTCTGGTGTGTCTGAAGAGAGAGCAACAGTGTATTATTACACATAAAATAAATAAATAAATATAAAAAAAATAAGAATGAGTACCCAGTGGTTCCGGTTCTGATTTCATTATGGGAATGACCGGAGAGAGGTATTTTCTTTCCTTTTTGAGGCTCTGGGGATAGACTGAGGGTCTAGTACATTCTTGACAAGAGCTTTACCCCTAAGCTCCAGCCCAGCTGGTAAGATTTCATTGAGACATGTGGTTTGTGGCCCTGTTCTTGTACCTCAGAGACATCAGGGAGAGCTGGAGGAAGAGATGCCCCTGCCAGAGACTTATGCTGAGGTCCAGGATGCTACCACTTCTCTGAGCCTCGGTTTCTATGGAGATACTACTTTCAGGAGTAAATGTTAGGACCATATTTGGTAACAGCCAAGAGACATGTCTCTTTATACCAACACATTTTCTGTTTCGTCGTGTAACCAACTGAGCATGGAGTCCGCCTTGTTGCAGACCCGCCTTGAACATGGCATCCACCTTAGCTTCGACTTCAAACATGTTCTGTGTTGGGAGCCGTTTGTGCCGCACCCAAAGATGGCACCAGCTTCCCGCCAATGACTCAGCAAACAGAGCTGTTGTCCAGCCCGAGGGACGCAGTGCGCATGTACCACAGACGTCACAGCCCGCTCTCAGGCATGCTAATGAGTTACTGGAGAGCGCACCAATCAGGTAGCGACACGAGTCTCCTGGGCATTTATAAGCAGTACATTTTTCTTCCATGTGGTCCCCTGATCAAGAGTACAGTACAATAAAGGTTGTTCGCAGAAGAATCCTGTTGTTGCACATCGTTCTTGCCGGCGAGGCATAGGGCGCGAAATAGTTCTGAATAGGTAGTTCTGCTTGAATAAGAAATGGTTCAGCCACAAGGCCAGGGTTGGGTGTTTCAGAGTTGAGAATGGCATGAAGGTATCAGGAGCACTGGATGATTAAGGACCACGTGATGCCTGGAGCCACAGCATTTCCACACTCACTTGGTTCCATCCGTTCTTTCTGAAGACAAAACTCTGGATAGACCTCCTTCTTTCCCATTCCCTCCACAGTGACTTCCTGGACACACCTATAGGCATTGTTTCAAGTGTGAATGTTAGTTTTGCTGGGAAGAAGCCCCAGGATACCAAGAAGCCACCGACTGGGTTTACAGCATCATGCCTGTCTTGTTATGAGTGGTACTAATTTGTCCTCACAAGGGTGGTACCTTGGTTTTATTCTCTTCTAGAGAAGAGAGACAGCAAAGATAAATGTAGGCAAACCCCAGGTCAGGCTCTGCTGACTGTGCTTGGTGTATGTGACATTCTGTCCTCAGTCTGTGGACTGTCACAGAAGCTGTGCTGTATGTCACCCTGAACTCCCATGGAGAGAGCAGACCATGAGCAAGCTGCTGCGTGTGGAATGCTAGCTATTCTCACACACTTCCGTCCCCACATGTTCTCTGCTGGGACTCCCACACCTGCTGGGTCCTGGGGGCGGAGGACAAGGCTGTACAAACAGAGTGTGATTCTACCAAAGTTGAAGTCTTGTGGATGGAGAAAGTCCTGGTTGGGTTGTCCCAGTGCCTGGCAGAGCAGGCACACCTGTAGCCTGGTCACCACTTTGTGGTAAGAATGAGAAGGGACTTTTGGCACCTAACTGCATAGCTTCTGGTCACCTTGCTCTGGAGTGGATTCCCTGCTGTCCTCACACTCGGTGATGCTCAGATGCAATGTCTCTCCACCTTTGCTCAGTGCAAGGCTGCTGGCTGCTATGGGTGGTACCCTGTCCTTCCTAGTGATGCTGAAGAGCCAGTGGGGTCACACCTGTGCTCCAGAAGCAAGAAAGCAGTTTGAGGGGATTTAGGAGCCAGGTTCTTTGTGCTGATTGCTCAGAGGTTTCCATCACTCGTGTGCTAGTCTCTGAGGGAGTGAACATCTGTGTACCACTCCGGCTTGGGCTTGTATTTTTAGCCAGAATCTGAGAGGGTTAGAGAGGAAATGGCTCATGTGTCACAGGCAAAATCCCTTCCTAACAACAGGAATGGGGGCTGGTGAGGTGGAGATGTGAGCAAAGACACACAGACAACCCCCTCCCCCGCCCCTCGCGCTGATTGTTGTCTTTCCCCTCTTCCACTTATATACCTCACAGAATGGAAGTGATGTCATCACATATGTGCATGCCTGCCCTTCGTGTGTTGCCTCTGGGTCACCGTTTCCTGTTTCTGAGTCATCAGGAAGGTAATTCCCCCCCCCCCCCAGGAAACTGTCATCACTCAGAGCCCCCTCCCCCGCCCCATTGCCCTCTTCTCTCCTTTCCATCAGAACAACAAGAGACCCTGTCTTAAAAATAAAATCACTAAACTAAACAGTGCACAGCTGTTGGTGATCTGCCGAGAGCTCACCAACCTCGAAGTGTATAGCACAGTCCTCGGAGTTCTCTGGTGATGCCTGAGGTCCCTGACCGGTGTGGATATGGTGAATCCAAGTGAAGATGGGTCTCAAGTGCCTCTGTCCACCTGGGAATTGACCTGGGCACACTCTGGCTGTTCTCTGAGATAAGGAATGGATCAGACTTCCAAGAGGCAGGGGTGGCATTGGAAGGGGTTCCACTGAAGCAGGATCCCGGGGGCTGGTTTTGTGGGCATTCTTCCCTGTTCTTTCTTCTCCCTCCTTTGTTTCTGTTGTTCCTCTTTTCCTCCTTCTCCCTCCTTCCCTCCCTCCTTTTTTCCACCCTTTTCCCTTCCTTCCTCTTTTCCTCCCCTTCTCTTCCTTCTTTGGTCCCTCTTTCCCTCCCCTCTTCCCCTCCCTTTCTTCACCCTCCCTTCCTTCCCTCTTTCCTCTCTCTTTTTCTCCCCTTTCTTCTCTCTCTCCCCCTTTCTTCCTTCCCTCTTTCCTCCCCCTTTCTTCCCCCTCTTTCCCTCTCTTTCTTCCCCCTTTCTTCCCTCCCTCCTTCCTTCCTTCCTTCCCTTCCCCTCTTCCCTCTTTTTCTTCCCTTCTTTCTTCCTTCCTTCCCTCTCTCTTTCCTCCTTCCTCTCTTCCCTCTTTTTCTTCCCTTCTTTCTTCCCTCCCTCTCCCCTCCCTCCCTCCTTCCTTCCTTTCCTCCCTCCCTTCCCACTCTCCCCTTCTTCCTTCCTTCCCTCACTCCCCACTCTCCCCTCCCTCCTTCCTTCTGTCCTCCTTCAATCATGATTTTCACTTTTCTTCTCTCTAATTTCCTCAGGAAGGGTCTGACTAGTGGTATAAGTGCTTGGGGTTTAACAGTTCCCTTCATAAACATTTATAAGGTATCTAATATAAACCAGACATGTAGGTAAACCAGGTGTGTAGCTAGGTTCCAGGGTTCAGAGGTGCTAAAGTATCCCCCTAGGAGTTTCCCATTTGGTAGCATGACCCAGAGACTGATAAGTGATACTGGATGGGAGAAAACAAAAAGTCCCCTAATGATGACAACTCAGAGAGATGTGGGAACACAAGAGTAGACCTCAGAGTATAACTAGGCTCCGGAGATGATGATTTTAGAACATTCAAGCAGAGGTGCACCAGAAAATTGCTAGAATAGCTTCTAAGCAGTTTGATGACTGTTGGATGAAGCTGGATTGGGAAGTGAGGAGGGTCAAGGTAGTGGGCATAGGCGGATCTCCAGAGGACAGTGAGGACAGAGGTGGGGGTGGAAGGGGCTGAACATGGAGCAGAGATGCCTGATGTGAACTTACTGTGCGGCAGGTGCTGAGTGTGGGGGGATGGGAGAATGTATTTAGCTTGTGCCCTCAGAATCCCACTGGTACAAACATAGCATTTTACATAGATAAGAAATGCTATGACTCAGATGTAGACAGGGCCCGAAGAGTCCTTGGGAGGGATGGGGGTTCAGAGAGCACAGTTTTGGGGAGAGGATCTTAAATGATTTCCTTTTTTTGACATTTATGTGGCATTAAAAAATTGTGTTCATTTTTTTTTTTTTGTAATGTGGTAGAATATCCATGCATGACTTACTTTTCTTGGCCCAGGAGAGGCAGGTGGTAGCCCATGGCCTCCCTTTTTTTTGGTGGACAAAGGAGTAAAGGCTGGTTTGCCGAGGGAGACTGAGATGGGCATAGAGTAGCAGAGACAGACAGGGCAGATCTGGAACATGAGCCTCCCAACCCTACTGTCCAAGTCAGGGACGCCCAAGCAAGTGCCATGGAACATTCCAAGAAGGAAAAACTCAGAGAACATAGTCATTTAAAAAATGTCTTTTAGTTTTATGTGTATGGGCCCTACATGGTTTGTTTGTTTTCCTACAGGGCTGTGCGTCACATGTGTGCAGTGCCTGCGGAGACCAGAAGAGGGCGTTGGGTCCTCCTGAGACTAGTTACAAACGGGGTTGTTAGCTACCCAGCAGGTCTGAATACATGAATACAGGTCCCCTCCAAGAGCAGCTAATGACCCTAACTGCACAGTCATCTCTCCAGCCTCTTTTTAAAGATTTTTCCCCCTAGGTTGGCCCCACATTTTTGAGCTCAAGCGACCCTCCTGTCTCCACTCAATGGCTCGTACTGTGGGTGAGCACCACATCTGCCAGCTCAGAGATTGTGTCTTGCACCCCAGTCGAGCCTGCATATGTGACATCTGACTTCATTATGGCCGTGGCCACTGGTGAACAGAGGTCTGGATTTGGAGAAGACAGTTGTCCAGCCTGATGATGACTCCACCACTAGGGAGAGATGATCCCAGAGATGGTAGTGACTGAGCACAGACAAGAGTGACTTAGAGATCCTGGTCTCCACAAAGTGTCCCTTGTGTTCACTGCAAGACTGTGGTCCCCTGGGTTAGTCCTTCCAACTGCTCTCCTCTTGCTGCTCTCCTCTCACTCCCGTCTGAATCAGTGGAGTCACCCCCACCCCCATCCAGTCCATTCAATCCTAATCCCCTTTCCAATCATTCAGTAGTGGCAAGAAACTTTCAGGCGTCTGGTCCTGCCCAGCCCTGCCCCTCCCCCGTGTGAGTGTGCTGGGTACGGTAGGCCGGATACAGTTTCGTGCATTATTTGGGGCTCACTCACAGGGTATTTTGGAAACAGGGCTTTGTAAAGCTCTGGGAACCTGGCTGAATATTATGCAACTGCTTTAGTTTGGGGCACGAGGGTAACTGCCTCCTGTAGCAGATGGTGCCACGCCAGGAAGAGAAAGCTTGCTGGGAAAGATGGAATGGGACTTCTTAGGGCCTGGGCAGGATAGAGGGGTGAGAGAGGAAAAGATGGGGGGGGGGGCACCCAGTCCGAGGAGCTGGGGCAGAGTGAGTCTCAAGGCTTGTTTTGCTTTTGATGACCCTGTTTTCAAAGCAGCAAGCTTTTCTCTTTATTTTTTTTAATAAAAGATTTATTTATTTTTAAGTGTGTATGTGTGTATGTGTCCTCAGAGTCCAGAAGAGGGTGTTGTATCCCCTGGAGCTACCTGATGGTGCTAGGTATTGAACTCTGGTACTCTGGAATTCTGAAACAGCTGCACGTGCTCTTAACCACTGAGCTATCTCACCAGCCTCTTGCAGTCGGATTTCTAAGGAAAGGAAGGGCAGGGCAAGGGTGACAGATAAAGGGGTGGCTGTAAAGGACGGTAGGTGGGGGAGCCAGTTCCCAGCCCAGCTCTGGCTTCATAGTGGCTGTTGTATTCCTCCCCCTTACATCCCATCTTTTCTTCTCCCCCCCTTCCCACCCTTTTCAGTTCTGGGAGCTGCATCTGGGCCTTACACACTCCACTCTCAAGCAGCATCTCCATTCTAAAGTCATTTCTTCCAGTGCTGTATAGCTCTCAAATGTTCTATTGGCTCAGTTTCCAAAATATGTCTCAATTATGCCCACTGCTCTGTACATAAAGGGGGTGCCCAGCCAGGAAGCCACTGTATTTTATCTTGCAACTTCCATACTTTCCCCGGCCTGCTGTAGTTCTTCTTCAGTGTGTTCTCTACATGGTTGCTAGAGAGACACCACCTTAGGAGGCAAGTTAGCTCACCTCATGTTTCTAACTAAAACCGCTTATTCTGTTCTTCATAAGGCACTTACTGAGTCTTGCCTTAACTGCTCTCCTTGGCCCGCAGGGTCTGTCCAAGCTGGCTTTGCTTCCTCTTTGGCTCTTAAATGCTCTACACAATCTCATCAGTGTCACGGTCATTACCCAGCACGTTCCAGATGCCTGGATTGTCTCTGATTCAGAACCTTTGCCCGTACTGTCTTCACCTCGGACTCTTCCTGCCTTGGCCTGCCGAGAGCTAGGATTGCAGGTGTCTGCCACCAAGCTTGGCTCACATATGTTGCTTTTTAAATGAAAGAGGCTCCCTTTGAGCTCCAACTAGCCAATTCTTTCCCTTTGTTTGGGTCTCAACTTTGGTCTCCGGAGGGGACGGGAGAATATTTGACCTCAGCTAAACCTTTCCCATTGCCTAGAGTTTCTATCGCTGTGATAAAACACCCTGACAAAAACCATTTAAGGGAGAGTTTGTTTTGGATTATGGTTTCAGAGAGATGCAGTCCATCCCAGCAGGAAAGGCAGCAGACACACAGGATGAGACGTCAGGAGCAGGAGGCTGGCTGGTCACACTGTATTCACACCCAACAAGCACAGATGGAACGGGAAATGGGGCTGGGCTGTAAAGACTTAAGGTAGACCTCCAAGGACCCACTTCCTCCAGGGAGGCGCTACTTGCCAAAGGTTCTACAACTTTTTTCAAACAGCATCTCAGCTGGGGGCCAAATGAGTCTGTGGGGGACAAACCACCACGGTAGGCAAGGAAAGAAACATGGCGGAGTCCAAAGGTCCCATGACTGTAGAGGAGGGTGAACACTAGCAGGCCAGGATGAGCTTCCGTGGCCTGAATAAGAAAAGCAGCTTCCTCATGGCGCCCTCTATAGAACTCACTGGCTAATGAAAACGAACAGCCTGGCCTTAGCCAAAAAGTCTTCCAAGTCAGGGTGAACAGCAATAGACTGTGAACGACAGAAGTCTCTTCCAGGTCTTCAGGGAGGCATGTGAGAGCCAATAACATCTGGTCAGGAGGATTTGCAGCAGCTGGAGGATTAGATCCAAGAACAAACCACTCGAGAAACAGTGGTGGTGAGGACATCCTGTCTGGTCTGGCATTTTTCTAATCTCTGAAGATTATTGTCTGTGTCCACAATACACTACTGTGGTGTCCTACATACAGGTGACTTTTGTTGTTTGTTTTTTTGATATTTCAAAAAAGACTTTCTGTTTATGTATATGTGTCTGCGTGAATGCACGGGGCCAGAAGAGTGCATCGGTTCCCCCGGAACTGGGGTTACAGGTAGTTGTGAGCTGTCTGGGCCCTGGAACTGCCCATCCTTTGGAAGAGGAAGGGCTCCTAAAGGCCGAGGCGTGCCTCTAGTTCCATCTAATGTAGCTCTTAGGTGAATCCTCGAAGGGAATAATTCCTGTGCCTCCCTTTCCCATTTTGTTCTAACTCTTTACTAATGTCGCCTTACAGGCTCTGGTCCAAGGTACTGAGCAAGGCACCCAGACAGGAAGAACAGCTGTTTAGTATGACACCCTCCGGAGTCTTGGGACCCCGACTTTCGCATAGCTTAGTCGAGGGTAGGAATCAGGGCGGGGTCGTGGCAAGGGGCCTCCGGGCACATCCATTTCAACATCGGTTCCACAAACATCTGACTTCGTTTCTTTACATTGTCAAGGAGGCTTTTAAAATCCAGCTGCCTCTTATTAACACTGTTTGGGCTGATCCTCTCCCGCCAGCCCTGCTCCGGGCTGTGCCAGCATAAACCGCCTGGTGGAAGTGGCGGGCACCCTGAGTGACATCAGCGACTGTTCTGGGCTTCAGATCTCAACCCAAGCAGCTGAGAACACAGCACCTTGGGCTCCTTCCAGCAAGGAGAGAAAACCTCTGCCCCACTACCAGTGAGAGCCAGAAATTGCCTTACAAGAAAAGGCACACCCGGGAGGTGGTCGGAGTCCCAGGGGCCTTGGATTTCCCTCAACACAAGACAGGTAAAAGGCGGTGGGGTCCTGGGAGTCACAGAGCCCTGAGTGGGAAAAACTGTATTTCCTAGGCGTGCAACCATGCAACCATGGCCAAGTTAACAAATGTGGCTAAGAAGCATTTTCTCACCGGTACTAAGAGAATAAGACTACCAGTGCTCAGCTGAGGGGTTTCCCTGGCCTTGTGGTGGGCCCAGACAGTGTAGAGCCAAACGCTGTGTTCCATAATGACTCACTTTCCCAGCATCCTTCCCGTTTCTTCCTCCCCTCCTTCCGCTCCACCATCTTTGCTATCTTTTCCACTCTTCCTTTCTCCCTTCTTTCCATCTTCTTTCCCCCTCCCATCCTTTCCTCTTTGCTCTCTCTCTCCTTTTCTCTCTCCTGCACTCCTTCTGGCTCTCCTTTCCTTCTCTCTCCCCTCCCCTTCTCTTCCTACAGGGAAAGTGGACACCTGGCTCTCAACAGGGGTGAGGGAGAGGATGAACCCCAGGGCTTAGGACTCAGAGGTACTACGGAAGGGAGCAAAGGACAGAAGCAGACAGGGTGGGAGGGTGCTTGCCTAGGGAGTGGTCGGTTACTCGCACTCTCCCCTGTTCAGGCCGTTTGCCCTCTTTTCTTCCTACCTTCCACCCCCTTCCAGAACCTGGCCACCAGTTCTGGGGCTACAGTGTTGCAGGCAGGAGACTAAATGAAACTTTACAGAAGGGACTGCGAGGTTCCCTTAGCCCGCACCCGCCCCCGCCCCCCTTTCTCCCCCCTCCTAGAACCTTCCTCTACACGGGGGAAGAGAAGAAGGGGTTTCTGGGAAACCTAGTCCTTGGCACAGGTCACACAAAAGGCTGGATCTATTCAAGAAGTCCCCTTAGTAAGTGATTGGCCCTTAACCATCAGGTACAGAGAGTGAAAACAGAATACCGAAAAATTTATATCCGCATGATTGTACATGAATGAGAGAAAAATTTGACAGATAAATGAACAGTAGAGAATGCATTCAAAATGCAAAACAGGGTGTCTTAGTTAGGGTTCTATTGCTGTGAAGAGACACCATGACCACTGCAACTCTCATAAAGGACAGTATTTAACCGTGGCTGGCTTACAGTTCTGAGGTTCAGTCTATTACCATCATGGCAGGAAGCATGGCAGCATGCAGGCAGACAGTGCTGGAAAAGTAGTTAGAGTTCCATGTCTGGATCTGCAGGCAGCAGGAAGAGAGAGAGGGAGAGGGAGAGGGAGAGGGAGACTGTCTGGCTTGAGCATCCGAAACCTCAAAGCTCCACCCCTACTGACACAAACACACCAAGGTCCTGTGTACTCTAACGAGGCCACACCTGTTTTTCATTTTTATTGGATATTCTCTGTATTTACATCTCAAATGTTATCCAGTTTTCTCCCCACTCCCATGCCCTCTCCCCTTGCTTCCATGAAGGCGCTTCCTCTCCCAACCACCCACTCTCACTTCATTGACCGGTGTTCCCCTACATCGAGCCTTCACTGGACCAAAGACCTTTCTTTCCGTCGATGCCAGACAATGTCATCCTCTGCTACATATGCAACTGGAGCCATGAGTCTTTCCATGTATATTCATTGGTTGGTGCTTTAGTCCCTGGGAGCTCTGGTTGATTGATATTGTTGTTCTTCCCATGGGGTTGCAAACCCCTTCAGCTCCTTCAGTTCTTTCTTTCTTTAGCTCCTTCATTGGGGTCACCATGTTCAGTCTTATGGTTAGCTGCAAGCATTCTCCTCTGTATCAGTATGTTCTGGCAGAACCTCTGAGGAGCCAGTGATAACAGATTCCTGCCTATAAGTACTACTTGGCATCAGCAATAGTGCGTGGGTTTAGTGGCTGCACATGGGATGGATCCCCAGGTGAGGCAGTCTCTGGATGATCTTTTTTCTAATCCCTGCTCCTCTGTTTGTCCCTGTATTTCCTCCTGAGTGTTTTGTTCTCCATTCTAAGAAGGACCGAGGCATCCACACCTTCTAACAGTGCCACTGGTACTGGTTAGAGCCCTCTAGGCTCCACGGCCTCACTAGACATGGGGAGTTGGCTTGGTTTACAGTACCAAGCATGGTTTTTATTCTTTTGAGCTAGCCTTAAGTTCAATGAGATGGCTGTTGGTCATTCCCAAGGTCTTCGAACCATCGCTGCACTTTTGGGGATGTTTCGACATTCCATTATTGTGACTTGGCGTCATTTCAGCTGAGGAGGACAATTGGTCACTTTCCTGCCTTAGCAGCCTGCATAGCTCCTTTCCCTGAACTCAGCCCCCCCTTCATTTACACTTGCTGTTCCTATTATATCCCTCTCTAGCACTCCTCCCTCTACTCCTTGTTCTGTGGGACCTCTTTACTTTCTTATATTGCTTCAGGTTACATACTCAAAGCTAAAGATTTAAAGCTAGGAACCACAGGTTAGAGAGAGAGAGAAGGAGAGGGAGAGGGAGGGGGGAGAGAGGAAGAGCGAGAGAGAGAGCATTTGAGCCTTTGTTTCTCTGGATATAATTACCTTACTCAGTATAATATTTTTAGTTCCATTCATTTATCTGCAAATCTCATGATTTTCTTTTTTTAAGGATGAATAATATTCTATTATATAAATACACTTAAAAATTATCCATTTATCAGTCAGAGGACATTCAGAGGTTGTTCCCATTTTCTAGCTGGCGTGACTAGAGCTGTCATGACTATGGCTCAACGGATATCTACTGAGTAGGATGGTGAAACCTGTGACAAGAAGTGGTGTGGCTGGGCCATAGGATAGATTTATCTTATTTTGTTTTTTATCTTTTTGAGAGTCCTCTGCACTGATTTCCACTGTAGCTGGACCAGTTTGCAGTCACTGGTGAATGAGGGTTCTCCTTTCCCCACATCCTCATTTGTGGCTGGACAGGGAAAATCTCCATTATTTCAGTTAGCATTTCCCCAATTGCTAACGATGGCAAACACACTGTGATATTTCTTAGCTATTTTAAAAGAGCAGTTAGACAACGCTACTCCCAGTCAAGTAATAGAACTAAAAGACCCACTGATAAGAAATAAAGAAGATGAAAAATGAGAGAATCATTCCAGGGGCTTAAATATCTGATCAGAAATGAAGAAAAACAGAAGGTAGAGTAGTTGACTATAAAAATAATAGGAAAAACAACTTTTGGGATCTTTCCAAACTGAAAAGGCCTATGAGCAAACAGAATAAATAGATAGATAAATAAATAGGATAGATAAAAAAATAACCCCCAAACCAAACCAAATCAAACCAACCAACCAACCAACCAAACAAAAAAAGTCCAGCTCAGGGCCCTAAACATATACAGATTTTGCCAGCAGCTCCTCCCACGGAGGGGCTGAACCTATGACTTCCAACCTGTAATTCTTGTTATAACGGGGGGGGGGGGGTCAAGAGTGAGGTTAGACTTGCCAGGTCTCCAAAAGAACAACAACAAAAGTATCTTTCTTACTTCCCTTTTTAGAAAGGGCCCTGTAGGATGTGCCCATTAAAATGAAGATGTAAATCAAGAATTAGGAGGACACAGAAGCGAGGAATCATGGCTTCTAGTTAGATGTATAAGGAGGAAGTATGAAAATGAGCAGGATGATACTGAAGGAACGCATGAGGTGAAACAATCCAGACATCTAGGCCAGAGGTAACGCTACCCGCTGGAAGTGGGAAGGGAAGGGTTATGCAAGAGAGGCAAAACCGAGTGGTGGATGCATCGAGATTTTGACAGTTCTTTTGGAAAATCTGAATTAGAGCAGAGAAATATAAATTGGAGGAGAAATTCACTTGTGTAAAAGACGTGTACCAAGAAGAATATAACACATTGCACTGAATGATAAGAAATAGAGATGTATATATGTATGTGTTAAATCGTTTAGCCAGTGATCATGGGATCACAACCCAGGGAGGGGGGAAGGTAAGTCTGGAGAAGGGGCCTTTGTATTTCTCATTAGGGATAAAAGGAAAAACTAAGATTTAATTTTCTGTAGTAATAAGATTAAACAATTAATAATTACAGGACTGAAGAGATGGCTCAGCGGTTAAAAGCAATGACTGCTCTTCTGGTCTCTGGGTTTGATTGTCCACATTCACTTGGTGGGTCACAAATATTTCCAAGTCCAGTTCCAGGGATCCAATGCCCTCTTCTGGCCATCGTAGGTACTGCATGCATGTTATATACAGACATACGAGTAAACAAAACACCTATACATGTAAACTTAAGTAAAATACAAATAAAAAGCAATTAGCACTGAGAGTAGAGAGGGAGAAAGGAGTCAAGGGAGAGAAGGGGCAGAAAGTAAGAGAGTAAGACAGTAAGAGCAAGAGGGCGAGAAGGGGGCAGCTTCTTTCATAGTAAGCCAGGCACACCTGGCTATTGCCAGGTAACTGTGGGGTGGAGCCTGGAAGGAATGCTAACAGATGTGGCTTAGTTGGCAGAGTGGTTTGCCAGAATGCACTAGGCTGCAAGTTCAGTACCCAGAACGGCATGAAACCAGGTATGGTGGCACATAACCCAGTACTCAGGAAGTAGAATTAGCTCAAGTCTTCCTTGGTTATAGAATGACCTGGAGACCAGTTTTGAACACACTAGAGACTATTGAAAAAGATGTTTTAGAAGGAACTGCTAATTTTTAAAAAAGCAATTACAGAAAAAATTTAAAAACAAACACTTATTGTATGAGCCTGTGTGTGTGCGCTCACGCACACATGTGTGGTCAGAGGACAACTTTTTAGAATTGAGTTTTGGGGTTCAAACTCAAACTCTCTTTCCCAGTGAGATGTTTTACCAACCCAATTACAGAAATTAAAAAAGATTGTAAACCTTATATATGTATTTGAGTTTAGAAGCTGTGCATATGTATCTGATTAAGGAACTGGGGGTGCTTATTACCCAGTTGGCTATGAAGAGTATCATTTACAAGTAGGATCTTAAGGACCAGTGAGCTGGCTTAGGGGCTCAATGTGCTTACCATCAAGTATGATGACCCAAGTTCAGTCCTTAGGACTCACATAATGGAAGGAGAAAACTGATTCCCACAAGTTGTCCTCTGACTTCCACATGTGGGTCCACACACACACACACACACACACACACACACACACACCTCAAAATGTAATTAAAAAAATAAATGCTATCTTGAGACACAGTCGCCTTTTATTTTAAAGATGTGAAAAGCTCAAGAGAAATTATAAGCTCAGATCCAAGGAACTGGGGGAGATGGAGGAAAAAGAGAAGAATCCATGCTACCCAGACGGTATCCAACGAAGAAGAGGAATGAACTTTAAAACAACTGTCTGGTCAAAGGAAAGCAGGTCTAGATCCAGAAATATTTTGGTTTTGGAGACCGAGGGAGATTAATCGGGAGACGGATGCCCTTCTTTTCAAATTTGGATGCCAAAATGCTCCTGGAGAGCAGAGGTACCTTGTTGCCAGGGAGAAGGCCCATAGAGATTGTGGAGTATGGAATCTTGCTGCAGAACACAAGGAAAGAATGCTGACTGCAGGATGAGGCTAGACCAGCTGGGCTCAAGAACAGCCTGTTGGAAATGGCATCCCTCCAAAGCTGTGTGAGCCCCGCCCTCCATCCCGGGTGGGCGTGGCTTCTTCGTCTCTAGAGGAACGAACCTAAGCACAAATGCAGGATGTGGCAGAGGAGGGTGAGGAGCAGAGGGTGGCAGCATTCTGCTGGTCTGGCCTGGTCTAGATGGGGTGGGTATGACACAAGAGTATGAACAGCCTTGGACAAGAGGCACTGAGGGCGTGGCACTCTGGGAAACTAGAGTAGATCGGATGAAGGGAGTAGCTGCTGTCAGGACAGGGTGTTTCCCTGTAGGAAGGTCCTGAAGTCTAAAAGTCGAAATTTTGGAAGTGAATTAATTGTGGTATAAACCAGTGATCCGGGGACGTAAGAGCTGGGGAGTTGTCATCAGGTGGTGGCAGTGTACAGGTGTGGCAGACGGATGACTGGCTACTTGGTAGTGTTTAGTGAATGCTTGTGGAATTTTCTGAGGTAAACATGGATGCTGTGAGGAGAGTCAGGAGAAAAGGGAGACTGCTTGGGTGTGACGAAGGGCACTGTGCCCAGGTCTGGTAGAGGAGTGTGGGAATGTGTAGGGTCATGTCAGAGGGCCATGGGGGAAGCCATGATGGCCTTGGAGGAATGCCAGCATTTGAGCTCAGTCGAGTTGGCAGAAGGAACTTCTTTCTAAAACGTTATTCTCAGTATATTTATGCAGTGATGGGTTTCATGCTGAAGTTTCAGACATGCCTATGGTGGATTTTTTTAAAATCACATTTACCCCATTATCTTCTCTTTATACCCTCCTTCTGATCTTCTTCCCAAGAGCTGCCTACCTCCCTCTGTCTCTCCCTTCCTTCTTCCTTCTCCCCTTACTCTTTCCTCCCTTCTTCCTTCCTACCTTCCTCTCTTCCTTCTTCCTTCTCTCCCTCATCTCCCTCCCTCCCTCTTTCTCTTCCTCCCTCCTTCACTCTGTCCCTCCCTTTGTCTCTTCCTTCCTTCCTTCCTCCTTCCCTCTGTCTCCCCCTTCACGTCACCTCTTCTTTATTCCTTCTAATATTTTTCCTGGTGACCCAATGGGTTCAATTAGCATTGCTTCCATTAGCACAGGTAAGGAATTATTTACAGGAGCATTGGTACCTTATTAATTATTACATCACTAAAGAAATGCAGTTCCTGCCCTAGCAACCATTAACTGTTTATAGATCCTCTGGGGGTCACCACAATTGTATTACATATCATATAATCTCTCACCCAAAGCCCTACTTCTCACAACTATAGTTGTATTAAGTTTCTAGTATCTTAACATCCAGCACAGGGTTTTAAACATCAGCATGAGTTTCAGACATTCTAGTTTCCTGAGGTCCCATTTATCAATTGTTGATAGTAGAGACTGAGCCATTGGTGTTCTGTTCAGGAAATTTCCCCCTGTGCCAATGAGTTCAAGGCTCTTTCCCACTTTCTCCTTCTATTAGATTGAGTGTATCTGGTTTAATGTTGAGGTCCTTGATCCACTTGGACTTGAGCTTTCTGCAAGATGATAAATATGAATCTATTTTCATTTTTCTACATATAGACCTCCAGTTAAACCAACACCATTTATTGAAAATGCTTCCCCCCCCCCTTAGTTTCAGACATTCTATAAGGAACACTAATTCAGATCTTTTTCAAAGTGTAATGGTTTCCTGATTTGTCTCTGCCTCTAACCTTATCCCTGTTAGATCTGGCCTTAACTACCAGGAAGACTTGTTTACAATGCATTCATTGGCCAGCTCACTTTTAAAAAAGGGACAGTTCTACTCTGTCTATAGGTTCAAGTTTAACTTCCTCACAGCATGCAAATTCAAGCACTGACTTCTTTAGGTCTTTCTGTATTCTCCATTTCTCCATAAACACACTCCAGATCTAATTTAGGGAATGGTGCCACCCATAGTGGATGGGTCTTCCCAACTCAATGTAATTAAGATACAATATGTAGGCATGGCAGAGGCTTGTCTTCCAGTGGTTTTAGATTCTATCAAGTTGACACTTAAACATCAACCATCTTATCCACCTTGGTTGGCTGTGATTTTGAATAAATAAATTCTATCCTTGTTAAACTGTTTTGTGAAGGTGTTTTTGTCACAGCAACAGAAAAAGTAGCTTCCCTTCCCTTCCCTTCCCTTCCCTTCCCTTCCTATTCCTTCCCCCTTCCTTGTTTCAAGGTTATCTTCCAGTATTACAAAGCCATCTCTTCTGCATTTTCTGTCATGGTTGGACTTCTTCTCATACAATGCTTTCCATCGTTCTTTGGTTTAAAGAGTATTGCCCATTTGCCTGCTCATCTTTGAATAATTCTCACTCATTTCTTAGGATTCAGTTTAGGTAAAGATCCCTCTTTGGAGTCTTCTTGGGTCCCAGTTTTAACTCCTTACCAAGTTCATATACTTAGGAGCACTGGCATCTAATGATCCGAGCAGGAGTGTGGTGGGAGACTGACCTGGGTATATCGATGCCTATCTTTTGATTTTGACCCCTGGTTCTTGTGACTAGAGATGATTTGATTAAGTAACAGCGCTGTCACAAGGATCATCTTGTTGTGTAGGAGGTACCATGTGTGTAGTTGTCACCCAGTAGACACAGCAGCTCATTAACAGAAGGAGGAATCAGTCCCTTGTCTTCTTAGAGAATTGTATTCATCCTCTAATGGGGTTTTTATCACAATGGCAGAATAAGAGTCTCTTCTGAGGGGCTGTGTAGATGACAGTCACAAGCTGAGGGACCCAATGAGCATCCATCTTTATTGACTCTACTTGCCTAAGGAGGGTGTTTGAAGGAGTAGGTGTTCTGTCACATCTCCCTGTCTTCTGACCTACGTTATCCCCTTTTGCCCAGTTCTTGTTCACAGGAAACCCCACCCTCTTCTCACAGGAAATGTCCCTTGTCCCAGCTATTTAGGTACTTGAGAATCTCTTGCTGATGGAGTTGCCCCACCTTTTCTTGGCTGTCTCTGGTATATGGAAGGTGGGGGAGAGAGAGGACGGGGAGAGAAGTTGACTTTCCTGGTTATGGATACTGAGAAGTCATATAGTCTTCCCAGTGCTTGTTAGAGACCCAGGAAAACTCTGGGTGTAGTTCTGAGGCAGGGGAGTAGTGTAGCGAATGGGGCCTTGGAAGCCTTACAGTATCCAAAGGCTGTAAAATATTGTATGAAAAACCCAGTTGGCAGGGAAGAAGGCTGGGGATCCTCAGGCTGTGATAACCCAGGATAGGTTGGAGCCCGATGCAAGTATGCATCAGGGTTATTCCAGGATACCCGAAGGCAACCTGTGACTTGCAGTTATAGTAACAGAAAGTGTACAAATATGTAAATCATTTGAATGCTGGGCTATTAAAATGCCCCATCTTTCCCAGAGCATGGCTGGAGCTTCTAAAACTTCCTCCCTGCTGCAGCCTGCTTCTCACTTTTTGGAAGCATGCTATTAACTAATTTCTACTGTCACTGTGTTCCTGCTCAATTCTTTGGAGACATAGAATGAAGAGATTCTTGTAGATGCTCAATGAACTCTGAACTCCAGTATTCTCTGATGTCAGTTCCAGTCCATATCCCCCAAACTGAAAGCCAAGAATAGAGATGGTCTGGTCTCAGCCCAAAGGGAGGAGGTGATAGATGCCTCTGTTCAAGTATTTCAGGCAGCAAGTGAGGGTCTCAATTTCTTTATTCTTTGGTCCTCATTGGTTCAGATTAGATTGGGTTATTACCATTAAACAGAATGGTTCAAGATTTACACTGAGGGGGCCCACTCAGTCTAGTGACTGAGATTCAAATATGATCCAGAACACACTCAGAGGACACAACATGTAATTAGATGGAGGAGGAGGGGATGGATCTCATAGCCAAGTCACACTGCGTAAAACTAATTATCATGGAAGACAGCAGCACACTCTTGTTAAGATACCATCTAGGAAGAGAATTCACATCTCTGTTCTTTGGTCTCTGGTGTATGGAAATTATATGCATGTGTTTTAGGGATCGAGTACAAGCCTCAGAAACAAGGTATCAACTCTGATATATGGATCTTTTCCTTCTTCTAACCTGTGTATCTCCTGGCACGCACCCATGACCTTGACCTTAGGGCAGGATAGCTTCCATGGATTGTAAGTGTTGATTCATCTTTAGTCCACAAAATGGAGCTCAAATAAATAGATTAGGTTGAGTCATATCCTCACAAACCATCACTTCCACTTGGACTGTGAATCTGTGATACCCTGTGGTAGTTTTTCAGAAGAGTTTTGATATGTTTTTTCTTTTATTTAAAATGTGTTATTGATCACCCTCCAAAGGTAAATTTATTGACTAATTACAGAGTTCTCGAATATGACTTGTTATGGTACAAAACCCATGTTCCTGAAGCTGGAGACATTGCTCAGTAGTCAAGGTTGTTTGCTGTATTTCCAGAGGACCCGTGTTCAGGTCCCAGCACCCATGCTAGATGGCTCATAATTGATCATAACTTTAGTGCCAGGGGGACTTGACATTCTTTTCTAGCCTCTCTATGTCACTTACATGGCTTGCATGTGCCTGCACACACACACACTCACACACACATTCTCACACACACATTCTCAAACACACACACTCACATACACATTCTCACACACACACATTCTCACACACACATTCTCTCACACACACATTCTCATACACACACACATTCTCACACACACACTCTCACACACATTCTCACACACACACACATTCACACACACACATTCTCTCACACACACATTTTTTTACACACACATTCACACACACACACACACACACACACACTGATAATAAAATCATGTTCTTCCCCAACTCTTTAAATCTATGCCCCTATGACCTGTGAGTCACCATGTACAGGCTGTGTTCCCTGGTAGAGCATCCTGTGCCCTGAACTAGTGACCCAAATCTCTGCAGCCCCCACGCTTTCAATTTCACAGCAAGCAAGGATTTCCCCACACTTCCCTCATGGGTTGTCAGGTCAAGGCTGAAGCATGGACTTTGTTTCTTGTCCATGAATATTTAGACAGTTGTGAGCACTTGATTTTTCTGTTGGGATCTGAGCATGTCTGGTTAGACATGTTTAAGGTGAAAGAAAAGTTGCAGATTAAGTTTTTTTTTTTTTAATTTGAAGAGTTAGGCCAACATTGACACCTCATTTTATCATAAGCACAGGCACAGGCTGACCGCTGCCTGGCTCACCCTCTTTACAGCAGCCTGCAAGATCCTTCCTGTTTTTCTCTAAGGCACAAACTGTCCGTGTTTATATCTGGGGGCTCTTTGGTGACCTTTTCCCTATTTTCTCTTTATTACCCTCTTTCTCTTTCGTTCTCCTTTGTCCAAAGATCCCGAAATCCCTTGAAACCATACAAATGTAGAAAGCGTTCCCTTGCTCTGTCCCACAAAGAAAAGCAGTTTGGGCATTCCTTTTGCTATGGAACCCAACTATATGCTGGGTCATGTTCTCCCAGACCCCACCCTTCTCATCAGATGACTCTGAACTGCCTTGGACTGATATGCAAGAGTTAATGAGCTGTGGTAATTTTTTTTTTTTTTGGAATGGGTCAACTGCTTCTTGTCAGCTCGGGTGTATGCTGGAGCCAGGCTTCTTTGGGCATGGCCATATCCATATAAGGGACTGAGAAAGGACAGGTGACAGGAAGTCAGAACATTTACAGGCATTCTGGCCAGCACACTGTGTAAGGAAGTAGATTTCCATGGCTTACTATTCCTGTCGGGTCAGGACAGTTGAAGGTGACATATAATTAGGTTTGCTTCTCCAGAACCTTCTGGAAGAACCCCAGGCAAGACTGGAGATCTGTCTCTCTGGGAGTATTTTATTATCTGATGATCCATGGACAAATGCTGGAAGGCCTAGGTGAAGCCTTTTGTAACCTGCTCTGTGGCTTGTTCATTAGCTCAAATGTCCATGGTCCCTGTATGGGCACAGTGCAGAATAAAACCCAATCGTAAGCAGTCTAGCAAGCTGACTTGTTACTGGCCTGTGGCTTTGGTAAGATAGTTCACCTGTAAAACGATTAGCTCCTGCTGTTACAAAATACTTAAAATGTTGGAAGAAGGAAGGTGTTAATTTGGTTCACAGTTTGAATGTCTTGGTGGAGAGGTCACAGTAAGCAGGCAGAAGAGGTAGCTGGTCACATGGCACTTACAGTTGGTAAGCAGAGAGAGAGGCGAACGTGGTGTTCAGGTCTTGTTCTCATGTATTATTTATTTATCATCTATTTAGTCGAGGACCGTAGCCCAGGGAAAGGTGCTTCTCAATGTAAAGTTGGGTTTTCCCATATCAATTAATCAAATCTCAAAACTGTCTCATAGACAAGGCCAGCAAGTGGTCTCCAAAATGATGCTGGGTTCTGTTAAGTTGACATTCAATATCAGTCATCACTAGGTCATATCTGCACTAGAAGGCATTCAGTTCCAATATGCTGTGGTGTTTATGAGATCCTTTAAATACTTAAGACTGACTTGTAGAAACCATCATTAACTCATGATAAGGTCTGAGAGACCAAAGCTGAGGGTTCCTAGGGCTTCAGGGATAACTCAGCAGTAGTGTGGTTTCCTTACATTCACGAGCTCACCCTCTGGGTTTGACTCATACCTCTTAGGACAGTCCTTTGCTTTTGGCCGAATGATATCATAACTGTACAACATTGCTGTGCTGTCACACACTGTTCAAGGGCCACGATTGGCTGTCAAGGCTTCATTCCTGGAACCTATAGGCAGAGTCAGCCAGTGTGCTTTGTTAGGTCATTAAGCTTTTGGACGAAAATGTTGTTACAATGACTGCCGCTATTTCTGTAATTGGCCTCTGATGTCTATCTTTCTTATAGGGAGTGGGGAGAAGAAGCTACCAAAAGACTCTTCTTGAATGGCTACAGTCATGTGAGCACCAGCCTTCTTCTGTCCTGTTTGGTGCCCACTATCTAACAGGTATACCATGCTGCAGGAAAACCTGTCTCTTCCTCCATCCCTCCATCCCCATTTATAGGCCAGCAAACAACAAGCTGAACTTATTCCTGGTAAACTTTACCTGAACTCACTCTGTGTGAATTCACTAAAGGGCACATGGTCAACAACCAACAACTCTTCTCTGGGGTCAGGTTGTCTGGCCAGTTAACCTAAGTGCTTAACAACAACAAGAAGAAAAAAGACACTTTAAGTGCAACTTGGGTTATTAGCGAAAGCTAATTTTGATGGATCATTAGAATGTTTGGAGCGTTGGAAGGAGCTGGTTTCCCATTGTCATGGGGAAGATTTAAAAGCTGGACATCAAAAAGGAGCATGTGCTAAGGCTCACAGGCTCTGGGAGCTCGCTTCCACTTTGATGCTTCTGATTTCAGCTTTAAATGTGACATCACTTTCACTATGGAAACAAAAGAAATACAGGAGAAGAAAAAGAAGGAAAAAAGAAGGAAGGAGAGGGAGGGAGAGGAAATGCCAGTTTTTGGTGTCTCTGTCTACGGTATGGTGGCAGCTCATACAGTCATGGACTTTAGAAAACAGAACATTGGCTTGGGAGTATGTGTCAGTGGCTTCTCTAAAACTTAGGTGCAGCTAGACTTGCAGTTGACAGTTCAATAAAAACTTGTGTTTATTTTCTTAGGTCTCTCTTTGTGTGTGAATGTGCGTGCGTGCGTGAGCGCACGTGCATGCGTGCATGTGTACAGGTGTCCATGAATCTTGAAGACATTAATTTCCCTGGAGCTGGAGTCACAGAAAGTTGAGACTTCCCGAGTCAGCAACACACTGGTCACTTAATTCCCGGACTTAACTTACCTCTACTTTGCTGTGGGGCCCGGGGAAGGCCTCACACAGGCTCTAGTGGAGGACTTGTAACTGACTCAGGCTGGACTCACTGAAGAGTAGCTGGTTTCTGCTCTTGGGAACTCCCTGTTTCCTCCACTCTGTCCTCATGTTTGTCACAGAAGGGAATGTGACGGTATGTGCCAATGTCTCTCATTACCAGAGGTGTGTGCTCTGGACTATCTTATTCTGAAATGGAGATTTCCCAGTGGCTTTTATAGAGAAACAGCCATCTCCGAATTCCCTTTTCAGGCTGGGAATGCAGGGGGACATCATGGAGCCTGTGCTTCATTAGTTACATACCTTTAACATTCCTCAGTGACCAAAACATTTTTATAGACATCTCAGCAAGTCTTCCCGAAGGTGTTTCTCTACATGTGTGACACAGAGCGGACAACGGAGCCAAAGGGAAATAAGGGTGCTTCAGAACAGAGGTCCAAACCAGCATCCCAACATGTGGTTTGCATAGAAACAAATGCAGAATACTTAAGTTACGTTTATTTGTATGTGTGTATACTGGGACACCCATGTCACGGCGTGCACATGGATGTCAAAGGGCAGCACACGAGAGCCAGTTTTCTCTTCTCCTGTGTGGCTTTGGGGATCAAACTCAGGTCTTCCATGTGTTTCCTCACTGAGCCATCTCATTGGCCCTGATAGAATTCTTTGAAAACATTTCTCTCTCTCTCTCTCTCTCTCTCTCTCTCTCTCTCTCTCTCTCTCTCTCTCTCTCTCTCTCTCTCTCTTTCCCTAAGGCAGAGATCACCTAAGCACATCTGTTTTTGCTTAACGAAAAAGAGTCATACCGCAACCTCAGTAAATTCAACTTGGAAGTAAAAAACACAAGAGGGGCAGAAGTTAAAGACAGGCCTTCGAATCGTGCCTCAGAGGGGCAGTCCTTCCAGGCCATTTTCCTGTTTGTGCTTTGGGAGACCACCGAGACGCGTGGGTCAGATAAGCTGAGCTTCCTGAGAATGTGGTATAATGCATCTCTGGGCTCTGCTTGTGCAGAGGTACAGATGTGTGTCTTTCAGTCACACACTACATGTCCAGGGCAGGTCCACTGGGGACCCTGTAGACATATTGTTGTCAACTTGTGGTGCCTACACCCCAATGACTACTGCTTTCAGGTCAGTAACAGGAACTGATCACATGTCCTTGCCCAACCACCGACTACCATCCTATGATGGCCATTTTATTACAAAAGAGATTACTGCTGGAAACCACTTTCCGAACTGAGTTTGAAGAATTGCATGGAACTTACAAAATTTATATTTCTTTTCTCTGGTCTGCTGTTCAAAATCTTGAGTGATGTCCCCTGGCTTGCCAATAGTTCATTTTGCTGTTACATCAGCCCACAGTGTCCGACAGGAGTGTTTTTATTTTTCTTCTCTCTGGATACTTCCATGGGTGGCGACCTGCCAGTGTTACATGCCCACCCTCAGCCACTTATTTGGCAGTTGAGTTTGGAAGGAGACCTGGACACCATTGTGGAAAACCATCTCCTCTATTTCTTGAGAGAAAGCTGCCTTCAGGAACTGGCCTGTTTTTCCTTTTTTTTCTAATGTTGGGGTGTGTGCCTGGTCCTGCTGGTCTGACCATCACTCAGGTTTGCCTAGGACTGAGGGGCATCCAGGGGTGTGGGATGTCTGGTCAAACCTGGGAAATTTTGGAATCCAGGACTTGGAAAGCCTGTCTTTTTTTTTTTTTTTTTTTTTTTTTTTTTTGTATATGAAAACCTCATGCCTGGCTGTGGTACCCATCACCAATGGAGATAGTCTCTTATTCTTAATTTTTTTTTTTTTTTAGGTTTTTATCTCAAAATGAAGGCTCTTAGGCAGGGACAATGCTTCTTGTGGGGCTCCTTAAACCTGGACCTTGGGATTAGACCTCCTTCCAAAGATCTCACCATGGGTTGACTTGGAATGAGTCCAGATCTGAAACAGCACTTCTCCAAAGTAAACCTCTGCTGGGGACTACTAAGTTTGGTCTAGTGGAGGTCAGGGACCGGCATTTGTTTGTTTGCCTTCTGTAGTGTAATTTCTCCAAAGTCCAATAATGTTTAGACAAACATTCCCTTGATGATGAAGGGCAGGGACATCAGATCAAAGCAGGGGCAGAAGTGGAAATGAGTCAAGCAGGATGAGGGCAAGGGGCTGGGGACACCCACATCACACCAAGGTGGGCTTAAGTGGTGGGGGTAGTCATGGGACACTTTTTGCTTGCTTGGGGAGCAAGGTAGCCATGACACAGTGGATACTGTGGGTGGCTTTACTTTGTATAAGGAAAGTGGTGAGAGTCAGCAACGGCTAATATATGATTTGCTCTAGCTGTTTAGACCAAAGAATTGCCTCAGAAGTTGTTTTCTTTCACTTAAATGTCTTCAGACCCTGGGTAAACGAAGCATAAAAAGAAACAGAGACGCCTCTGGTTAAGTGAGGACTTTCTAGCCTCTTCGGCTCCACGTATTCATTTACCAGTCATTGTCATAAATAGGGTCCCTTGAGTTACTGTGGCTGGTGTTCAGTTGCTTTGAATAGACCTGGGCAATGCTTATCGTCATGATATCGAGCAACCAGCGCAGTGCAGGCATTGGCCAATCAGAACAGAATCCAGTCCAACATGCACTTTACCTCTTAAGCATCTGTCTTCAGAGAGTAAGGATTCCTAGGGTCTGTCATTGAGATTCCTCCCTTTGATCCTGCTGTCTGGAACAGCAATCCTCCCAACTTCCTTCTTTCCTTTCCTTGTCCTTCTAATGTAGAGCTTCTCAAATGATAGTGTTCTAAGACCTGGAGAGCTGGGGGCCCTTGTGCAAGATGCTGAGGGTTTCTAGAGCCTGGGCATCAGAGCTAAGAGTCCCTTCATTCCCGGTTTCCTTCTTTTCTAAGGAGATTCATGGTGACTGCACTGACATCCAGCTATCTTTATGTTCTGTGATTTGCCCCCTGAGGGTTGACACTGCTATCATTATGTGACATTTTGAGGTCATCAGCTACCATCCTTGTACATGCAGTGAGGATTGCTGAGAGGAACCTTTCCCCAGCCGAGGCAAGGCACGGGGCCACAGGCTTGGTCTCACAGTCTTGAGGGCAGAGTGGTCCTTTGGAGATGGAGGGAAAGGAGCCTGTCTCCCTTCCTTTCCTCACCTTCTGTACCTACTCTCTATCTTCCTGGAAGGTGGAAATGAGGCCAAAATACTTTGGTCCAGAACAGAAAGACAGGTTGGGGTTATCTTCCCTTCAGCTAACCTCACTAGCTTGACAAGATGGCTTGATTCTTCAGAAACTGCTGCTATAGCCTCTGGTCAAAGTCTTGGGATCTTAGGCCCTTGGTGGCTGGTGACTTTGGTGATGTCCGCAAACACACTCTTGTATAATGGGCATTACATCCGAGCTTCCCTGCAGTGGGAGGACACAAAGCAGAGAGCATCTCTGCAGACAGATGGAGCTGGGTACAAGTATGTTTTGTCTGCATGTACTACATGTGTGTATACATTGTGCACCACATGTGTGCTGTGCTAGCAGAGGTCAGAGGAGGACATCAGATCGTCTGGAACTAGAGTTGCAGATGAGTGTGAGCTCCCACCCATGCTGGGAACCCAGTTTGGATTTTCTGCAAGAGCAGCATATGCTGCTAACCACTGAGCCACCATAACCACCACTAAGTAGTTATAAGATAATATTTTATACTGATTCATTCATCCTATTCTGTCATGTATGTTGATTGTATGTAGCCTGCATTATCATCTCCCCTTTCCTTACTTATTAGTCCTCTTTCTCTTCTGAAATGGTCTCTTTGCTACATCAATGTGCGGATGTGTGCAAAATCTAGGATTCATGTATGAGAGAAAACATGATTACTTGATATTTGTCTTTTGGGGTTTGGGTTATTTTACTTAATATGCTGATTTCCATCTCCACCTATTTTCCTGGTGAATTATTTAACTTCATTCTTCTGTATAGAAGAGTCGATTGCCATCACACACACACACACACACACACACACACACACACACACACACACACACACAAGTCTAATAGTAACAAACTTCATATTTTCTTTTTCCATTCATCTGTGGATAGAACCCCCCTGGGCTGATTCAGAACTTGGCTATTATACTGTGGTCTTGTCTATGTTGTCATTGTCCAACAGTAGCCTTAATGTCTAGGAGAAGCCTAAGGATTGTTCTTGTCTTGAGCATGATGGAAGAGAATCAACTTGCGTAAGATGAGAAAAAAAATCAGAAAGACCCAGTTCCAAACAACAGAAGACTGGATTATCCAAACTGCTTGCGTGGTTGGAACTCAGAGCAATGCTCCAGGCATGGGAGTTGCTAGTTATGGTTTCTAGGAGAAGACGAACATGAGCTTCTCCTTGAAGAATCTGTGAGCGCAGAGGAGGAGGACGGAGATGGGAGGTTAAGGCATTGGGAGTGGGGGTGGGCAGGGGAACCTGGGTGGGGGTGAGGGAAGTTGGTTAGGAATCAGCCTGCCAACAGCCAGCGATCCTTTGGAGGCCTTCATGGAACAGGCTGAGAAGCCAAAGATGAACACAAAACAGGAGAAAAATGGTGGGAGTGTATGGGGTATCCGGGGGCAGCAGTGTGTTTAAAGAAGGCTCTGTGGTTTAGTGAATGTTCTTGCACAACCTAAGGCTTCAGAGAAGCTAACAGTTTGGCAATTACCTTCATGAGCTTGCTGAGCACGCTTCACGATTCCTCCCGGACGGATTGTCTTTTTCTGATGGGGCAGCTGTGACGGTGATCACAGAGGGGATGATGGTAGTTTTCGTAGCTCTCCCCTGTGTACAGGTTCTGAACAATCAGAAAGCATGTGGCCCAGTATGGGAGCCAGTGTTTGAGCTGATCTAGGTGCTAACTGTTAGTTCTGTATCATGATTAGTGTGAGAGGGTGTAGGGGGAAGGTTTGGGATATAGATATTAGAGAATTGAGGTTTAAAATATTTTTAAACCAGAAATTGGATCTTGTTTAAAAATATTTTGATATATTGTGTGTGTGTGTGTGTGTGTGTGTGTGTGTGTTCATGTGCCACTGTGCACATGTGGAAGTCAGAGCAGAACTTGAAAACATCAATTCTCTCCATGGGTCCTGAGGATCAAACTCAGGTCATCAGCTTTGGTGGTAGTCACCTTTATTGCCTGAACCATCTCACCCTTTGAAGAAGTGAGTTTTAGTATATTCCTATCTTTTTTTTTATCACAATGAGCAATATATATATATATATATATATATATATTTACTAGTAGCAGAGTTATATGGAGATGTCTGTCTTATTGGGCAGTCTTGCTCATAATTAGTAATATTTTTCATCATTTTATGTGTGATGGTAGACCATCGGGAGGCCAAATGATATCTTCTAAATCATACAATGAGTCAAAAGGAGAAACAAAAGTTGTTCTGTCCCTCGGATGGTAGCCCCTGTTTTCATTCTGCTAACAGAATTTTTGAATTCATATCTTTTTGGGTTGGATGAGAATTGGGAAGGATGACAGAGCTAGAGAGTAAAGAGAAAATCCCAGAGTAGTGCACTAAACATTATTATCTGCCATTACTAGCTAAGTAGGTGACTCCAGGTCTGCCAGAGACCTGATGCCCTGTGAGACTTTGATAAAGCCTCTCATGGGCTCAACATCTTACCAGTGAGTGGAAGGCTAAGCTCTTGTTGTAGGTTTGCTGCAAGGCAGCCATGGCCTTAGGGGCAAACCTCTCTCTTTGGAACGTTCTTCCTTGGAAATAGCCTTTCCTCAGGTGGGGAGAAGTATTCCTGTGCTTGGTAGGGGCCTAAGGATGAGATCCATGCTACTTATTTGTGTCAAAGTTGAAGGGGAAAAGATGCGTAATTTACAGCCCTGCTCCTGCCCCATGCATTTTACAGATAACCAGAGTTCAGATCATGAGCATTTGTTCAGCAGAGGTGACTGTTTTCCCTCATGTAGGTCTTTTCTTCTATGCCTTCTGGTGCTGAAGTTGGATACCTGTGCACTCCATCTGAGTTCTGTGACTATGTGCTGCTAGGATCAATGGCTTTCATGGGGGTATGAACTTCCGGGACCTCTCAAAGGTCTCTAACCCTAAGGTCTGCAGGAGCTTCCCAGCCTTTGTCACTAGTGAGACATCTGGCATCTTGTCACTATGAGTCAAAATTTCTCCACCGTGTTGCCCTTAGCAATTTGAATCATCCAGGGAGAGGGCTTGCCTTAAATTGCTCCTCCCACCCTGAGTGTCTACTGATGATCTCTTGTGTGGAGCAGGAGGTGACTTGGGATCCCCATTATCTTGACTCTGTTTTCTTTTACTTCCTTAATCATTTCCTAAGACTTAACCTCCTTGACATGAGAAATACTGACTTCGATTTATACAACTTTTGGGCAAACTTCTACCTGGTAACACCCAACCAAGACCTGTGTTCTGTGCTTTAGTATGGTTTGCACATGCCCAGAAAATGTTTCATGTACTGAGATATTGAGTTTCACTTGCATAGTATTGAGAAGGACGGGTCTTTTAAGATGGGGAATTTATGTGGTAAGTTTGATGCCTTATGAAGAAATTAATGCTGGTCTTGGGATGGAGTTGGGTCTATAGGAGTGGATTGAGTTCTGCTGAAGAATGATCCTGGCCATTCTTTTTGCTTCCCAACTTCTTTGCTTTCTTTTATGTTCTGTAATCTTTTTCTTTTTCCATTTTTCATGTGTGTGCCCATATGCGCTCACATGCAAAGATATTTGCATGCATGTGGGCACATGTATTTATTTATAAGTACACGTATATTGAAGTGCACATGCATGTGGAGGCCTGAAAATCATCTGCCATTGCTCTTCAACTTTATTTAATGAGACAGGGTCTCTTAATCAAGCCCGGAGCCCATGGTTATGGCTATAAATGATGTGGCTAACCTTGCTAGCTCATTTGATCTAGGAATCTCTTTTGTTCTTCAAGACTGTAATGACAGGTGGGCCACCATACCCACCTGACATTGACATGAATTCTGATCTAAAGTTTGGTCTTCAGGCTTGTTCAGCATACACTTAACCACTAAGCCATCACATCAGTCCTGTATGATGCCTGTGAGTTCTTTCTTACATGTAGTCCCACAGTGTGATGCTGTCCTCCATGAAGCCTGCACTAAAAGCTAATGTTAACATTGCACTCTTCTACCGAGAGAGCTATGAGTCAAACAACCCTTGCTTTGCTAAGTACTGAGCCACAGGTATTTTGTTACAGCAGTGCACAGGTAACCAAGACCACATCCAAATCCCTAGAAATTGATAGCAGAATTAAGATTTGGAATCAGAACATCCAAGTGCAAGGTCAAACTGTATTATGAATTAGTATGGGTGAGCATTAGTTAAACCCAGAAAGTCGCTCAGACCTTTGGGAGCTTCGATTTCTCATTTTAAAATGAGAATGACAATCTTGGTCTCTCTAGGTTTTCTATAAAGATCAAAGATGTTGGCTGTTTGACACAGTGCTTTCAAACCAACAGAAGAATGTAATGTAGGTTTATTTATTTATTTTACATTGCAAACACAAATGCAGCTTTTGGAAAAAAGAGGATGCTGGTTCATCTGAGACCACCATGGTAAAAGTCTAGGATCTGGCTAGTGCCTCCAGGGTATAATCAGGTCAGTTTGCTGCTCCTGAATCCATGAGAATTGGGTTCTTCTGGACAGCAGGCATCTGCTAAGGATGACAGAGAAGGGAATGAATGAAGGAGTCTGGCTTGAGACACATCTTGAGGGGGATGGATTGTTGCTGAGCTCTGACCTTTCATTTCAGGCTGCCTCCCTTCGTGTGCAAGACTTTCTGTAGGGGTCAGTGAGATGGAGCAGTGGTGTGCATGCAGGGTAGACAGAAGGTGGCGAGTGAGCTGTGTAGATGCCAGCGTGGTGTAGCCAAGGCTGGCTTTAAGAAGGAGACTCCCAGTGTATTCTTGGGCATGTCCTATATGTGCATTTAATCTTATTTCTGGGAAAGGTAAAATTACTCCACTCTCAGAAAGTGCCATCTCCTGGGTTGGCTCAAGACTATGTCCCCAGTGGCATTTCATTTAGGTTTTGCTTGGGCCAAAATCTACTCTACTGAGCTTCCTTTCCTTCCTTGCTCAAAGGAACATGAAATCCATGTGAGAACTATTAACACTCATTCATCATGAAACATGTGGCAGGGATTTTTTTTTTTAATCCAAGAGCTATTTCCTTCCCCGGGGGTGTGAGGTCCATCCTGAAACTGGCATACTTTCTGCCCTTGTCACTGTCTGTGACCTGGATGATTACCTGACCTTTCTGTATCCAGATCTGCAGCCTTAAAACATGATGTCCTTTCCCTATTAAAACTCCAAGCCAAGCAAAACTCCCCTAACCACTCAGCTTCCAAACATAAAAAAGGGCCTTTTGAAAAGAGGAAATTGCTTTTTATTAGGTGTAAAAACTAACAAAAAAGCACCCAACATCTCCAAAGGCCCAAGAGTTGCCATGAACTGCTGACCCCATTCTATTAGATTGGCAAAAAGCCTCCCCAAGACACCAACCAAGCAAAACCAGGAGTTGACTGTGCCACAAATAGACTTGCCCTAGAGATGTTTCCACATCCTCGGGAGGGTTCCAGTATCACCTTAGGGCCGTGTCCTTAGTAAAGGACATTCATTTTGTAGACTCATTAAGTGTGATGTTAGGAACATTGAAGGGAGGAACATAATCCTATGCTTTGGGAAAGGAGGGAAAAGCAGCCCAAGTTAATGTAGGTTATCTGGAGACTTAGAATGGGTGCCTGATAGTTGACCACAATGGTCTTCCTATCAAGTCCCTGGAGAGCAGAGGCAACTTTAAGGCTCCCAAATGCTTAGCCAAAGACTGCTGTTTTTAGGATGTATGGTATTCCTGCTGCTAGGGCTAGCATTTTGTACCATTCACCAAATCTTTCATGTGCTCACTAGAAAGTTGGAGGTCATACAACCAGAGCTTACTAATGGACTTCCCACTGAAATGAAGCAGAAAACAAACCTTGTTGTATGTCTTTGTTGGGGTTTCTATTTCTGCACAAAACATCATGACAAAGAAACAAATTGGGGAGGGAAGGGTTTATTCAGCTTACACTTCCACACTGAAGTCAGGACTGGATCTTTAGCAGGTCAGGAAGCAGGAGCTGATGCAGAAGCCAGAGAGGGATGTTACTTACTGGCTTGCTTCCCCTGGCTTGCTCAGCCTGGTTTCTTATAGAACCCAAGACTACCAGCCCAGGGATGACACCAACCACAAGGCATCCCCCCATCCCTAATTGAAAAAATACCTTACAGCTGGATTTCATGGAGGCATTTCTTCAAGGGAGGCTTCTTTCTCTGTCATAACTCCAGCGTGTGTCAACTTGACACACAAAACCAGCCAGTACATTGTGTTAAGTCACTGAGACTATTCTTCTTACTGTGGCATAACACAGCTATGTTATGTTATAACATAACTCATCTGGGTCTATGCAGTAGCCATCTTAGCTAGGCCACTCCAGAAAAGCTGAGTGCTTGAAGGAGGGATAACATCTCACCCGATGGGTAATGTTTTTCTTGTAACAGCAAGGCAGGGTAGTTAGCCCTGGTGCAGTCTTAGCATTCTTCAGGCTTTGGAGTTTGGTTGTAAGGGTGCATCCATGGGAGACAGCTACATGCTCTTGAGCAGTAGACTTAACCTCTTATCCCTTACCTCTTCATCTACTGTGTGGATGAATCAATAATGACTCTGCTTTTGTCTCTGGAGTTTAGATGAGTATGGAAACCCTCAGTGCCTAATCCAGAACGAAACTTTAATACAGAATGAAACTCGAGCTCCTATAACTATAAAAGACGTCCAACTAGGCTTTTAAGATGTTGGAGGAGCAACCTTGACCTCAATCTTCAAGACATTTGTCACATCGTACACCACAGTAACTTAGTTGCAGAGACATGGAAGATAAATCGCAGTTTATGAGCAGGGAAAATATGTGTCCCTCGTGCTTCATACTTAGGAGCACTACATCAGGGAACCCCAAGTTCCAGCATTTTCACCCTGGCTTCTGGAGTCTCCTGGGATAGTGCTGGAGGGTTCCTCTCAGAGAAATAGATTTGACTTTGTTTTTTTGCACTTATAAAGAGGCTGCTGCTGTGACCTCGGCTGTGTGACAACCAGTGTGAATAGAAGTTTTCAAGCATACCTTAGGGCCATGGTTGAAATTAATGAGCACTCTTCCTTGGGCAAAGAACACATCTTACAAGGGGAAAATAATAAAACACTACATAAAAGTCTGGTTCCAAATAAATGGATCACATACTTTGGCTCTACTTACTGCCTAGAGAAATATTTATTTATTAAAAAAAACATCAAGTGTTCTACTACTGTGAGCTGGCATTGACTGGGAAGGATGAAGCAAGGGAGGCCTAGGATGGCTGCAGAGTCACTTTCCTGGTGGCTTATTGTCTAGCTTTGTCCTAGTTTCTTATTCCGAGTAGGGACTCTTAGGAATTCTTATGGGAAAGAGGAGGAGAGGACCACGCTTAAGTGTCCTAGATTTTAAATTCTGGAGCCAAGATTAAAGCTTGTATAATCTCCACCTTTGTGGGTTTGTTTGTTTGTTTGTTTTCTTAGTTCAATCACCATTTAAAAGAAGCAGCTCAAATGAGAAACGAGTCCTCTATTCAGATTCATGTGGAGGTAATTTTTGAAGGTGGTGTGATTTTGAGACAGGATGTTGCTATAGAATCCGGCTGGCCCTCAAATGATAACTCTTCTGCCTCAGCCTCTAAAGTGCTGGGATGACACATACCATCAGCTGGGCAATTAAAGAAAAGGATTTGTTTCATTATTTTTAATTCTGTGTATGTGTGTTTGTCACATGCTGGTGTCTAAGGAGCTCAGAGTCTTTAGATCCCCCTTGGGTTGCGGTCACAGGTGGTAGGGGGCAGCATAACATGGGTGCTGGCAACCAGAAGTTGGGTCCTCTGGAAGAGCAGCCAACACTCTTCACCTCTGAGCCATCTCTTCAGCCTCCTGGGTGACTTTTATTTTCAAAGAAAAAGTCGGGGCTGGGAAGTCGACTGCTCTCTACTCTAAAGTTGATTCTTGTCATGTATTTGGTTGTAGTGTTAACACAATGTCTAGTAGCCCTACCCCATGAGCTAAGCTTAACTCTGGTGTTCCTACCTCAGTTTCTCCCTGAGAACTTTTGTTGTTTAGACAAAAAAAATATCCTTTAAAAGATGGGAAAGGTGTCTTAAAAATCAACTAACAGTATTTTGTACTTTATGGGGTGCTTTGGCTTGATTCCCTGAACATCTCTGTGAGGTGTGTTGAGTAGAAGTTTTTTTAATCCTGATTTTTCAGAAAGATGCGAAATAGGCAGAACCTTAGAACACAGGAAAACTACAGAAAAACCAGGACCTTTCACAATGCTCCTAAGTCTATAGGGAGCAAACAGCCCTTCCAGAACCTTGAGAGACCCATGGTTGCTTTTAACACCTACTACCCAGAGGTGTCACTGACTACTTGTCATTGCTAGAATTCGATTCTTAGTTATGGACTAACACAGCTAGATGACTGTCCAGGGCAGTTCCACACCCCCCCCCCATGGTTCTTTCTTCCCTGTAAAGAAGATGTCTGGGGTTTGCGTGTAGAGATAGGCAAGAATAGGAGGCATTGCTGTCAAGTCTACAGCCATCCAGTGTCTGCCTTCTCAGTTCTTCTGAGGTTCTTAGACTTGGCTGTGGCCAGAAGGCTGCATAGTCCTGCTAAAATAAGGGTAGGAACTCTGCATTTGCATGCAGCTTCCCCTCTGAGTCTACCCCACTGGATTTGGGTGGGCCAAAGATACCAGCAGGAGTATGTATTGTTTAGAAAGAGAAAAAGGAAAATGTGTTGCCTTGGCTGGGAGACCCAAATACAGAAAGACTACATTTAGTGGGAAACTCAGAGTCACACCAAGCCTTATGACCATCATCTTGTTGAAGGGATAGCAAACACGGTGGGATTTAATTTTTGTCATCTTACAGATGCTAACATTTCTCTGGCCGACAAAAGTTTTTCTTTCCTGGATCAGCTTGGGCCTTTGGAAAATACTAAGATGGGACAAGAAAGGATAAGGCCTTTGAAAGAAGAGAGCTTGCTTTAAATTTCTTATTATTTCTTTGAGAATTTTTATTTATTCGCCTACTCCAACTTTCCTTAGATCAATTCACATTTCTCTACCTGCCCAACTTTGTGCCCCCAACACCTCATTGAGCCTAGTTTGTGTTGGCCTGCTTTTAATAATGAACTGCTGCAAGGTAAAATGGTTTAATTGAGAGTATCCCCAAGGATATCATTAGAAGGGTCTGTTCCTTTGTTTTGTGTGGTATACTGGAGTCAGTAACAGGTAGGATGCATTGTATTCAGATAAGGCTAGAGAGAGATGCTAGAATAGATGCAATAGTTAGCTGTTTCACCTTACTATGACAAAATACTTAAGGTAACTAACTTAGAAAGCAAACTTTTGTTTTGGGCCACATTTGGGAGTTCAGACGCATGGTGTGGGGAGGGAGGCATATGGCACTATACCATCACAGAAATGCACAAAGTAGCAAAATGACCACCTCTCAAGCCAGAAAGTTAGAAGATAAACAAGGTTTTATTACTCCTTTCAAGGACAACACCTTCCTTCCCCGTGATGTAAGTACCTCCTTTGAAAGGTTAGTAATGGTTCACATTAACTCCCAGTAATGCTACCCCAAGACCAAACCCTTAAATACAGACATTTGGGCACTCAGCCATATTCAAGTTCTGCAGCAGAGTCTGGGGGGTCCCTGACAGGAACCCTAGCCTCACATGTACCTGTTGTGTGAACTTGGATATTGTTTCTTCTTGAAGCCTTAGCTTACCTAACTATAAAAGGGAGGCATAGAGAAACACTGTTGGATTTCTGGAAAACCTTTTATTTCAATGTAAACTCTTTGAGACTGCTCTGATTACTCACCAATATTTCTGGCTCCTCATCTTCCAGAATTCCCCTCTTGAGCTTAGGTTATTACTTCTAAGAATGAGGGAACCCAGGCCATCTTCCTAGGCAGGTTTACAATTCTCCTTCTGTGCATCTGATGACTGTATAAAATAAAGTGTGAAGGGCCCTAGGGTTCATCACTCCCTGCTTCCTGATTGAGTGAAGTGTGATCCAGCAGTTTTCAACATGTGGGCCACAACCCCTTTGGGGTCAAATGACCCTTTGGATTCACCTAAGACCACTGGAAAACAAAGATTTACATTATGATTCATAATAGTAGCAAAATTATAGTTATAAAGTAGTGACAAAAATAATTTTATGGTTGGGGGTCACCACAACACGAGGAACTGTATTAAAGGGTCACAGCACCAGGAAGGTTGAGCACCATGGGTGTGATCAGTTGCTTTATGCTTCTGCTGTTGTGACCTGCAAGCCATGACAGACTGTACCCTAAAGCTGTCAGAATAGACCCTGCTCCTGTTAGTTGTTTTGGTCAAGGTATTTCATTGTAGTAACCATAAGAGAAATCAAGACACACCCGGAGCTTTTTACTCATCCATATTCTCATGAATCTAAATTCATTCAAGTGGATCATAAAGATTTAGCATCACATTTTATTGATCATGAAGCCCACACTCACTGTCCTGGTTGTCTCCTTTAAATGCCTAACTGCATTAGCTTGTGCAATGGTCCTGAATTGTGCCTTGCAGAGCCTTTTAATATGCAGTATGGGCAGCTGGAGGGAAGGTGGCTACAGATGGATCTTTTCTGTAGCATCATCCTTGCACACCGGGTATGATTTCCTTCAGAGGGAGAAACATCCAGTGTGCCCATGTTCTAGGGATTTTCTGACATGAGACTCACGCTGAAGGTAGAATTTGAAGAGGCTTCTGGGGGATAGATGGAGGCAGGGTGACAGGTAGAGGCAGCTGGGAGGAGATAAGTGTGCCTTCATCATTCAAAAGACAAGGCTACCGGGGCCTGAAGGGTTAGTCTGAATTGGTTTGGTGAGCCTGCTAACTACAGTCCATGCCCTTCCTTACCGGTTCATGATACACCTCTCTGCCTTCAAGGAGGATATTAATGTTTATATAATCGATTATATAATGAAAACTAACTATTGTAATTTTCTTATCTGAACCCTACTGTTTAATTAAAAAAGGTCAGGGCTGCCCTACATACCATTGCTCACTGCGTAGCACATGGATAAATATTAATATTTTTGTTCTGACTTTGTCAGTCTGTGATGTCCAATAGGATCACTGTTAGCAATAAATGAGGGTTTATACTTAACCTAGTTAAGGTGAAATTACAGTTTCAACATCTAGTTTTCTAGCTGCACATGAATTGAATCCCAGGTAGGAACTAATGGCCCACACTATGCACAATGAAGAAAAACAAAACCATTGCCTTTGGATAACGTTTGAATGAACATCATCTGTCTACATTGTTTGGCATAAAACCCTGACTCCCACTGCTTGCTTGCCATATGTTCTTTGATTAATTACTTAGTCTTTCAGTGTTTCAGATCCCTCAATTATCAGATAACTCCATCATCATCACTACTTGATAAAATGGTCAGATACAGATAAGATAATTACAATAGTTGTAATTGTCAACATTACACAACCTAGAATCACCTGGGAAGAGAGTTTCAGTGAGGGCTTGTCTAGATTAGGTTGGCCTGCCAGTCTGTCTATGTGACATTGGCTTAAATTCATTAACCGATGTGGGAACACCCAACCCACCATGGGCAGCACCATTCTGTGAGTTTGGGTTTTTGAGTCCATAGAGTGGAGAAGATGAGCTAAGTAGCAATCATGTGTGCGTTCATTCTTTCTGCTCTTAACTGCAGGTGTGCTATGACTATTTTAAGCTCCTGTCACTGGGACTTCTCTGCTATACAGACTCTGCCCTGGAACTATGAGCTCAACCAAACCCCTTTCCCTACTACATTGCTCTTAGGAGATTATCCATATTGTTATCTAATATCACATCAATAGAACTGAAACTAAAACAATAATTCATGCAGAATGAGTGGTAGAATACTGTGGGAAATCATCCATCTTAAATCCCTCCTCCTCCTCCTCCCAGCGATGACTGTGGTAGCAAACAGGAGGGTTGGAAAGAGGACAGGGTTGAGAGAGAGTTAAGCCACTTTGCCCTATGAGCTTTGTTGGGTCAAGGTCCTTTGAGTACGTGCAGTGACTTGGATCTGCTGTTGTCTGACCTACAGAACACTGTGATTTGCTTACCTTTACTGAAAGAACAGAAACTTCCCTGGTTGTGGGCTCCCAGCCAAGGGTGAACACACACTGACCTTCTCCAGCTCTCCCCCCGCTTTTTTTTTTCTTTCCCACACTGAAAGCATAGTTCCTTTAAAAAGGAAGTTTGTTTTCCCTGTCTTGGAAATGTCAGGCTCCCCAGAGGGCTGGAGGGTGGATGGGTCTCAGTCAAATGTCTCTTCCTCTGATGCAGTGGGCGTGCCCCCTGCTCTGGTAGATGACATCAGCTGAGCCGTAATCAAAGTGCTTAGGCTTGACTCACCAAACACTGTGAGAACTGACTTCCAGGGCAGTGGTGTGAGGTGTGGGGGAGGTAGAGGAAATGGCCCTGGCATGTGAATGACTTCCTAACTTGACTCAGTTTCAATTGTGACCAGGCGTTCCCGAGTTCTCCCCGAGCACCTGTGCATTGCCTCGGAACTCTTTGAATTAATTCTTTGCAGACTTATGGTAAATTTGAACATCTTAAGTCTGCCCTGGGCTTCCTAGGGTCACTGCATAAAGGCTGGAGAGAAGCAGCCTGCTCTAAGAGGAAACCAGAGGTCTAGGGGATACTGTCTAATGTGTCCTGATTCTGGTCTTTGAGTTGTACACTTATTTCTTTCTATCAAAAGAAACTGGTAGACTTTGGTACCTGGAACTCACTTGAGGAAGGTAGAAGACAGCGTCCGGGCTTATTAGGAGCCTCATGGAGTTTTAGGAGTTAATGTTGACCTGCTCCAAGAAGCAGAGAGGTATCAGCTGTTCCCAGAGTCCCAGTCATCTAGTCTCTCTTGTAATTATAACTTATTGTTCCACCGACTTCCTTTTCCATTGGACGGAGTCTCAAGGGTGGACCCGTCTCAGGGCAGGGCTTCCAGTGGCAGCCCTAGACAGTGCTCAAACACGTGCACTGGGATTTTCCCAGAGTATCTCCTTAGAAGTTGTCAAAGAGCCAAGCCCAGCCCAGCTAAAGTGTGAGCTGTCTATGAAGCAGGAACTTTTCCTATAAAGCACAGTAGTTGAACCCCTCCGCCACCACCTGGGCCCCCCAAGGCTCTTCCCTCTTTTCTGATATGTGCAGAGTAGAGTTCTGACACCCTATGTGTTAGGTATATTTCTTTGCACACACTGATTTTTTTTTTTTTTGATAACTGACATAATTTCAAGGTTTCAGCAAGCTGGCACAAAGTATAGAAGACCTTTGAGTAGCTTCACCAGCTTGTGCATGTTTCTTCTCTTTGGGTTTCCCCCCCTAATTAAAAAAAACCATGGTGAAGTACACATAACATAAAACTAACTACCACACTGTGTTCATGTGAAGCATTAAATGCATTCATGACATCTCACTACTCCCTATCTTCATAAATCTCCATTTGTGAGAGAATGAAAACTGGGCCCATTAGACAGTGGTTCCCCACTTCCTCCTCCTTCCAGTCCCATAGCAATTACAGTAATGCTGCAGTAACGCCATGAAAGGATTCTGAGGTGGGGAATAGAGCCTGGGGTGGTTTGGATGAGAATGGCTTCAGCAGGCATATTTGGATGCTTGCTCTGCAGTTGGTTGAACTGTTTGAGAAGGATTAGGAGGCATGACCTTGTTGGAGGAGCTGTGTCATTAGGGGTAGGCTTTGAAGTTTCAAAAGCTCAAGCCATTCCCAGTTTGCTCTCTTCTTCTACTGTTTTCTTGTTGTCTCAAGATGTAAGCTCATGGCTATTGCTCCAGTGCCATGTTACCCACCGCCCTGGTAGTCACAGACTCACCCTCTGAAATAATAAGTTTCCATTAAAATGCTTTCTTCTATAAGTGCTTTGGTCATGATGTCTCTTTACAGCAATAGTAAAGTAACTGAGACAGAGTCCTTTGGGCACATGCATAAGAGTGCCTATTATTCCTTTCTTGAGGCAGATTTGTGTGTGTGTGTGTGTGTGTGTGTGTGTGTGTGTGTGTGTGTGCGCACGTGCACAAAATTTAAACCAAACAAATCTTAACACATAATTAAATGTAATCTCTGTATCCAGATGTTTAGAGTTGCACCCAAATGAAAAAAAAATACAAGGAACAATTTCTCTCCTAGCTGTGGAAATAAGACATAAACAGAAAAAGTAAGGGAAAAAGGTCAATGAATTATTTAAAAAGAGAACACTGACTGGTTAAATCTCAGTCTTCTGGAGAAAGTAATTTTTGACTACTTTTGAAATAACCATCATAAAATTATAAATCCAATATTAGCATAATTGCCCAGACTTTATTTTTAGGTTATATCAATTTCCTGGCTAATTGTAAAGCTGCTTGGAGGCCTTGAGAAAATTGCTGGTAAGATTTTGATTGGATTTGATTTTTCATTACTTTCATCAAGCAGAGTATGGAGCACGGAACTATTCTCTGATTTAGAAGATGGAGCCTTGAGTTACAGAAGCACAGGAAGCTTGCTCTAAATCTCACTTGTAATCTGCATTTAAGAGGTTCATGGAAGACTATGTCCTAGTTATTTTTGTCACCCCATTGCTTCTCAGCCAAAATTCCAGGTGCATTCTGGGTACTTCTTATGCATTGTAAGATGAAGAGCAATATGCTATCTTGGCTTAGGAATATGAGATTGGATTCACTTCCCAGAGTGAGAGGCAAGAGCTTTAGATTCTTCATCCTCCCTACTCTCTTGGTATCATCAATAAAGTTCCACTGCACCCCCCCCAAAAAAAACCCCTCTAAACCAAAGACACTGTTGACATTATCATCTTCTGGGATTTGTAAGGTATATACTACTCTACCCCTCAACATGTATACAGGAATGACTACACTGGTTAAGTCATTTGCTCTCAACCAAAACTCATAAACTCAGGAGCTAAAGATCACAGACTATGAAATAATATCCCATACTATGGCGACCAACAACTGACTTCTCAGTTCTCATCCTTATTCTTTGTGGTAATATTATCCACATGAATCTCGAACTCTCCTCCTGACTTTGTATTGCACCCAGCATTGATTCACTTACTCATATAGTTACATGTGTCCCATGTGCCCTTGGGTCACCAGGGGCTACCACAACCTCAGCCCCATGCCTGCCTCTCCGGTTTCATTCATCTTACAGCCTAACAATAAAATTCACCATCCTAAATTACTTTCCTTGTCCTTCATCCTTGGTCTACCTCAGCTTCTTTGTCACCTATGCTAAATTCCTGTTCATTTACGATCCTTGCAAATGCCCTTTTTGTCTCTCACATGATTATTTTCTCTTGGCTAAACTATGGTCATATCATACCCAACCCTTTGCTAGTTTTGCACCTCTATCTGTGCTTGTTGTTGACGGAAAATGTTCTCAAACTGTCTGGTCTTTAAGATCCTTATCTTGAATCTAAAATGAACTTTAAAAATGCTGATAGGTGATTTTTTTTATTTCATCCATGGTCAATTCATACTTTCTCTCTCTGAAGTCTATTGCAAACACTCTAATTCCCAACACTCTTACCCTCTTAACTTTTATGTTGAATTGTATTAAAGTCAGATATGTGCATCATTTTACAGTCAGAAAACAATATAAATTATGCACAAGAAAACCAGTGGTTCTTTGTAAATTAAAGAATATTTTTATTTTAAATCATGTTGAGAAATGCATGCACATACACATGCACATATGAGTTTAGTGCCCACAGAAGCCAGAGGGGCTGTCAGAGCTCCTGGAACTGGTGTTACAGGTAGTGTAGACTGCTTAATGTGTGTGCTAGGAGTCCATATCAAGTTTTCTACAAGAGCAGTGCATGTTCTTAACTGCTGAACTTGGCACTTCTTTCTGATAGGTTTTCTTTGTAACTGTGTCTAACCCTGGTATACTTTCATCTGAAGCATGATGGAAACTATTATCTTTTGACATAAGTCTGGTATTCCATCACTATTTTTTTTAAAATTGAGGCCTACCCTTGGCAATATTCTTCATTTGTCACAGGCTAGACAAATTTGCCTAATCAGCATTCTTACCCTAGGGACTCATTCTATTTTTATGTATTTCTCACTCTTGTTACCCAAATCTCATAGCCTTTTCTTTCTTGCTTAACTGCTCTGTGTTTCCTGAAGAAGTTAATTGGGAAGACAATTCTGGAAGCATGATGGATATCTAAAATCTTAGTTTCCTTATATACTTGACTAGTATAGTTTAGCTGGGTAAAAAATCCAAGATTGGCATAAATTTCTCTTTCAGATTTTTATGCGATTGCAATAATTTTTTAGGTAACAGTATTGTTAAGAATTTTAATCACATTGATGCATCTTTTGTAAATGATCTTTTTTTTACTCTCCTAATACTTTCAGACTTTGTTGTGAGATGAAAACTTATACAACACATTTTTTTCAGTCATTGCTTTGTTTATGCAGTGGGTCTTTATAGTAGGAAACTACATTTATCTCTTGATACTTAATACTTATACTTAATACTGTTCTTGCTATAATTGTTGTTTTTCAGGTTCCTTGCTCCCCAGAACTCTTATCCATAGGTTATTATTCATATATCCTTGATGGCTATTCTAGTTTATTTACTTACCTCATACATTTTGTCCTCTCCTTCTTTTCTACTTTCCTACATAATCCTCAGTGCTATTTTCCGGCATATTTTTTGAATTTAAAGATTTTATTATCATATTACAAAACTTTTTTGAGGGTCTTATGTTGCCCTGGATGGTCTGGTTCACTATGCAAATTAAGCTGGCCTTAAACTCATGAAGATCTGTTTGCCTCTGCCTCCAAAGGACATTAAAAAAATCTTTCTTTTGGTACCATTCCCTTTATTTATTTTAAATTTATTTTTGATAGTTAAAGGATACATATTTGTTGTATACAGCAAGTTGCTTGAAATATGTATACATACAGTGGCTAAACTGAGATAATTGCGCATGCATTATCTTACACACTTGCGTTTTAAACAGGTAATAACACAAAAATTATACTAGCACTTTGTAAGAACGGAAAACATTGTTACTGATAGTTGCTTTGTACAATTTGCTAATTCTAAATATTTTTTTTCTTTTTATGCTGTCATCTTTCATGGACTAGTTTCATTTCTAATTTTTGAGGATATCATCCATAAAGTATCATTTAGTCCTGGGTATGCTATTCAAACAGGAAAAGCATGCTACTCAAAGAACACATGGACGCCTCGATTCTTGAGATTTTTGTATCCAGTACTGTTCATGAGAATTCGACTTAAGCCTGTGTTCTAGTTCCAGGGAGCTATCCCTTTATGACACCTGACTTGAGTCTCGTAGTTTGAGGGAACTGTCTTTAACTGTTGTGGAGATTTAAGGGTACTGTACTAAAGATGTCTTGGGTGAGCAGGAAAGTTGTGAGTGGTGGCTGTCCAGACATCTTTACATTGTCAACCCCTTTGGGTTGGCCGATGGTATAGATGCAGTGGATTCTAGCTGATAATGTCATTCCCCAGTACTGCTTACTATCCATTTCTTAAATTTCTTCATTTTATTTATTTATTTTGATTTTGTTTACCTTTCATTTTTTTTCTTTAAAAGGAATGAGTTGTGTACAGGGGGTTTAAATGCTTTATAGACAAGGGGGGAAACGTGTTAGAACCAACTTATCTGTCACCATCTTCATCTTTGTCTTCCTCTTTTCCTCCTCTTCCTAATTCTCTTCATCCTCCTCCTCATCTTCCTCTTCCTTCTTTTTCTTTCTCTTTTCAGCCTTGACCACCCCCCTTTTAGCTGCATCAGGTTTTCCTTTAGCTCTGTAGGCAGCAATGTCCTTCTTGTACTCCACCTTCAGCTTGGTGGCCTTCTTCTCACAGGGTGGTTAGTCATCTGCGGCAGTGTTGTTCCACATCTCCCCTAGTTTCTTTGTGACATCACCAATGGATAAGCCAGAATTCTCACCTTTGAGTTTTGGGTGGTACTCAGAATAGAAGAAGAAGGCTGAAGGAGGCATCTTGGATGCATTGGGGTCTTTGAACTTCTTTTTGGTCTCTCCTTTTGCGGAGATTTTCATTTTTCTTTCATAATGAGTCTTGTCAGCCTTTGCCATATCTTCAAATTCCCCCTTTTCTTGAGCAGACATGGTCTCCCACCTCTCTGAGCACTTCCTGGAGAACTCTGAGAAGCTGACAGAAGCATCCGGGTGCTTCTTCTTGTGCTCCTCCCGGCAGGTTTGCACAAAGAATGTATATGAGGACGTTTTGCCTCTCGGCTTCTTAGGATCTCCTTTGCCCATGTTTAGTTGATTTTCCTCCTCTTCCAGAGTCGCCCAGTGTCCATGAGCTCTCGCTTGCCCCGGTGCTGTCTCTATGGGGCTCAATGGACTGCAATGGTTGTGAGAGCGGGAGCCAGATGCCGAGTCTCTTCATTTTAAATCCTGGTTCTGGGGTCCTACAGAGATGAGTGTAAAATTCCCAACAGTGGCTTATAACAGTGAAAGAGCACTTTGCAATTTTAAACAGGAATACTCCTCAGTTTATATGTATGCAGCTCTAGACATAACACCAATGAGTATGATTTCAACTATTCATGAGCAATCGAATGAACAGTGAGTTGGAAATAATCTTTGTTTCTATCCAGTGCTTAATCAGATATAACCGAGGGAAAAGTTAAATAAAATTTAGCTCTTTGGTAATTTAACTTACAACTTACAATGTTGACATTTAACTTTATAAAACACCTTGGAAGGAATAATTCTTGAAGCATCTAGAAATAAACATTTTAGTTTTGACGTCTGTCTTTTTTGATGAAGCCACAGTATATAATCTTTATAGTACATTTTACACACACGAGTGTTTCAGCTTCATGTATGTATGTGTGCCATGAATGTGCAGTGCCAGTAGTGTGCAGAAGGCATGGTATCCCTAAAACTGGAATTACAGGCAGCTGTAGGCTATCCTGTGGACTCTGGGGGGGCACACTTAGGTTCTCTGTAAGAGCAGCAAGTGCTCTCAGCCATTGAGCCAGGTCTTCAGTCCCTACATTATTTATTTTAAAATGTTGATGCGTTTATTTCTCATTTTAAAAACCCCATCGCTGCCAGTAGTCTAAAAAAAAAAAAAAAAAAAAAACCACAAAATTGTCATCTATTATAACCCCAATTTTGCTTAACAAAAAAGAGAAGAAATAGAAAGCTTGCAGAGTATATAAGTCATAATTATAAACAATGCTGGGTTTTATTACGGTTGTCCCAGGAAACAGGACAATGGCAACAGCAGTTCTTTTTGGTCACAGCTGACTCGGTAATGTCAAATCCTAGTTTTACTTACAGTTTTCAATGTAGGGGATTATATCCATCAAGATGAGAGGAGGGCCCATTTAACAGTTTGTTAGTGTGATTCGCAGCTTTTAAACATTGAAACACATTGTACATGGGACCCGTTTAGTCTCCTGCCTTGGCACACATTAGGCCTTGGTCATAGTGCCAGGTTCAAATGTAAAACAGAAGGCTGTCGCAGTGCAGGACTTCTGTCCTTACAATCCAGTGCCGAGATGGAGTATCACAAGGAATCCTATACAGTCTAGCACATCTGTGAAGCAGAGCATCCCAGGGCCCTCAAGAAGGGAATGGGGAAGTGCTGAGCTGCCTGAGGTGGAGGACTTGTAGAGGTAACTTTTCTCTTTCCTCCAGCAGATTATCTTGTGGATCACGAGGTGTTTTTGGAAAAAGTGAAACATGCATTAGGCTTGGAGGATAAGCAGCAAGCACTATTTGTACCGAGAAAGCGTAAAAGCTTCTAGTCTGGGAATGCAATAAGTAGGGTGTGAAAGTGTATATATAGGAGAAAAAGAAAGAGCAGAAGAGAACAGAAGAGAGACCTTGAGTCTGGAGGAATTGGAAGGGCGAAATGCAATGAGTAAGATGAGGCAGTAGCCTGGGAAAAACACTATTCTCCGGATACATTGGGAGCCTGTGGGAAAAAGAGGATGAGGGTGACGTCGGAAAAAGGAGATTTAATGGGTGATTGTGAATTATTATAATTGGTTCCAATCAAGCAAAACAAAGAGGATGATTAAGACGGTGTGCATCTGTGAGAAATCCGAGTTTTAATATCTGGAAATCTCTGCAGCAAAGCAGGAAGCAGGCACACGACCCACATCACAGCCAGACTCTTGCTCTAAAGACATTTTTTAAGAGCCAATTTTCGGAGTGTCTTTGCTTAGCCATAAAGAAAGCAAAGAGAGGCAGGAAGGGTGAGGGCCAGGAAAATTTGAGATGACTTTCCCCTTGTTATATAATGAAACTTGAAAAAAAAATGAGATAAGACCATCAGTCAATCAGTTTCTTTGATTCTGAGCCAAGACAAAATGTCCTCGGTTCTGTTTGCTCGTTTCTAAAGCACTCACTGTGAGCAAATTTTAATCTGCTTAGCTCTTCCTTTTTGAAGGACATTTATGCTTATAAGAACCTGTCAAAAATTTATCTTGTGAAGGTGAGATGGTAAAGTGTGTCTCAAAATGAATTCTCTAAGGCCAGGTGGTAGTGGTTCAGGCTTTTCATCCCATTACTTGGGAGGCAGAGGCAGGTGGGTCCTGTGAGTTCTAGGACAGAGGGGTCTACATGACGAGTTAGTTCCATGACAGCCAGGACTTTATAGAGAAACCCTGTCTCAACCTAACCAAACAAAAACAAAACAAAACAAAGAAAAAACAACAAAGCAAAGACAAACCAAACATCTTTCAAAGTCCATGACATTAACCTCCAGTAACATCTCCCAGCCCTAATAAGGCTGTTGGGGAATGTTTACAGGGGAAGACACAGACCCGAATTCTCTTCCTTTATCCAGTGCCCTGCGGCCTTGGACTGACCCTGTCAGTGAAAGGCATCAGGTAACACACACCCACCGCTCTCACTAGTGAGACCTGCACTTCCCTGTATCTCAGAGTCTAACTCAGCTTCCTTTCCAGATGTGTCTTTCTGGCTGACTCCCCCTGCTCGTCTGTTACCTTGATCTCAGCCCCTGTTATCTGAGGTTAACCAAGCATGCACGATGCTAACAAAAAGACTCATTTTTCCCCTACAGGAAAGTTGATTGACTGTAGTCCATTTGCTACACATTTTATTTTTGCCTTTGATCTTAGAGTCTGCGTTTCCACGTTCTATAGGTTATCATCCTGACTCTTTTACAGGTGTTGCTGAGGTCAGAGGTAAACTTTGGGAATTCTTCTCTCCTTCCACCATGGGGCTGTCAGGCTGAGTTTTGTAAAGGAAGTGCCTCTCCCTGATGAGCCATCTTGTCAGTCCACATTTTAACAAATCTGCACACATGAGCTTTTTGTGTTTGTGCCATAAACTTATCCATGTATTTGACAAATAGTGTTATTTATCATTTTAGTATCACATAGAATAACTCGCCACCCTAATAAAAACCCTCCTGTTTCCCCTCTTTACCCTGAACCTTCTGAAGTCATCACACAGTGGTTTTTAAACCACCTTTATGTTTTTTCTTTTATGAGATGTCATATGGTTAGTATTTAAAGATTTTATTTGTTTATGTTATTTTAACGTATGAGTTGATATAGGCTTATGCTGTATATTATTGCAGTACCCACAGCTGCCAGAAGAGGACACTATATAAGTTAAAGATGGTTGTGAGCCCTCTGGCATGGGTGCTGGGAAATGAACTTTGGTCCTCTGTAAGACCAGTACAGGCTTTTAACTGCAGGCCATCTTTCCAGCCCTAGACTCATATAGTTGGAATTGTGCAGCAATAAGAGTCGTCAATCACTCGGAAGCAACATTTGTCAGATGCACAACTTTCTACTCTTTTTTTCCCTGCTTGTAATCACTCTGTATTTTTTAAAAAAGATTTAATTTTTAATATTTCTATGTTTGCATACCCATCAAGTCCAGAAAAGGGCATTAGATTCTTTGAATTGAAGTCATAGACAGTTGTGAGCTGCCATGTGAGAACCAAACCTGGGCCCTCTGGAAGAACAGCTGCTGAGCCATCTCTCCAAACCCTGCGATTGTTCTTTTCAGAACAACTGCCGAGCTTTCTCTCCAAACCCTGCGATTGTTCTTTTCATGTTATTTTGTTTTGGTTTGGTGTTTGAAGTCAAAATTTCTCTGTGCAGCCCTGGCTGTCCTGGAACTCATTCTGTAGACCAGGATGGTCTCGGACTCAGAGAGATTCTCCTGCCTCTGCTTCCTGAGAGTTGGGACTAAAGGCCTGTGCCACCACCGTTCAGCTTCATGTTCTTATCAGGATCTTTTGAAGATTGGTTTGTGTCTGTCTCTTAGTGGAGGTGACAGTCAATGCCATTGGAGAGGACAGGCTTGGCACACCACGCAGGGACAAAGAAGTGAGGATCTTTATGATTGTTTGGGGAGCTGACAGGGGTGATAGGAAAGCATAGGTTATAGTCTTGTTTTTGAGGTTCATGAGAAGATACAGCAGTGCAGGGTAAAGCGCGGTTGGCAGGCTTTGAGGCAGAGAAGTTGTTCTAGTTGTCTGGTTTCTGCTCCTGAGCTGATGTAAGGCAGGAGAAATAGCAGTTGGTAGGGGAAGAACTAAATGAAGGAGGTTATTGTGAGTTGGTTTTAGAGCAAAGACAGGCTCTTCCATCAGTTTATACTTTAGGAGGACTTACCTAGCTCTTGGAAGGATGGTCCATCCTCTCTCCCAAGATGCTCTCAAAGATGTAAACATTTAAAATGAACAAGTTATAAAAATTCATCTGGGGACCAGAAGTATGGCTCAGTGGGCGAAGGTACATGCCATTAAGCCCTACAATCTGAATTTGCTCCCCAGTACCATTTGGTTAGAGACCTAGGTGCTGGCTAGGAATTTGAATTAGGAGCTACTGGTAGGCTGCAGCACAGGCAGCTTCTCAACTCCATTGCTTCAGGTATAAAGATGCAGGAGGATGGATAAGGCCTGGTCTCCTCAGGCTGTGGGATCTGGTTTCTTAAGTGTCCACAATTTTCAAGAGCAAGCTTGTGTTCTAACAGAGGATGGAAAGGATCAATGAGTGCATAAATACTATTGCTTCCTGTCCCTGAACCGGGAATGTATAAAGAGCATTTGGCCAGTGATTGAGTACTGCTAGGTGTTCCCGAGAATGTTCTTTTTCTGTAACCTTTATGTGTCATTTCATTATTTGTTTCCTGTGTATGTGTGCATACATGTTGATACCTGTGCAGGTGCATTGTGGCCACGAGTTTATGCACATACAGAGGCCCAAGGACAGCCATGGCTATTACTCTTCAGGCATTATCCACATTGGCTTTTGGTGACATACTTTCTTGTCTCCCTGGAACTTTCCCAGGCTGGCCTGCCTGTTCAGAAACCAGTCAGCTACTGACAGTTCCTACTGTGTCCCATTGTCTTGAGCAGGGAAGCTGCCTATCAAGCAACTGCTGGCTGGATTGTGATCCTGGTAGCTCTGCTGGCTTGACCCCCATGGTCTTCACAGCTCCTGTGAGGAAACTCAGATGTGAGGAGCTCATAGGAAAGATTCCTATTTAAATGACAACACTGGAAGCTTTGCTTTAGTGAAGACTGCTTAAGACAACCTGCCCTTAGTGCAGGAGACTTCAGAAGGACAGAGAGAGAAAACTCAACTCTGCAGAGTCTACAAAGACATAAGATTGTGTGTGTGTGTGTGTGTGTGTGTGTGTGTGTGTGTGTTTATTTTGATTTTTGAGGCAAAGGTTTTTGTAGCTCAGATTGGACTTAAACGAGTCATGTAGGCTGAAGATGACTTCAATCCTGATTCTCCTGCCTCCATCTCCCACCTTCATGATTCACCCACCTTTTTTTGGCCCACTTAATTAATTAACTATTTATTTTACTTTATGACAGACATGTGACCCCACACATGGTTCCACTTTGAATTTTTATCTCTTTGTGTCATCTATTCTGAATTACCTTTCTTGCAGACAGCACTAAAACTACTTAAAGATGCATTCAGGTCTTTATTTAATAAAAACTATTCTTCTTTCTCCTTTCCTCCTTAAAAAGATATTTTGTCTATCTGTGTGTATGAGCATGTATGTGTGCATATGTGAGTGTGTGTGTGTGTGCATATGTGAGTATGTGTGTGTGCATTTGTGAGTATGTGTATGTGTACATATGTGAGTATGTGTGTGTGCATTTGTGAGTATGTGTATGTGTACATATGTGAGTGTGTGCATATGTGAGTGTGTGCATATGTGAGTATGTATGTGTGTGTATGCATATGTGAGTATGTGCATATGTGAGTGTGTGTGCATGTGTGTGTGTGTGTGTGTGTGTGTGTGTGTTCATTCAAGTGCTATGGTTGTTGGCAGGCATGAGCATGGTGCACACATGGAGGTCAGAGGACACTCATTGGCCAGCAAGCTTCTAGGAATCAGCTTCCATCTTGTAGTGTGGAGCCACAGTGTGCATTGCTGTGCACACCTGCTTTTTGCATGGGTTCTCAGGACCCGAACTCAGGTCCTCATGTTTGCCACATAATTACTTCACTGAGCCATTTCTCCAGCTCCCTTTTGTTTTCAGCCTTTTTAAGATTGAGGGTTTTATTTATTTATCTTTTTGTTTCGTTTTGTTGGTTCTTTTTGTTTGTTTTATTTTTCAAGACCGAGTTTCTCTCTGTAGCCCTTTTTTTTTCCCTGTGGAGCCCTAGCTGTTCTGGACCAGGTTAGTTTTGAGCTTCATGATTCACCCACCTCTTTTGGCTCACATTTACTTATTTATTTATTTACTATGAGCTCTTATTTTGTTAATCTATAACTGTGATGAGTTTCTTCTGAGTGCTTTTTCTTGGGTTTATAACAAGCATCACTAACTTTTTGTCTACCTTCAACTATGTCTAACCACATATTTTGTATATAGGTATTATGCATAACCATTTAACTCTTTTAGCTTTTAAGATATTGTTATGAGGCCTATTACTTCTTTTTTAAATTAAACAACTTTATTTCAAAAAACAGAGATAAATGCACAGATTTTACAAGCATTTTTGCATAAAATATATGAATATATTTTTGTCAGTACTTGATTGTTTTTAAAGGTGTGATAGTATGCACTGAAATCTTACTAGTTACAATGAACATAAACTACATGTAAAACAAAACGTAACATGGAAATAGTCAAAGTTCTCTTGATGTGTAAAGAGTAAACATAATGATTTTTAAATAACAAGAATTGCCACAAGGCTGCATTCTTAGCTCTTGAATTACTGATTTAAGGTCTAGGTGTATCACACTCTGAGAAGGTGCTATACACTTTTTTTTTTTTCTAAGAAGGACTGAGGCTTCCACTTTGTAACCTTTCCTTTATTGAACTTCATATGGTCTGTGAGTTGTTTCTGGGGTGATGAGAGCTTTCTGGGGTTAGAGTCCAATTATCAGTGACTGCATATAATGTCTGTTCTTTTGTGACTGGGTTACCTCCCTCAGGATGATATTCTCTAGATGCATCCATTTTCCTAGGAATTTCGTAAAGTCATTGTTTCTTTCTTTCTTTTTTTTTTTGAACAACTTTATTTTAAAAAACAAAGATAAATGCACAAATTTTTAAGCACTTTTGCATAAGAGTATACGAATACATTTTTGTCAGTGCTTGGTTTTTTTTTTTTTAAAGGTTTGATAGTGTGCATTAAGATCTTACTATTACTTCTTTAAAGATTAACAAGTAATAACTGCATTCGTTTATAGCATACAGTGTGATAGCAATAATTATGTATTTGTTTTAAACCCACAGTACATCTGCATAATTTCTAAAACCAAAGGAATACTTACACGGCCAATTTTTTTTAAATTTACCCAGTGATAAAAAGTACAAATTTATGTATATGATGCTCATTTCGGTAAGTTTTATTCCTCTGTGTAGATCTTTGCTTTTCCTCTTTAATGCTAGAACTATTTCTGTCACATTTCTGTGTATGGATCTTTTCATGGTGAATTTTCTCAATATTGGAGTGTTTAGTTAAGGCAATTCATACACGTGAATTAATTTTTTGTTTGAACGAAATTTTCTGCTGGATGGAGAATTCCAAGTAGAATTTGTTATTCAGTTCTTTTAAAATCATCAGTGTTGGTCCGTTTTCTTGCTGGTTGTGTTTCCAAGGAGATATATGCTAATATTTTCTTATTTTAGAAGACTTTCAATTTACAAAAAATTGAGAATAGTAAACTCCCACTTGACCCACACTTACCTTTCCCTATTATTAACATATATATAATGCTACCATGGTATGTTTGTCGCTGTTAATGAACCAAGATTGATAGGCTTTTAGTAAAGCCTATTCTTATTCATATTTTATTAGTTTAGCAATTATTTAAAATTATATATGTATGTAAATTATATAAATAAATAACTGTATCTAACACTATAACACTATAACTAACACTATAGCTATAGTAACTGTAACCATGACAACTGTAACTGTAATAATAACAATTATAACAATAATAACTGTAATTGTAACTATAACAACTGTAATTGTAACCATAACAACTGTAACTGTAACTTTAACAACTATAATTATAACTATATTACACACACACATATATTCATAATTAGGCTTGAGTCTCATCACCAAAATATCCTCTCTCTCTCTCTCTCTCTCTCTCTCTCTCTCTCTCTATATATATATATATATATATATATATATATATATATATATATATATATATGCATGTGTGTATGTATATGTACATGTATATACATGCATGCATGCTTTCTCCATTCTCTGTGGATCACAAGGTCTGAAACCAAGTCGTCATCCTGATATAGCCATCTTGCTAGTCCTTTCTTATCTTTTACTGAGTGTTTTTACTGTTGTAGGTCACATCTAGGATAATGCAGTAAGCTATCCATCCTGCCTGTTTGGGTTTCTCTTGAACTGGATAGATTTTCAGATTTTTGTTGTTTCTGGTGACATTAATTTCAAACCATTAATTTTCATCGAGAGTTTGGTAGAATGTCTCTCTTTTGAGATTTGGTATTTGTATAACATTTTCCTCATGGCTGAACAGGGGCTTTATTTTTGTGAGATGACCACAAGGTTAAAGTGCCTTTCCATCAAGTTACATATACAGGTTAAGTATCCCTTTTCTGAGATACCTAGGACTAGAAGTGATTCAAATTTTAAGTGTTTTCAGATTTGCAAATATTTGATTATATAATGAGACATTTTGGTGATGAGAGTCAAGCCTAATTATGAAATTCATTTATGTTTTACATACCATAATAAATAGTCTAAATATTTAAAGAATATTTTGTTATCATCATCATCATCCATTTAAGGATTTGTTGATCTTAGTGATTTTTCTCAAAGAACCAGAACTTTGTTTCATTGATTTTTTTGCATTTTTTGTTGCAATTTTATTAATTTTGGTCCCAAGTTTGATTTTTTTTTGGTATCTACTCCTCCTGGGTACGATTACTTCTTTTTGTTCTGGAGCTTTCAGGTGTGCTGTTGTTTTAAAGGTAGGTACTTAGTGCTATGAACTTGTCTCTCATTGTGCCTTCATTATGTGTCCTAACTTTGGATATGTTGTGTATTCATTTTCATTAAATTCTAGGAAAGCCTTTAATTTACTCATTTTTATCTTGACCCATTTTTCATACATACCAAGTTGTTCAGTTTCCATGAGTTTGTAAACTTTTTATTTTTTTTATATCCAGCTTTAATCTGAGGTGTTCAGATAGAATACAGGACATATTTTCAGTTTTCTTGTTTCTCTTGAGACTTGCTTTGCATGTGGTCAGTTTTGAAGAAAGTTGCATGGGGTACAGAGAAGAAGTTATATTCTTTTGTGTTAGGGTGAAATGTTTTGTACATATCTGCTAGGTCCATTTGGCTTATAATATCAATTAGCTCCAGTATTTCTCTGTTTAGTTTCTGACTGGATCACTCGTCTTTTGTTGAGAGCTGGCTTTGAAGTTTCCCACTATTGGTGTGTGTGGGTCAACATGTGATTTAACCCATAGAAGTGTTTCCTTTACAAGCTTGGGTGTCCTTGTGTTTGGGGTTACAGATGTTAAATACTGAACTGTTGTCTTGTTGGATTTATTATTGTATGAGTGTGTTATGTTCTCTATCTCTTCTGATTTGTTTTGATTTGTACTATATCTTGTCAGATATTAAAATGACTATACCAGCTTGCTTCTTAGGTCCATTTGCTTGGAATGGTTTATTCCAACCCTTTACCCTGAGGTGATGTCTATTTTTGATATTGAGATGTGTTTCTTGGATACAGAGAAGGATGGATCCTGTTTTCACATCTATTTTGTTAGTCTGTGCCTTTTTATTGGGGAATTGAGACCATTGATATCTGGAGGTATCAATGACCAGTGGATGTTGATTCCTGTTAACTTGTTGTTTTTCAGTTGTTGTTGTTGTTGTTGTTGGTGGTGGTGGTGGTGGTGGGGTGTGTGTGTGTGTGTGTGTGTGCACGTGTTTCCCTTCCTTTGACTCTGCTTATCTGAGATTATTTATTCCTTGTGTTTTCTTGGATGCTTTTTGAGGTTGGAGTTTTTCTTCTGTATTCTGTAGGGCAGGATTTCTAATTAGATACTGGTTAATTTTTTTTAAAGGTAAAATGTCTTAATTCTCCACCTGTAGTTATTGAAAGTTTTTATGAATATTGTGGTCTGGTCTAGCATTTGTGGTCTGAGGTTGGCCTTTGAAAATCGCAGAGCCCTGGTTTTGGCTTGTGAACCATGTTGCTTAATCTTCCATTATGTGAACCCCTTGTTTCTATACACTCTCATAAGTGGAGTCACTTCTACAGCCATGTATTCCCCGAGACTGTCAACCGAAATGTTCTTTTCTCTCTAGTTGTTTTTGTCACAGTGATGCAAATATGTATTTTTAATTTTGTATTAATTATTTGTGAATTTCCCATCATGTGACCCTTGCAACTTCCCTCCCCAAAGAAACAAAACAAATGAACAAACATCTCACCATGGAAGCTGCTATGTGTGTGTCCTAATTGCCCAAAGAGCTTCAATTGCAAATGTTCATTGCAATGAGTCATTGGTCTGGTTCAGGGCCTCTGGTGTCCATTAACTATCAATACTGGATCCTCACCAGGACTCTTCTCAGGTATCCTGCTGTTGCCCTGAGTCATGGAGGTCCTGCAGCTTTGTATCTGCAGGACTGGTTCCCTTCACATGCTCTAGCAGTTTATAGAAGGTATAGATGTTGTGGGCAGCCTGGGTTGTGACTCAGTTGGTTTTGCACACTTACTTCTTTGGGGCCATCTCTCCAACACTGCTCTGGCAAGGGGTGGGGCCAACTCACCTGAACACTCTAGTACATATGGAAAGCCAACGAAAATGCTCCAAGTGGTTATGGTTGACCTGGGTGTGACCCTAGCTTTGGAACTTTGAATATTTCCTTGATTCAGATATGTACCCGGAACTGAAGAACTGCTTTAGTCTCTGAACCCCCACTGATTTAGCAGGAGGCTAAGATTAAAGGTCACACTGGAGCAAGAGAGGGCTGGGTCTCTTGGCTTTCTTGACATTCATGTTTGCTGTTTGGGAAGACTGAGCTGGGTTGTGGATAAGGGGACAAGCTTTTATTCTCTAAGCATTCCATTGCTATGAAAAAAAATTCTTAAATGTATTATGAGATTAATCAATAAGAGGACACCCTGTTTCCAGAATGAATGGAATAGATAGTCCCCTCTCTGATGTGAGGGTGAGCATTGCCATATTAAAATATTCTGGGATTTAGGAGACAAGAAGTCAGTAACATGGAAAAACTAAGGTTGCCAGATACAGCAAATAAAAACACAGAATGCATTGAAACTGGAATTTAAGACAAACCAGGGAAGCATTTTTAGTGTAGGCAGAGCCTATGTGTGATATGGGACACATTATAAACACACCAATAAATTGTAGAATAATTTGTTGTTTACCTTAAGTGTAATCTCACTGGATGCAGAGTAGCTTTTAGTTTTTGGCAACCCTAGGGTAAAACTCCTCATTAAAGCTGGAGGAGGACCTGAAGCTAGTCAGAGATCTGCTCCAGAAATCAAAAGTCGTGTTTTGACTATTCCCATAAATGGGCTGCCATTGGCTTTGCTTCTTGGGATTAATCTGGCCTTGAAAGAAAGAGCTGAAAGCTAAGTCACCCACAAAGCTGTTTTAATGATATGATCTCTTACATCGGTATTACACATGTGAGTTTCCAAAGTGCCTTCAAAATGCAGCCCCACACCTCATCTTTCAAACTACCAGAAGGTTAGCACACAGCAGCCACAGTTTGACAGTAGGAAGGAAAACAGGGCTAAGCAAAAGGGCATGGCTCTGGAGTTACCAAATTAGTTACTATTAAACCAAAGAATAGAGTCTATGACTTTTCTGTTTCTAGTCCATAGTCATATTTATATAAATAGTTAACTATCTTTAAAATGGAAGTGGAGGCTGTAGAGAACCCTTGCTACTCTTATAGAGGACAAAGGTTCGGTTCTCAGCACCTACCTGGGGTGGCTCACAACCACATGTAACTAACTCTAGCTCTAGGAGATCTGATACTTCTGGTCTCCATGGGCACCTGCATTCACATGCACACATGCACCCATAATTAAGACAATTAAAATGGAGGTGCCAGGAAGGGGTGTGCACATACAATGGCTAAGGCAGTAAAAGTTTGGTTTTTGCAAGCATGAAGAAGATTTTGAGTTCAGTCCTTAGAACCCAGATCAAAGAGCTAAGTGTGGGGTCTAGAGAGATGGCTCAGTGTTTACAAACACTTGGTGTTCTTATAGAGGACCCGGATTCAGTTCCAAACACCCACATGTTGACTCACAACTGCTTATAACTTAAGCTCTAAGATTTCTGACCTTTTTCATATGGCCTCTGGGGGCTCTCGCACACATGTAGTATAAATAAATGCACTTAAACACACATGTACACACACACTACAAAAAGTTAAAATCTAACTGTGTTGCTGTGAGTGGTTATTCGACTGCTGTAGCATGAAAACAGATCTGTGGGGGTTTCTGGCAGGGCAACCAGCCTAGCCTCTGGCCTCTCCATGTATGTGCACAGCTGCTCCACTTATAAAATTTAAAAAGAAATACATGTGTGCAGGTGGACTCCCTGTGGAGTGGACAGGTAGTTGAGTTAGTTTCCCTAGAAATGACAAAGTGGAGGAAAAGTTAACTTGGTTGATGCATGCCCATGCCTGGACCACACTTCCTGATCCACTGCACAGCTAGGCCACCGCTGGGGCCAGTCTTGGGCATCATCGCTCCATTGAGAACCTTCCTTACATGTGCATCTGGCTTCAGTGTTGACTCAGTGCAGATCCATGAATGTTAGAGCCCCTAAGGCCTACTTAGTCTGTGAGCCACCAATAAATATCCAATACTTTGATTCTATGTCTCCCTCCTCATCTTTGTTCCTTTCCCCCTTTCCCCTTTCAGCCTTTTCTCTCCTTACTGGGTTTTCTCTTTTTGCCTCTCCTTTTATTTCGATCTCGAGCCATTTGGATGGAAATAAGAAAAACGGCAGAGGACACAGCCCCACCCAGCAATATTTCACTCTTACTCTGTTCACGTTGATTGTGCCAAAAAACTCAGCACCCAGCCAAATGTGGAGATGTCCTGGGTAGGAATGCGTTCTCACCGACCCTTCTGAGCTGAGGCTGGAATGAAGTGGCTGGTGGAGTTGGTTCCAGCCTGAAGGGAAAACCCAGACTGAAGCTCGCCATTGATCATCAGGCGAGCAGTAGCACACACTATGAACAGGATTCTTGAGTTGATCTCCTAAGGAGACCCGTCTGTCCGGGAGACTCTTGAATGCCAGCTGAAGGGGTCTGGGCTTTGCCTCATGGTAGGAGAGCCAGCCTGAATCTAAATGAAGCTAAGTCTTTCATCTGTGCGCTTCCATCAGCAGAAGCACATGACATTACTCTCCAAGTATTTGAGAAATTCTCTTAAAGTTTTTAGGAGAAAAAAAATCAGGTCCCCAAACGAATTTTTTTTTTTCCCCTTCTGGAAACAAGCAGAGCATTGGTGGCTCAGAGGGGCTGAGTGACTGAGGGTGTGTGTGGTAAAGTGACCACAGAAACGCAATGTCCAGACTCCGTGGTGAGCTTCAGCTTGAGTCTCTCTCTATACATTTCTATCTCATTTCATGGAGGTTTGTGGCATTTTAGAGTGATATAGTCTGAGGAGATTGGTGGAAAATAAGGTTGGTCCTTGGTTCTCCATCTGGGGACAAAAATCTAGATTCTACAATGTCCTTACCCTGACCACTTCATGTTCCTCACCTTCAGTATAGATAGTACTCAGTCAGGTTTCCAGGGCTGCTCATTAAACACTCCTATGCTGGGCCACTCTGAGCCTGTGTGTGTGTGTGTGTGTGTGTGTGTTTAAATATATTGTCAGGTGTTGTGGCATTCTGCATAGCCTCAGATCTATAGTCATTAATATTTTAATAATACCTTTTATGATGATTTACATAGAAAAATGATACTATGAGTCAACTAATCTTCTTTCTTCATTTTATTGAATATTCTCTGTATTTATATTTCAAATGTTATCACCTTTCCTCCCACTCCCATCCCCCTCCCCTTGCTTCCATGAAGGTGCTCCCTCTCCCAACCACCCACTCCTACCTCAGCGCCTTGGCATCCCAGCACTCTACACTGGGAAAATGAGCCTTCACTGGACCAAAGGCTTCCCTTCCCATTGATGCCAGACAATGCCATCCTCTGCTACATATGCAACTGGAGCCGTGGGTCTCTTGTGTACTCTTGTGTTCTCATTGGTTGGTGTTTTAGTCCCTGGGAGCTCTGGAGGGTTTGGTTGGTTGATAATGTTGTTCTTCCCATGGGGTTGCAAATCCTTTCAGCTCCTTCAGTCCTTTCTCTAGCTCCTTTATTGGGGTTCCTGTGCTCAGTCTGATGGTTAGCTGCAAGCATCCTTATCTGTATCAGTATGGCTCTGGCAGAGCCTCTGAGGAGGCATCCATATCTGGCTCCTACCAGTAAGCACTTCTTGGCATCAGCAATAGTGCTTGGGTTTGGTGGCAGCATATGGGAAGGATCCCCAGGTGAGGCAGTCTCTGGATGATCTTTTCTTCAATCCCTGCTTCTCTATTTGTCTTTGTATTTCCTCCCATGAGTGTTTTGTTTTCCCTTCTAAGAAGGACTGAGGCATCCACATTCTAGCCTTCCTTCTTTTTGAGCTTCATATGGTCTGTGAATTGTTTTGTGGGTATTCTGAGCTTTTTGGGCTAGTATCTGCTTATCAGCGAGTGCATACCATGTGTGTTCTTTTGTGACTGGTTTACTCACTCAGGATGATAGCTTCTAGTTCCATCCAGTTGCCTAAGAATTTCATGATGTCATTGTTTTTAGTAGCTGAGTAGTACTCCATTGTACAAAAGTACCACAATTTCTGTATCTATTCCTCTGTTGAAGGACATCTGGGTTCTTTCCAGCTTCTGGCTATTATAAATAAGGCTGCTATGAACATGGCAGAACATATGTTCTTGTTAGATGTTGGAGCGTCTTTTGGGTATATGCCCAGGAGTGGTATAGCTGGGTCCTCAGGTAGTGCTATGTTCAATTTTCTGAGGAGCCACCAGACTGATTTCCAGAGTGTCTGGAACAGGCTCCTCAGCCTGTGTTATTTACATCTCAAATCTTCTCAAAACCCCATTCAGATGCTGACTTCTCGGAAAGTCTTCATATGTCTGATCATCTCACTGCTTCTCCTACAGCTTTTCTCAAAGACACAGAAAATATACTCAAAGCACTGGGACAGGAGGTGGGCCAGTGAATAAAGGCCTCTGTGCTTGTGTAAGGTTCCATGGAAAAGCTGGGTGTGGTGGTGCATATCTAGACTCTCAGAACTGTTTTTGTGTGTGTGTGTGTGTGTGTGTGTGTGTGTGTGTGTGTGTGTGTGTGTGTGTAGGTGAGGATAGGTAGATCCTGGAGTAACAGTCTAGTTGAATTGGTGTGTTCCAGGCTCAGTAAAAAGCCTTGTCTCAGGAAGTAAGGGGAAGAGTGGTTAAAGAAGACATTTGAAATCAATCTCTGTCTTCACATGTACACACATACAAGTGCACATGCAGAGATATATGCAAACATAAAGAAATACCATGCACATGAGCATATACCTATAATGTGTATACCCCCATGGACCCAGCGGGCACTGAATGATGAAAAGGTTCTGGCCATAGTGCTATCACAGGGTTCCAAGAGTCCCCCTTCATGAATAGAAAGTGGTACAGAATTGGGATTTCTGTGGAACTCATGCAATTTGTTACCCATAATAAGGTGTTTTGAAATTTGACCTTGTCTAGAAGTTGTTCATAACAGGTGGATGTCATTTATTTTATTTTAAACTTGTATTCACATGTCTAAGCCCTCCATAGTTATAGTGTTACACATTTATTTTAAAAAATCATTTAGACAAGATTCTTAACCTAGTGTTTGTGGTCCAAGGGAGTTGATAGCTTCCATCAGATTTCATATATATGTGACACACACACACACACCACACAAGCACACATCACACAAGCACACATCACACACACACACACACACACACACACACACACACACCACAAGCACACCCCCCCACATATCCGTCCCACACAAGCACACACATACCCTCCTCCCCCCGCCCCCGCCACCATGATTTATTTTACTGTTTTATGCAATTGGAAAAGTTGGGTCATCCTGCATCTGAAAAACCAGAGAACTTGGTATCTGTTCAATTCAAGATGCTGGAAACCATACAACAAGAGAACCAATGATTCAGTTCTTGTCTGAAACTCCCTGGAAGCTTACTCTGTGGGAGTCCAAGTTGAAAAGATGGAGTCTGGAGTCCACGGGCAATGGCAGTGATGTAGAGGGAGTTTTAAACAAGAATGGAGCTTGCCCATGTTGGCTAACTTCATATTCTTTCTTTGTTTTACCCATGCTTCCAGCCTGTTTGACCTTGGAGTCTAAATGGCAGGTCTTTCACCTTCAGTTGCTGTTGCATACATCTTTCCTCTCTTGAGACACTCTCACAGACACTTAGAAGTATACTTTCTTTCTCTTAGATATCCCTCAACACAATCAGTTTAACAATAAGAAACCACAGAGACCACTGGTTTTCCTCACTTACACTCCTTAAAACTATAGTTAGCGAGGTTGGCCTTGGTTTTGTCCGTCACCTGCTCTTTGATTTCAATTTCCTTAGTGAGAGTGCTCTGAAGGTGGTTCCTGATACCATACTGGCTATTTCTATCCCTTCTGCAAGAGTGGATCTTGCCTAGGAAAAGGCATTTGGTAGCGTAGGAATGGAAAACTAGTGGCGACCATCTCTTCCTAAATTAGTTGTTGAACTCATGTGTAGACTTATCCATCCTTTGGGAAGTTGCGTTTATTATCTGAATGCAAAGATTCTAAAGCAGGTAGACAGACCAAGGAGAGTTTATTATCCAAATAGGCCCTCTGCATGATTTATATTATGTCTTAGGGTTACGATTGCTGTGAAGAGGCACCATGACCAAAGCAGCGTGGGGAGGAATAGGTCTAGTCGCTTTATGCTTCCACATCACTGTTCATCATGAAAGGAAGTCAGGACAGGAGCTCAAACAGAACAGGAACCTGGAGGCAGGAACTGATGCAGAGGACACAGATGGGTTCTACTTGCTGGGTTGCTCCTTGTGGCTTGTTCAGCCTGCTTCTTTATAGAGCCCAGGACCACTGGTCCAATGACAGTACCACCCATAACCAGCTGGGTCCTCCCCCATCATGCCCCACTGGTTTGCCCACAGCCAAATCTTACAGAGTCGTTTTCTCATTGAGGCTTTCCTCTCTGATAACTCTAGCTTGTGTCAAGTTGGCATACAACTAATCAGTACATGTTCTTTAAGTTTTCTGAGAATTTTGAGATGTAGGAACTAGTATCTCTTATTTTATATGTGGGAACTCAATGTCCAGAAGGGATACATTACTTTGCCAATTTCCCCAAAGTTGGAGAGTTCTTATTGTCATAGAAGGAGGCTCTAGGCCCTTCATTTCCACTGTAACTGGTTCCCAAGAGTTGGGTTGTGATGCTAGGGAAAGACAAACTGAATCAGGTAAGGGATGTTTAAGAGGGAGCTTTTGTGGAGCAGGCTACCAAATGCCTCTGCCATGTATTGATGCCTGTGGCTGGGTTTGTGTGCTGTGGATTGGCAGATGTAAGGACCCGTGTTAGGGTAACAGAGTATCTTAATGGGACAAAAATAACTTTATCCCCATATTTAGTTGTTCACCCTTATAGACTCTGTGCTTGGAGTAGGGATGGAGGAGATACCTATTGTCTGGTAAAGACACTTGAAGTCCTTTGAAAAACTACAGAAAACTGAGAACTCAGAAGTTATATCTAAAGTTATACTCTTCTTCTGAGCTGTTTTTGTTCCTTAGTTCCTGTCTCTTGCTTCCCTTCCAGGGTTCACTGCTTGAATGTTTTCAATATTCTGTTCCTCAGAGGGGAAAGGAAACCCATATGGAGTGAGGTTTACCTATGAAGGGTGAATGTACTATTATATTTCTTGCATATTATCTGTACTGGCTGGTTTTGTGTCAACTTGACACAAGCTGGAGTTATCACAGAGAAAGGAGCCTCAGTTGGGGAAATGCCTCCATGAGATCTAGCTGTGAGGCATTTTCTTAACTAGTGATCAAGTGGGAAGGGCCCAGCCCATTGTGGGTGGAGCCATCCCTGGCCCAGCCCATTGTGGGTGGAGCCATCCCTGGCCCAGCCTATTGTGGGTGGTGCCATCTCTGGGCTGATAGACCTGGGTTCTATAAGAAAGCAAGCTGAGCAAGCCAGGGGAAGCAAGCCAGTAAGTGACATCCCTCCATGGCCTCTGCATCAGCTCCTGCTTCCTGACCTGCTTGAGTTCCAGTCCTGACTTCCTCTGGTGATGAACAGCAATATGGAAGTGTAAGCTGAATAAACCCTTTCCTCCCCAACTTGCTTCTTGGTCATGGTATTTTGTGCAGGAATAGAAACCCTGACTAAGACATTATCTAAAATCTTATATTTTAGATATCTCAAATTTCACATTGAAATCCAATCTCCACTGTTAGATATTAAGAGAGAGACCCCTTAAGACATTTAAAGGTTGGTCTGGGTAGCCTCTTATAGATTTTTGACATATCAATTAAGTGACTTTTTTTCAAACAAATGCTACCCTTTTATGATTAGCTTGTTCCATCTTACCATGTGATGGTCTAAATCTCACTAGAACTTTGTTAAGTTCCTACCAGCAAGAAGGCTGTAACCAAGTATGGCCCCTTTACCCTGTATTCTTCTAGAATTGTGAGTGGAATAAACATTCTTTCTTTATAAATCAGTTGGTGCTATTCTATTATGCTAAGAGAAATGTTCTAAGGCAAGTATGTTCCGCCCAGCTTTCTGTTCTCAACTTTTAGGCTCTCTAAACCATCATAATGTCAGCACAGCACATGGCCAATGTCTGTCAATTGTCACTTGTGCTGATGCTTTGTTACTATATTTGACAAAGCAACTTCAGGAAGGAAGGGTTTGCTTTGGTTCATCTAGAAAACGAAGGTGGCAGGAGCTTGAGGCAGCTGATCACATGGAGCCTGCAGTCAGGAAGAGAGGGTGAATGAACACTGGTCAGTTACCTTTGGACACAGGACACAGTCTCCAAAATGGTGTCACCCTCATATAGGATGCCACTCTCTACCTTGGTAAATCTAATTAAGAAAGTTACTCACAGGTAGGCCCAGAGACTCATAGGCATATCCAGGGGCTCTTTTACCAGCCATGCGATCCTAGGTCTTCTCAGTATAATCCGCCATAAGGTTCAAATACTTTTGTTTTGTTCTTGAACTACATCAGAAATATTCCCTAAAACTGGTCTCTTGCTTAGTCTGCAGTTACTGAGTTACTGTGTCTGTACCCCTTAGGTCTGAGGTCTTTTGCCCTCCCCTGTCATTACCTGGCTCTTCTCCTTGTTCCATTCACTGAGCCAGTCACATTTCATGTGGCCTTCACAAAATACCTGACCCAAGGCAATCATGGTGGGGCAGGGGATGGCAGTGGCCAGCAGCACTCAGCGGGTCAGCAATTAGTAGAGATATACAGGAGGCAGAGCTGGGATATAAAACCTCAAGACCTGCCTCCCCAGTGACTTACTTTTTCCATTGAGGCTCTGCCTTTTAAAGAGTCTACAACCTTTCAAAGTAGCCACCATTTGGGGACCAATTGTTGAAACACATGAACACTTGGGCAACATTTCACAGCAACCACCAAGCTGAGTCTGGATGTCTAGGCTCACTTGTGCTGGGACAGCTACTCAGATGTTTTTAGGTTGAGAGGAAGTAGAACTGAGGGTGACCATTCCCTAGGTTCTAACAGTCCCTACTCTTGACAAATCTTTGTTGTCTGATTCTCACAATTATCCTGTGTGGCTGGCTGGTGTGAGTGACCTCATCTTGTAGAGATAAATTTAAGGGCTGAAGAGTTACTAATAATTTTTTTTTCAGAGCTGGGATTCAACCTTGCACTAAGAGCCAAGCCCTTGTGAGATATCTCCCCTGGCCTTAGAGCAGCCCCTAGCTGTCTAGTCCAAGTTAGAAAAGAAGGGCCAGATAGTAAATAGGAAAGTTGAAAAGGATAAAAGTTGAGTCAATATTGAAATGGAAAAAGCCAGGAAACAAAATAAAACAAAACCACAGCAAAATAAAATGAAATGAAAAACCAAAACCTGTAATAAAGAGTCAGGGTGAAACTCTAAAGTCAGTGGCCATCCGTGGGAGTTAGGCCTGGGTACTTGAGCTCTTTTCATTGTGGGTTTGCAGGTGGGCCCCTCACCCAGGGACACAGAGTGTTGCAAGTGTCTGATAGCCACTGTTGGATTTGTTCTTCTTTGTGGTGACATCTTCACTGGAGCCCTCTCTAGTTCCAGCCCCAGGAACTCATCCCCAACCTCAGCTATCTCTCAGTCCATGTTACCCCAGCCTGTGCCACAGCTAAATGGTAATAAAAATTACAACTCAATGATTAGAGATGGCAGCCTGGGTTTGTAGAGAAGCCAGGCAGTATAAGGTTTCTTCATGCCTCTAGAATCTTCCCACTAGGTATGCAATGACCTGTTCTTCATAAATGTGAGTCTGGTCCTCATATAACACTATAAAGTTAGACAGTGAGTGTGGCTCCCCAGATGCTTGGATTTTTGTTTTAAAACTTCCCCCCATCCTTTTCAAGGGAGAATAATATGCCCTCCCATCTCCTCCCACACCACACACTTCCTGATTGTGACCAGAGATGGAGTCTGCAGGTGGCTTGGAGACTACCCCAGTGGTCTCAGGCTTCGCTCTGAGGCAGCAGATGTAGACTTCTAGCTTCCTCTTGAAAGGCTGACTAAAACCCAGCTCTGGGCAAAGGAGTGATTTTTTTCCCTGCCTCTGGGCTGGATACAGTGTCTTGAGAGCAGCCTGGCTGAGAAAGAGGAAACAGGTGGACACCATGTGGGCTGCAGGAAGCTGGGGGTCAGCAACCCACCCTGGGGCCTGCAACTAATTGCTCCCTTTGGAGTTTGATGTGTTAATCACAGATCGCTCAGCTGTCAGGATGCAGGGAGAACAACCTGGAGTTTAAGGCACTTGCAGTCTTCTCCAGCCTTAGTAATAAGTTAGACACTGCAGAGAATTGAGCATGACATCTTAAGCCTGTGAAGTGCAATGTATGTTGGCTTCCCAAGTGCCTTTGTAGAGACATGGGACCTGGTAGCTGAAGAGGAAGACTGTTTGGGGGACTGGTGAATAATGGACCCGTCATCATTGCCACTCAAACCTACTAGATTTCATGGAGATGAGAGTGACCTGCCTTTTGTATAGCATATTAGGGCTAGTAGAGAGTTGGCCCCAGTTGACAGGTCCTCTTATCTAAATGAGGACTACAGAGCCCTACCTACACTCTGAGAAATTCCCATCATGAATATGGTGATTCAAAATGAGCTTAGTGGGAAAGAAAATGTCACTGAAAGATACTCCTTTTGCATGCCATTTTCCTATTGGTTGCTAATTAAATATATTGTTCTTAGAACTAAGAAGAACTTAAGAGTTTTCTAAGCCTTCCCCTTTAGTGGCTGTGTAAGGCTTACTTTTAGTTTTTTTCTCGTGTTTCATAAAGTGTACAGTCATTACATGTGCTGTGGACTCTGCCTCTTTGTGGAAGGAGGCAGTGTGGTTTAACAGAAGTGAGAAACCAAGGAGTCCAGAGGTCTAATCTTGTCTCCACTACTGAGTATTCATATAGCTTCCATTTCTTAGACTTGGTTTTTTTTATCTGTAAAATGAATTCGAGGAAGAAGCCCACACCCAAATTGGCTACTCCAGATTAAATGAAGTACAAAATGCTTAGCTTGGTGCCTAGCACATTGTGGGGCCTCAGTAAAAATTATTGATATTTAAATGTTAAACCAAGCAATTAACATAAATTTTTAGTTTACACTTGTAGGATGTCTTGTTTCCAGTTTAGAACTGTTTAAAATTACCCAAATAATCACAGCTTGTTAAAGCTGAATGTTCTCTCATGGAAATGGAAAGACACGACTGTATTTTAAATGAGATCACCTGGCATTTATCGAATCTCAAGAGTATAAGAAGGACCTTCACATCAGTTTTGTTTAGGATTTTTATATGCTCATTAATTCTCATAACATTCTTATGAGATGGGGATTAGACATACCATTCATGAATGAATGAACGTACAGAGAGATTTAGGCATTTTTCCAACATCACAGAGAAAAAGCCTGACAGCCAGAAATAGTATTGACAGCTCTGGCCTGCAAACTGGCTGCTGGCTTGCTCTCAGCTGTTCGGATGCTGTGCTGTGTATGTGTGCATGCGTACATGTGTGTGTGCTGTGCTATGTGTGGGTGTGTGCTGTGCATGTGCATATATTCGTATGCAGGTGTGTGTGTGTGTGTGTGTGTGTGTGTGTGTGTGTGTGTGCATTCATGCCTGCATGCGTGTGTGCACTATTTCTCCCCTAGTTGGGCTTTGTAGCTCTTAGGGTCTCTGAAGTCATGTAGACTTTTGTAGTTTTTATTTAATGAGAAGGAATGACTGGAGCTATGCAGGTGAAATAAGCAAATAATGTGTACATTATGTTCTATTCCCCAGTTGAAGGTATCTCAGTGAGATGGTGGTGGTAATGTTTTGGGGATCAGTAATGAGATTGTCCCTAAAACTGCTTTGTATAGTGGGATTTTTCTGTCTTTGGGTGCTGCACTGGTGCTGTCTGTTTCTTGCTTCTGGGGTTGGGGCAGAAGCACCCATAGAGCCAGAAAAAAAAAAAAATAAATAAATAAAAATCTCTGCTTCTCAAAGGAAGCTTGAGAGACTCTCGACTTGGGCAATGGACATCTGCGTCAGATTAGGTTTTCCTGTTAACTCTGGCCATCTTAAGCTCTGTATTAACCTATGGGCTCTTTTAGTCCACACTTTCTATCAAGTGTGCCCTACTGTCTTTTCTTGTCTTTTCTCCTCTTGCTTGCTGGCTAGTCTTGGGACTAGCCTTGTGGTGCTTTGAATGAGTTGTCCCTTATAAGCCTTGGACATTTGAATGTCTGTTTGGTTAGGATTAGTAGATGTGGCTTCGCTGCAGAAAGCATGTCGTAGAAAGCCAGCTTTGAGGTTTCAAAAGCCCCAAGCTCTTGCTTCCTGCTCATGGTTTGAGATGTGAGCTTTCCAGGTCACCTTTACCTGCCTTTTGCCATGCTCCCTGCCATGATGGTCATGGACTCTTCTAGAACCATGGGCCTCCAAATAATACTTTCCTTCTATAAAATGCTTTGGTCATGGTGTTTTAAAAACTTTAGATTCATTTGTTTTTGTATTATGTGTATGGATATTTTTCCCACATGCATACTTGGTGCTCTCAAAGGTCAGAACAGTGATTTACAAACTGTATGGTGTAACAGACCCCTTTGAGAGTTGAATGAATCTTCACAGGAATGCCTAAGATCGTCAGAAAACACAGATATTTACTTTCTGATTTATAACAGTAGCAAACTTGTGGTTATGGAGTAGCAACAAAAGTAATTTTATGGTTGTGAGTCACCACAACATGAGGAACTGTATTACAGGGTCATAACACTAGAAAGGTTGAGAACTACTAGGTCAGAGGAAGACATTTGATCTTTTAGAACTGGAGTTACAAATGATTATGAGTCATCATGTTGGTGCTGGGAATTGAACTCTGGTCCGCTGCAAGAACATCAGGTGTTTTAAACCATTGAACCATCTGTCTCACTCCAGTGACCGTGTTTTATCACAGTAATAGAAAAAGAACTAAGACAAGCTCCAGCTTTCTTTGGGTGACCTAACTGTGTTTCTATTCCTGTCTCTGTTTCTGGTACCCTGACCTTGAGCCATCTCTGACTTTGACCTGAACTATAGGTTTGGGTGTCAACCTTTGTTCCTTCCTTGTTGGAAGACAAAACAGAAGTGGACATTTCCTCTTGGAGGCAGGAACAGAACTGGGCAATGATGAGAGTGGTGAGAGATGGAGCAGGGGTCACAGAGCCAGGGACAAGGCCTATAATATAGTGTCATAGGAAAAATAATTTCAAAATTGAACAGAAACGGACTTAAAGCACGAATGGGCCCTGGTATTTACAAGATGTAAGCTTAACTTCGTTGATGCCTGATTTTCTGATTTGTAAAACCAGTATGACACAATTTACTTTTCAATGTTCTTGAGGCTCTTAGAACAGCTGAAAGCAGCTACACAGAGGTTCTGACAGATGTTCAGTCAATACACTGATTTTACAACATTTCTTGCTGTTTACAAAATTTCTTGCAGTACTGGCTTATATAGGAAGGCAGGAGACAGAGATAGAGAGAGGAAAAGGCCCTCATTTCTGTTCTAACCTCCTGATTGGCCAATTTCTCAAAGCTACAAGAATGTTTTCATTCTACAGATGTGCAAGTTTCCTAGGGCAGGGGCTGAGCATCCGGATTTCAGAGCTTGCACACCGAGGTATGAGTTATCTTCACACATGTTCAAGAATGGTGTGGGAATGTCAAATGGGCCCTTCCCCAGGATGATGGCTTCAGCACTCCATGATTTTTTTTGTATGCAAGGAGACATTGCTTTGAATAACTCTGTTGAACAACAACTGAATTCACCATGACCCCTGACATTGCAAGAAGCCCTAGTTCCTCTTCGACTATTTGTTCTAGTTAATCAAAATGTACCGTCTGAATATCTCTCAGCTCAAAGCCCATGGAATCTTCTCTTATCTCAAGGTGCTTCCTTGAAAGTGCCTGCCACCTGAACCATGTTCCCTTCTCCACTGACCACAGCTCATTTTACATTTAGGGGTTAGGTGTATTGCCTCTGACTCTGATCTGCAGTGGGAACTTTCCATCTGTAGGCTAGAACCTCGGCTAACGAGATGACATCATTGGACCTGGTGTAACTTCTCGCCTAGACTCAGGCATTTGAACACTTGACATTTGGTCCAGAAGACTCATCAGACCTTTTATTTACCCTTTAGTGACTGAAAACTCTACCGGTCTTGGATCAGCATGTGGGTCTTTGAATGGCTGGGACTTTGAACTTTTTACCTAGTATGGACCATAGAGGTCAACGTCTACTTGTCCACCTATGTCCATGCAGTCTTCTGGAAATACCTTGCATTAAGATTGGTCCTAGACTCCAGAGTCATCAAAACCATCAGGGATTCTGGTTGAGAAGCTTAGTTAGGGAAGATGCTGGAGTGATGGGTAGAAACTGCCAGTCCCAACCGAGATCATTTCTGAATCATACACACTGCGCAGCCCCGGACAACACTGAAGGCTCTGGATCTCTGACTTTTATGTAAAATGAAGTATCTCCATGACGGAGAAAAGACATTTAATCAGAACATCTTACGAGACTGAAACAATTAGATCTCATAGGTAAACTAATCACTCTCCCCTTGTGTGGCTCACACATGCATTTCTCTGCTTTGGAGGGAACCTGGAGGTGAACTTGAGGGCACGCGTTACCCATATTACTTTAAAAATCTGAATTTGTTCAAGCTTGTGTTCATAACCTGTGGCTGCGCTAACAAAGCCTAGTGATAAGCATTCCCATTAGGATTTGTTGTTGCCCCTCCCCCACCCTGCAATCCTTCCCGTTAATCTCCCTGTGCTCCAGGTTGAGAACCACTAAATGCTACCAGTGTCTTTCTGATAAGTTCTTCATGGGCGATCTTTTCTCTGAGCTATGTTTTTAGAGGGAGAGATGAAAGGAGTCTGAGAAATTAAAATCAAGATAAGCAGTCTCTCCCCTGGAATGTTACTAAGAGGATGTGGTCATTTAAAAGTGTTTTCCCCTCTTCTCTTCAGCTTGACATCTGAAGTCATGGGAGATGCTATCACACCTTGCTTTATTAGCATGGCTGGAATCACCTGTTTCAGAAACCCTGGGAGCAGTAACCCGAAATGAAAAGAAAGTGGTACAGAAAAGAGATTAAAGAGAAACTAGCTCCTGGCAGCAGAAGGTGCCGGCTCCCTGCCAGGCCCCTGAAGCTACTCTGTTAAGTGGCCCCATGAATTTATTTTACTGGGAGATCACTTCCACTATCTGAGTGTACCCAGGCTGTTGTTCAGACAAGCTTCAGAAAACCCAGTTAAGGTTACATAATGCTTGGCTCTTCCAG
>NC_137981.1:51428127-51513127 GCF_963924665.1 Micromys minutus
GAAAAAACAAATTTTTTAAAAATTAGATTTCTCTGCATTTACATTTCAGATGTTATCTCCTTCCCCCAATTCCATCCCCCTCCCCCTCCCATTGCCTCCATGAAGGTGCTCCCTCTCCCAACCACCCTCTTCCACCTCGGCACCTTTCCCCTACACTGGGAAAATGAGCCTTTGCTGGACCAAAGGCCTCTTGTCTCATTGATGCCAGAGAATGTTATCCTCTGCTGCATATGTACCTGGGGCCATGAGTCTCTCCATGCGAACTCATTGGTTGGTGGGAAAAACAAGTTTGTATTTCAAAGGGCTATCACTTGATGTCAGGATGTTTGATTTTTGTCATGGTAGCAATGGAGATCTACTAGAATGAAGGATGGACATGACCGAACTTGAGACAAGGTACCATTCCTGACATGGCTACGTGGAGTGCATTGTGATTGAGAATGGATTGTGATTAATGCACCTGTTTATGACCTCACTACTCAGCATCCTCATTTATCATGATCCCCCTGTCTAGCATGTATTATAATTTCAAAAATTACAAATGCAGTATCCCTGCTGACTGCTCTTTATGACATGCATGCTTACTCTATAGGAAGAATGACCTGGCTTTTCTTTTCTTTCTCTCACACCACAGACCTAGAGATCATTTCATGATCCATGGAACTTCTTTTTGGGAATGCTGGTAAGAAAGTCATGGTTCTTGAATATGCCTTAGAGATATGACTTTGAACAATTTTCAGGGAAGCAGTCATGGGAGACAATGGAATCTGCCATATTAGCTCTTTATCTCGATGATGAGAGACAAGTTCATCATTGTATAATTACCATTTTTGGAGGTTGTCATATTTTATAATTCAAATTCATAAAATCTTGATTTAAGAGTAATGAGTAGTGATCTCCGAAAGGAAAAGGAAAAAAAAAAAAAAAAAAAAAAAAAGCCATCCAAGAGGATACCCCAAGACTCATGTTGGGGAGGAAATAGACTTTAAACAGTTGTAATGGCTTCAACCTAAATAAGGATAGTTAAGGTTTATTGGAAGCTTACTACATAGTATTTAGAGGGAATTTACTGCATGCCCTGTACTGTAACACATTTAATGCACATCCACATTTGCAGATGAGACCTATTATTTATTCTTAATTCATATAGGAATAATTTAATACATTTATACCAGTTTTTAAACTGGTATAAGAAGAGACCAGACCTTTGGCTCAAAAATCACAGGGACAGTGGAGGGAGCTGGATTTGACCTCAATTTGTAATGATTCCAAGTCAAAGTTTTCGGCGTGCTCCTTGACCAGCCAGGAAAGACGACCACCACCAGAGAATTCTTCTCAGATTACGCTTTATTGTGGAAGCCTCTTGATTGAAGGGGAGAGCAGGAAGTGAGGGGCCAAACTACCCTAGATGTCTGCTTATATAGGGAGAAGCGCATACGGGCTTGCCATGATTGGTTGTCACCAGTTTGCTGACATCAGAGGCTTCGGGATTGGCTGGAGATAGGTTATGTACCGCGCATGCGCAGGGTACAGCGCCTTAGCTGACAAGAGCATTACTATATATGGAGTTGTTTACCTCAAACCGTGAGGGAGCCAGCGCCATCTTGTAATGGCGTCTGCATTTGGCTCCCCACAAAAGTTCTTTGCACTGCAGCCTACAATACAGACTTTCTGTACCAACAAATATCGACAGAAGGCTGAGGATGAAAAAATCACAATGAGAGAAATGTCCTCTTCCTGTGGCCAAGGAGAGCCAATGCAACATGTGACTGTTTCGATGAACTACCCTGTAAACCTCTGGACATGATGGAAAATGCAGTTTAGAGTGGGAAAATATCTTCATTTGATTTGTAAACTCTAAGGAGAATTAACAATGAGCCAAGATCTCGATTGAGGAAAAATACCATCAGCAGAGGCCTCCTTTCTCCAGGACTGAACTCATAATAACCCTCCGACAAGATCTGAGATGCATGCCATGCTGTTGTGAACCCCCTTTAAGTTTCTGAGATGGGGCAAGCTAACTCTATTTTCCCATGGTGGTTATTGTGGACTCTCACTGAGTTCACTGTGTGTGTGGCTGCCATAGGCGGCTCGCTGATTTGATGCTCTACGGCATCTCTGCGGGATCATCATCACGCGGAAGAGAAAACGGATGCCTTTTGAGACTGACTGATCTGACACCATGCAGTTTGGAGGTGACAGAGCCAGCCCTTCCGTCTCAGATGTCTGGTCCCTGGAAGCATAACTACCTGCGTCCCCTGGTTCTTTGACCGTTATTCAGTTTTCTGCACCTCTTTGTAGGCTGCCCTCGAACCGTTTGATTTACAATAGTGAGGATCTTCTTTTTATGCTGGGGATATGCCTGTCACCCAGGTGCCACCAGTCTCTGCAGAGAGAAAGTGTGACTAGAGTGTTTGCCTGGAAGGGAAATGAAGCATAGATAGTTCCCCCACTGTGCCTGCCTCACTACCACACAGAGGATACTGGCTGAGGAGCATGGTTTGCCTAGTAGTTTACAGACCCCCAAACCTCCTCTTCCTCTTGGAACTCTTGAAAGGAAATTGGGCTTAGGTGTGTGTGTGTGTGTGTGTGTGTGTGTTTCACATTTATGTGTTCATGCCTCTGTGTGAGGCAGAGGTTGATATTAGTGCTTCCTTGATCGGTTTCTACTCTGTATTTTGATACATGGCCTCTTACTGAACTTGGAGCACCCTCCTTGAGCTAAGCATGCTGGCTGGCCAGTGAGCTCCAAGGACCTTCGTACCTCTACTTGACCAGAGTTAAATTACAATGCATAACACCATGCCCAGCATTTTTACATGAGTGCCTGGGACCTGAACTCAGGTTATCATGTTTGTGCAGCAAGCCATCTCCTGAGTCATCTCCCTAGCTCTTAGGTTTAAATTTTATCATAATGGTAAGGGGAGCTCTTGGATGATTTTTATAGATGTTCGGCAAATCCTGACTTAAACTGTATTCATAGTTATATTAACCCATAATTAGTGACTTTAAAAAAAATGAGTTTGTACTTATAAATTCTCATTTAAGAAATTTAAAAAAGAAACACTATTATTATTATTATTATGTTATTATGCTTGCATGTGCGTGCGAGAGTGTGTGTGTGTGTGTGTGTCTGTGTGTGTGTGTCTGTGTGTGTGTGCGTGTGTACAGACATATGCATGCCACAGTGCCTACATAGAGGTTGGAGAACAACCTTGTGGTATTTGTCCTTTCTTTCTACCTTTATGTGGGTCCTGGGGATTGAACTCAGGACAAGTTTGGGATGCAAGCACCTTTACTCACTGAGCCATCTTGCTGGTCCAAGAAGTTTTCAAAGAATAACAATGAACGACATGGGGGGAGGGGAACAAATAAAACGTTAATACTTTATTATTATTATTATTATTATTATCGTAGAAGGAATTCACCAAAGGCTTCAAATTATGCTATGGCATCTTTAATTATAAAAATAAGCAAATAAAATAACTTGCATCTGTCATTACCATGATATGTTTCATAACTTTTATATGCACATGGAGCTTAAAAATGTAATTTAACAATAAATAATGACATATACCAGATATGCTCACTGTTTATTCCAGTACTCAGCCAAAAACCTAAATATCATTTAAATTATAAATACACAATGCAAATATAACGGCACAAAAATGTTCTAAAGTGCAACCAAATCATGAGAGAGGAGATCATGCAAACTGGTCTAGGTCAGCCCCCGAATCACTCTGCAGCAAACACGAGACAAAGCTTTGGAAGTTCAAGAAAGAGGTGGAGAAGGGCAGGGTGAGGAGATAAAGAAGCAAAAAAAAAAAAAAAAAAAAAAAAAAAAAAAAAAAAAAAAAACTATAAACGGTGTGAGAACTTCTTCTTTCCATATGTGTAGATATATGTCTTATTGATACATATACCAATATCACTCTGGGGAGAAAGGAGGGTTGAAGAGGTCATAGCAACAATAAAAAAAAGAGATTAAAGAGAGAAAGAAAATCTACCAAACTTAAGAGAATTTTACTAGGAATTCTCATAAGCTACTTGCCACTTTGGGGTTCTGGCTTAGTGGGTTTGCAGAATGCACAACACACACACTTGATTAGCTTTTCTGGTTCAAAGAAGTCAGCCTTACCTGGGGTGGGAAGTTGGGGGGGAAGAGGGGTGAATCTAGCTTAGAATATGTGCTACCTGATTTCCAAGAGGCTAAGGCAGTGTCCATTTGTTTGGGACCTGGGGATGGGACAGTTCTAAGTATGAAATGCCCTTAACAATCTGATGTCAGCACGCTTCAAGGCTGGGTTGGGACAGAGTCAGCAGCATTGGGGCTGCCGCAGCCGGGGCTGCTACGCTTGATCTTGGTCCTTGAGCATTATGTTACTGGTTTTAAAGGCTTTGTGGTAAAGTTGTATTGCTTTTTATTTCCCTGGAGAGGTGCCCTCCCTCCTCCCACCAGGGTCCCTATCACTCAATTTGGTCAACTCTGGGATGTAGCCTAGTGAGAGTCAAGCACCAATAGTTTCTACCCAAATGAGTTTGGAGCAGCCCCTCCTTCTTTCTCTCTCAGCATTGACCTTTGGTGAGCAGTGACACTCATAAGGGGCTGTTGGGTTCAAGGACAGTGACCCTGAGAAACTACTGTTGTTCGTAGACAGGTTAATCATTTGGCTTTGGTGGCTGCCATCCTGTAAACATCACAGCGGAAATGATCAAACCACCAGCGTTTGCGCCCTCCTTCATTCTCTCTATATTTTTTTTCTTTTTTCTTTTTTTTTTTTTTAAAGATCCTACAGAGATGGTCCAGCTGCCAGGACTACTTTGGCAGGCAGCGTGTTACAGGACAAAAGATGTCAGAAGAGTCTATTAAGGCTGGACAGCCCAGGGTTATTTATACCCCCTTAAGCCCAAGTTCCCCGGACTAAAGACCCAAAGGCTGATTGACTCATTCCTGATTGGCTTAGTGGAACAACATCCCACTCCATCATTTACCAGAGTGCCAGGCACTGATGGAAGTCGGTGAGCCAAGAACTGCCACTTCCAAGGGGATGGTAGGCCTTGTCACACTAAAGTGGTCCAAGCCCAGAGGGATGATCTTTTTGATTCCTGTAATTCCCAGTTGGATGTGACAGAGCTGTTTCAGGATACATCTAAGTCAAATGTACCTCTGGGTTGAGGTGGGCTGGGAGATTAACGTCTTACCTGGGGTCCTTCAGATAACCTGTTGGGTTTTCCTATCAAGTATAGGCCCATCTTAAGTTCTGATGTTGAATTAAAACTACTTCTACCCCCTTAGTTATAAAAAAGGCCACAAGGAGCATGAACGCAGAGATCTGGAAGTGAGATAGTTATTCCATTCCCAGGAAAAGGAAAATAAAGCTAAGGTACAAAACTAAATCTATATGCAATAAAGTTCTTATAGACTGCTCTGTTAAGCAGAGTCCTCTGGAATTTATGTACAGTACAATAGTTTTTAGCTATTTATATTCCACAGTTAGACCTTAAGATTCTCTGTTTTTAAGACAATTGTTAAAGATACTTTTAAAGCTCTGAGCAGTTACAGTACATAAAGATGTTAGCTTTTTGTTTCTCATTAGATGCAAGAAGATGCTGGCTCAAAGTCTGGTTGGAGAACCAGGTTTGAGCAATTTGGTAAATATGTCAGAAAGTAAATTAGACATTGGAGGAGAGAGACCATAAGACTCATTAGAGATCAAGAATTCAAACATGACATTCATATTCGTCCATGGCCAGCACAGATTCATAACACGAATTCCATTTAACATATTTATGAGCATTTAAGACATGCATTTAAATAAAGTTGTTTTGTATTGGCTAACTCTACTGGGTGACCATTCTAAAGGGATCTACATCTTCAGATTACAATGACTGGGCAGTTACATGAACGTTTTGTGTTTGCAGAGAGTATATAGGGATTTGGGAAAAGAATTCAGAGAAGAGGGCGGGATGGAAGAGGGTACATTCTCTCTCCAGGAGAGGCAGAATGTCCACATGTGTGCTGTTGGTAAGAATGCTGTCATTGCAGAATGTTGGGAATATTGATCATGGAAGCCTAGTTTCATGCAATTTTCTTTAAGGGGGGATAGAAAACAGGTACTACTTAAAAAAAAAAATCAAACCAGGCACAGTACACTCAAAGTTGGCGTGTTAACACCCCTAAAATGCTATTAGTTTGGTGAGGCTGTGAATACCTCTCCCTGCTTACGCATTCTCTTGGGAGGTGCGTTTGGTGTGTGAGGGAGAGTCCCCCTCACCTCGGAGGTTCCTGAGGAGGACTTTCAGCTTCTGTGGCTCATTTGTGCGCCTCCTATTGAAGTCAGCTCTGGGGTGTGTCTGGGCACAGTGGTCTGTCTGCAGGATATGGAAGAGGCTGGCCATGTTGGGCCCGATCTTCTCCATGAGACTGTCTCTGATTGTGCTGACTGTGTCTTCGTCGCATTCCAGAAGGCTTCGGACAAGTCTGTTGTAGTATCTGCATCGGGAACAAAGTTCTTATTAGAAAAAGCAAAGTCATGAGCCGGTTCAGAGATCGGTGCTTGAGCTATGCAAAGCTAAAGGTGGTTTTCTGCTTCCTTCAGAGCTCTAGGTTCACCATACACCATCAGAATGTCCATCTCCATGTTTAGACTTCAAGAGATTTGGACCACACTGAACAGTAGGAGACTGACTATTATGTTTGAAATTCTGGAAAACAACGATTCTCAGGGATAAATGTGACAACCTCAAATGCTCTCATATTGTAGGAAAGAAACTGGGATTACTTGCTCAAAGTCATACATGAATTAATGGCATAAGTGGACTTAGTCAAATAAAGTGAGTAGAACTGATGGGTTTCAAACTCTTTGCTTGAGTTAGTACTCAGCCACTGCACAGGGACTGGCAGTTATTTGGATACTTTCTGCAACCTTCCTTTGTTCTGGGGATGTGTGTGCTCAAGAGTAGGTGCATACTAATGCACATTCTAACTAAGCTTCAATCTATAGTCGTGCATTTCCCCGTGCAATCGACTTTTCTTACACCCACTCAGCTTGTCCTGAAAAATCTGATGACTGATGAACTCTACTTTGTGGCTTTCTTCAAAGGCATAGAGTGGCTTTCTGCAGGTAAACACGAGGTAGCAATGATGCTTGAAGGAAAAGATGAAGGGCCTTTAAAGATCCATCCTTCTGGGAGTCTGTGAATCCCTCCCATGTTGCTTAGGCTTTTATGGCCTCTTCCTTCTTTGGATGCCTCATAGACTTCAGTTATCACCCCAAGCACCAACCTTTGATGGCCTCATGACTATTTCTTTTTCCCTGGCTAGGGTGGGCATCCTTCATCTTTTTATCCAAGTAGCTAAGTGCATCAGAGTGTATTGTCTGCTCAGTAATTCACATTTTTTTTTTAAATGAGGAAATATGATTTAAATAACAGGGAGGCTTTCTTGCTTTGGAAGACAACATCCACCTTCTTCCTGCATGTGCAGGAGCCTTCTCTTAGTTCTCACTGCCTGCCCCTACGCCTCTATCTATATTGACATACCTTCTTACTATATCAACTGAACTTTAACATCAATGAAAAGAGGATACTCTTCTGTTGTAAAACAAAATCTTAATTTCCTGAAGAAAAATTATCTGTGATTCTGGTAGATTTCTAAGCAAGCAAATAAAAGCCCTAATGACAAATTCCTTTATGTATGGTATAAGTAACTCCCATTTATGTAACAAATTTCTCTGACTGCCCCAAGCAAAATAGCCAAGTGTTATGGCTGTGAATGGACCAAACCATCTATGTTCAAAACTTTTAAACAACTTATACAGTTCATGTATTTTCCAGACTAACTTGGGGGCATTTCTGGTCTATTTTGACTCAATGGTTGTATAAACCCATTAGCTCTGCGATCTTCCCCTGGTGACAGTGACCTGCTGTACTGATATGGAGAGACCCTTTTCTAGGAGTGGCCAGGGTGTCACAGGGGCCACAGGATCATGTGGGGAGGGGAAGAATCCTATTTATTTTTAACTCCACTCCCAGAGCACATGAGCAAACATCTTGCTGGAATAACTTGACCCCCTAGAAAGGTCCTTTGAAGGGTGGACAGTAAACAGAGTAGATCGTGAGTGATGAAGCCAAGCAGTCACCTTTCTTTGTGTGAGAGGGTGAAGCTGAGGATGGAGAGAGAGGAATAGCATCTGGCTTACCCAGAGTCTTGGCTATAGCTCTCTTGTCAGGGACAATTATATCCAGCTGTGAGTGAAATTGGGCCACTCTGGCCCAGAGGAACATTTTCCAAACTTTAGGAATTACAAAGTACATGCATTAAGCTGAGCTTTACTTGGATGGAGAAATGGGAGAGAACTAGTTTTGGAAAAACTAAGAATGAAACAGTTGTACCCCAACAGCTTTCAGCCATCCATACCCCCATTCATCGCTAGGTGTCAACTAATTTCTGAACTCTTCCAGGCCTTGGCTCCCCTATATCTCAGGGTCTAACTTAGAGGGTATTTTGGTTCTTAGAGGACATGGTTGCATTCATGACTTTAAAGCTCAGAGAAGTTAATCCTTCCACATCTCAAAAAAACTTTTCATGGCACACGTGTCCCCAAGTTAGCTGGAAAATGTGATTGCTCTTTAGAAATAGAATTTAGAAAGAATGCAAAATTTCTTCTATGACAGAATTGGAAGCTCTTGTCTGGTTGAAGAAGTCTAAGCCCCATAAAGAAATTCAGCTTGTCTAGCTAGCCTGCAGCTTTGGGGCCCCACAGGTGCCTGACTCTGAGGACACCTACCTTTGCTGTTGTGTCTCTGACAGACTAAACGGAATACCTGACCTGCTCTTGGGTTTTCTTGGTGATGATCCCTGTTGGTCTGCCTTCCCTGAGGGGGCTTTGGTAACTCTGGAGAAGGCAAAGAACTGTCTACCTTTTAAAGTAGAAAATTGTAGATGGCTCATTTAGCAGCTCCCCAAAGCTCAAGCACACGTTGGACTGCCTGCTATCAGCTAACCCTCTTGTGAGACTGAAATGTGACCCTCATCTGTGGACTGTTCAGGACAGGGAGAAGACTTTTCCTTTGGGTTGCTAAGCAGCACAGAGACCTTAAGGGGTTTGTGCCTTCAGCAAAAGTTGGCTCAGCAATTGCCATATATTTACTGAGTACCCTTTTGTACCAAGAACATATAGTTACACTAGCTGTGAGAGATGATGATGATGTGCCTTTTCTTTTAGGAGAGAGTGCACACAAAATTCCTTGCTCAACACCATGGTGTGTGCATATTTACTTATTCATGGTGTTCTATTTTGGGGTTTCAGGGACTTCTTGCAGGGTTTTTCTGGCTGCCTTCTTTTGAAGTAGAAATCAAAATAGCTTGGCTCAAGGCCATGTGAATTCTGGACTCTTATTGGGTGACTCACAAGCTGTGAGACCTTTAGCAGGTTGCTCATCTCACTGAACCTCTGTCCTTCAGTCAGTTAGATGGGGCAGTAGGGCTAGATAACTGTTACCTTCAGCTATGGTGTTTTGTTTCTAAAAATTTGGCATGCATTTTCATTCTCAGGCTAACAAAACCAGTACAACTCAGCAGAAGGAACGTGCTTTGTGAGGGGAGTTGGGATGTTTCCTATCTTTTAGCCTGGCAGGCTTGTTGCACACTTCATCGAGATAGCAGATTAAGCCCTCTGGTCTCACAGCCTGGAAGGACCCTGTACAAAGTACACATCTTTTTTTTTCTCACTTTGAAAATTCCATCCTCGACCCCGCCCCCAACCCCCATGTGCTTGGTGAAGAATAAGATCAGACATTCTCCATAGTTACAGTTTCAGCCGTGCCTACCCAAATACACACATTCTGCCTAGGAACGTTCTGTGTGAGAGTTTATAAATAGTCCTTTGTTTCCCTTGATCAATATTATTCTTCTGTTTCCTGTTCCCAATCTATGCCCTAGAGAGTTGGACGCTTTGTCGTTTTTCCCACTCTGGATCTGGGTTGGTCTCATTGGTTCCCAAGCTTCATGGTGCCTTACTCACCTCATCAATCCTTCCTGCTTCCCTCAAGACTGAGAGTATGGGTTGCAAATCAAGGCAGAGGACATTCCCAACCACCCTCTCTCCCCGCACGCCATGTCCACATGCCCCTGTTCTGCCTTTCAGTCCAGTCAAGCCTTTGGAGTCTCCCGGACCTAAATCTCATGCTAGACAAACCACAGGAAGGTGGAATGAACCTGTAACTACTTCCCTTTGCAATTCTTTGCCAACTGGCAGGGACTTTGCGTGTGTCTATGTTGGGACTGAGGCTGGGAAAGCAGGATGTTTCAGGCGCTGAGGAGCTGAAATAGAGCAGATTGAGCCCTGCCTGGAAAGGAAATTGCTGTAGTCCCAAACACTGAAGTAAAATACTTGGAAAAAGGTAAGAGCTGCATGAGAGAGTCTGGCATTGAAGAGTATGCTACCCTTTCCCCATTGACCTTTTCTACTAAACACGAGCAAGAGGAGATAAAGGGCCTGTGCCTGGACCATTTTTTTAAGGCCTTGCAATCAAGACACTTTGGAGAAGAATGGTCTAGCTAAGGATACCTTTCCCAAGTTTCCTCTTGGATAAGTGGGAATCTTGGTTGAAGCTCTCTGTAACTTCCTTTCTGCAGTGACTCTCTCTTCATAAGGGAAAATACAACTTTAACTGAAACAGCCAACTCAGTCAGTATAACCTTGAAATTGGCTACCTACCAATTTAGAGATCATATGTGTCCAGGATCTTTAGCAATATAAACTTGTGTTGATGAGTCTGCTAATATCCACCCCCTCCTTTAAAATGCTACATAACTACATCTTTTGTCCCTAACCATTGTCCAAGCAAAGATTCTTCATTTCTTCCCCGTATGGCAAAGGATTAGTCTCCAATAACTGGTCAAGTATTAACCCTTCTTCAACAAGAATCTTCCTAGGAGAATTTTTAAAATTGAGGTTGATATAGAAAGCCATTTGAGGGAAATGGAGTTGATTTTTCCTGTTCTGAGAAAGTCAGGTAGAGTAACTTTTAAGGGCTGCATGATAGTTTTTTAAAAGGTGAGTTGTCGTTTCGTAGGCTACTTACTAACTGTAGTTAAGAATGGCTCCTACATGTCACAGAAGTTTCATGTTAGGGATAAAGCCCCTGATAGACTTGTCTGTTGTCACTCTCAGAAGGACAGGGATATTTGGCTAGGAGATTCATCAGATTAAGTGTGTGATAACTCTTAGGGGACCAAAGTAACAGAACTATTCCTTGTAAATAGAGACCTGGTGGAAGAGTCAGAGAATCATGGGATTTCATCCAATCATAGGATTTAGCTTTGAGAATCTCCACAGGCTGTCATCAACTGGATTATAGTTAACTGCTGATTCTGCCTGTCCACTGACTCCTAAGCAGTACTCTTCACCTCTTACCAGACATCTTTCTGAGATAACTACAGTGGACTAGGATGCAAGGTCTGTTAAGTATCAGGGGTTCATTCCTGTCCGGCAAAGGCTTCGAAGTCAATGACACAGCAAGGCCTAGAGATCAGATGGTATAAACCTAGTGGCTTTGGGTCACCTGAGATGCAAACGGTACCTGGGTAGTCACTAGCTTTTTCTTCTGGGTTAGTGGGTTGGGGTGACATAATGCTTTGAAGGGAACATGAGAATGGCTCAGTGAAGCCATTTCACTTTTCATAGAGATAAATCTAGGTCATGGGGAAATAAAATGACTTGCTCTGGGTTAGCCACTAAAATATCTAGCTTTGGGACTAACTCCAAATATACAGATTTAATAAAAGTCCTCATGCTGACATTTGACCAGGGTTGTTTTGTTTTTTTCTTTAAATCATGGCCTATTGTTCTGTTGCTCTACCATGGTTTCAGCCAAAGCTGATGTCTCAAAAGGTACTTTCCAGAAGCTTCATTGTTTCCTTCAGGTTTATGGTAAGAATTGGACAATGACACTCACCCAAGAAAAGTGCAAACCATCTTTCGGCTAGCTGTGCAAGACAATCATGACACCAGAGGGAAAGACTGCTGCTCCGGTTATGGTGTCCAACCCCTAACCTACACCCCCTTCCTCGGGCTGTGAAGAAAAGGACCCTCAAGGTACCTGTTGGAGAAGTGATTGGGCAGTTGGATGACTTCAGTGATGGCTTCCGGGTTGCGCTTGGCGATGCTGCAGACATTGAGCTTGCTGTAGCAGTCCTCCTGCACCTCCGCAATCATCCTCTGGAAAGTAGAACACCTCCGGATGGCAAGGAAGACCTTGGAGGTGATCCCATTGGCGATGCACTTCAAGCTCTCTTTGACAAATGCTTTTCCCTGCCGGGGGCGGGGGAATAAGAAAGATACGTATTAGTTTGACCTTCTAAAAGAGGTCTGGGTCTATGACACTGGAGCCTTCGAGGGGACGTGGCATGGCTAAGAATGAAAAAAGAGAAATCTCTTCTCTCTTGGACTAATCTTGGACACTCAACTCCACAAATGGAAAATGGGATAGGAGGGGAGTCATTTTCAACTCCTCCAAGGTGTGAAGATGGTCAGAATCAGTTTTATGTCCTTGGGATTTAGACTGATAACTGGGAATTTCAGATAGCATGCTAGCTCATTCAGAGGAGAACATTTTTATTTCCTCTCAAGGCAAAAACACTCTTCTGGTAGTCATCCCTCATGCTATAAGCCAGCCTCTGTCAGTCCCTTATTTCTGGTCTAAACTGTGCATCTGCCCTTCCCCCACCACCTCTGTGTGTGTGTGTGTGTGTGTGCGCGCATGCATGCATGCTTTCGAGTGTGTTTGTGAACCTGAGATGATGAGCCTTTTGATTAGGAGGCTGGGAAGCTAGGTTTTCTATCAGATGGGTTCTTAGGAAGAGTAATAAACATTCTGCTAAAAAGAAGGTCCAGTTACCTGAGTGTCAAATTTAGCAGCACTGTACAAGAAGGATTTACAGATGTCGTACATCCCGTCTGTGTCACATGTGGAGTTTTCCAGGCATGCAAAAGCCCCACAGCCAACCTGCAGGGCACTGTTGAGGCAGCGAACCACTTCAGCTGGAAGAGACAAGCAGAACCAGTTTGGGTCAAGCCAAGGGGTTCTGGGTAGAACCCAGGAGGTGTAGAGGCTAATACCAAGGGCACATGATCTGAACTTATCCTTGGACTTTGATTTGGGTTCCATTAGCTAGAACAATTGGAAGAAAAGTGGGGTGAGAAAGGGGACAGACAGGACCTTTTTTCTTCTAAGAGTCAGAATAGGGGCGGTGCCTTTCCCCTTGGGCACATGCTTTCTGGGTCTCACCCTTCTATGCATTTTGCTGGTTGGAGAAGTAAGGTTAGAGACTTTGTAATGCACAGTGCCTTTTAGAGGTGACAGGAATTAAAGGCTGTCTGTTGTCCCTTGGAACTTGAAAGCATGGTAGACTGTAGGCAGTGACTGAAGGTCAGGCTCATGATGGGGTTGGGGAAAGACCACAGAATCTAGCTGCCCTCTGGAAAAAATGCAGTCTGAAGTAAAAAAAGCATGGTATTTTAATCCAAATGGCAGAGAATAATTTGCTGAGTCCATTTGGAAGGAGACCCTTCCCAAAGAGGGCTTTTAACCCATGCCGGCATTGGCAGAAAGGAATCTGAGCTCTTTGTATCTACCCAAGCCCCCAACCACACAGCCCAGGGCTTAGAGGTATGAATAATCTCTCATATTAAAAAGGCTTCTTTTCAAAAAGAAGAAACACAGGTGCGGAGTGATGGGTCCAAGGCACTCTTTGTGAAAGGCTGGAAGAAAACCGCAAAGAACTTGCACCAGGCTTTCTGCATTCTGGATAAGATCTGCCCTAAAAGTAATTTCTCTCCCACAGAAGGAGGGGTGTTCTGGCAGGCAGCTCAGCAAGCAAAGATCTGTAGCCTTCATACCGTAGGATTCTCCTCCCAGATCAAAAGCGTGGTTCGGTTAGGTTAGGCTTCCCCGCCCCCCCCCCCCCCCCCCCCCCGCCTCACCACCCGCAGCCTCTGGGATGTTACAAGTCATTTCCCTAATTATATATTTCCACGGGTTCAAATTATAACTTTACTTTAAGCAGTTTTAATATGCATTAGGGCTGCTATTGTTTTAGGCAAGCTCGAATTGTGAATCACGGCATCACTATAGCAACTAAGTACAAAAGGAAGCCAGGCAAAATGCCTCCTCTGGCAGGGACCTGCGCTCTTCCAAGGGGGAGCATCTGCGGCATTTTGACACCTGCGGGGTCCCATCTCTGCTAACAGTTGGGGAGAGGAGTGAGCGGAGAGCCATAAGTCAAGAGGCATAGGGGTCCTAATGCCTCTTTTCCTCCGGAGGCCAAGACCATATCCAGTTAACTGGTGCGGGAGTGGGGCGGAAAATAAGACCTTCCCCTTGGAGAAAGAAATGCTTCGTTTCACAAATGTACTTCCTTCTAGGGGCCATGGGCTGCACGGGCGATTGAATGGAGCCCGTGAGAGCGAGGGAGGAGACAGACAGGCGTGTAGGGAATGGGGTGTGTAGGTCTCCCCCTTTTCTGAATGCGCCCTGAAAAAATTTTCTTTTTTTCAGACTTGAGGGCTATATGGTTTCACAAATCAGTGTGAGGAGGGGGCTTGTCTGTGTTCTGTTTGAAGAAGCAGAGAAGTCAAGTTCCAAGGTCTTAAAGGAACAGGGAGAGGGGCGGCAGCAGGTAAGCCACACATCACCTTAACACAAGCTCCTGGAGTAGAGAGAGTCGCTGTGAGGCGTGCCAACATTCAAGCCTTTCCCCCGCCCCCTCCCCCCAACAAGAGGGTACGTGCCAGATTTCAGGCAATCAGGCTAGGCTTATGCAATGAAATACCCTCAGCAGTGAGCCCAGCTTCTTCGTTAGTTGCATGCAATTTATTAAACAAAGGAACTCCGCTTCCTAAGGCTATTGGATTACACTGGTAGTCCATTATCACCAGGCACGAAGCACATTTATTACTGAGATCAGCCTTCACAGAGACACATGCAAAAGTGAGAGAGGCAGATGAGGACAGCTCTTTGCGGGGGGCGGGGGGGGGGGGAGAGAAACCGGTCCTGGGTTTGCTTGCTTACCTGAATTCTGAGCCGCCACCCGGGATTTTCTGGGGCTCACAGAATCATTCTGTTCCGCCTCGTGCGCTGCAGCAGCGCTGATGACCAGCACCAGAATCACTGCTGAGTTTTGGAGCATTCTCTGAGAAGTTTCCGCTAAGTTGTTGGCTTTTTTTTTTTTTCCTCCCCCTTTCCTCTTTCCCTCTCCCGGCTTGAGTGAAGATGTGGATCTGGATATACTGAAAGCTTAGGTGAGGATTTGAGCAGGAATTTTTGTGTGTGGCTGGCTGGCTGGCTGGCAGGCGGCGGCTGCTGCTGCTGCTGCAGTTGCTGCTGTTGCTGCCGCTGCTTCTTGCACCTCTGGCTTTTGCAAACTGGGGGCCCAAGAGCTGCACCCAGGGATTTTATAGTCGTCTTATCGGTCCTCAGGATCAGGGACCAATCAGATCCTTCAACCAGTCCGTTTAGCCAATAGGCAGGCACGCTTATTCAGCTGGAGCTTTTTGACTTCTTAGAAATATTTTCCAGCAAATTGAAAGTACCTGCTGCCAATGATTTATATGTGTGTGTGTGGCTGTGTGCGCAGGGATGTGTGGAAAAGCTATTTTCACAGGCGGAAGTGATAACTCTGTATTGATCAAGCCAAAAGGAAAATCACTTGAAAAGCTCTTCAAGGTACTTGTAAAATTCATATTTGATTTTTTTTTTTTTTGAAATGAACCACTAGGAGGAATGTGTGTTGGATGCTTGGTAGGAAGATGTGATGCAGATTTGACTTTAATCACACATAGCAACTCTCTGATTTTAGTAGGCTGTTCTCTGTAAGCGTTTAACAGTATTATTATTTTTTAAATTATTATTATTATTATTATTATTATTATTATTATTATTATTTTGCATTTGCGTGTTCACTTACGTATGCAGCTATGATTCCTTGATATGATGTGTGGACACCTTGAATTCTCACTGATACGTGTGCGCCACGGCAGAAGATGTCGCCAGTGCAAGAGCCTGGTGATGTGAGGCTCCGTGGCTCTAGCTCCCAGCTCCTTCCTCAGCTCTCCGACTTATCAAGTCTATGACCTTGGCGGTGTCCTTTCACCTTGCCGTTCCTCTTCTCAGATCTTATTCCACACATCTCTAAAATGATATGACTTACCATGAGCATACAATTTTCAAACAGGGTTTTGTGTCGCCCAGGCTGAACTGGATGGATTGAACTCCTGCCCTCCTGCCTCCATCTCTTCATGAGGAAACTACAGGCATCTGCCACTGTGTGGTCCTTTGAGCCCACCACTTCATGCACACTCCCCTGTGCTCTGTAAACTGGCTACATCCCTAGTCCTAGATCACCAATCAGCAGTGTTTTCTTAGTCTCCAGAGGCTCTGCCAACTCTCAAAGTGTTGGTTGCTGTCTGTGCATGCATTCGAGCACACACACACACACACACACACACACACACACACACTCACACACTCACACACACACACTCACACACACACACATACATACACACACACACACTCACACACACACACATACATACACACACACACACACTCACACACACACACACTCACACACACACACACACACACTCACACACACACACACACTCACACACACACTCACACACACACACACACACACTCACACACACACACACACATACATATACACACACACACACACACACTCCTCACACACGACACTCCACAGAGGGACATGGCAAATGCCTGAAAATTAATAAACTGTGGATTCAAGCCCAGCAGCTTCATAATCACATTGAAACAATGAGCTGGTCAAAGCAAGACTAAACCTGCTGGGTAAACCAGTTCACTTCTTGGGGGTTGGGGAAGAGGCAGGGGGCGGGACTGGGAAGAAAGGGTAGGGAAAGACCAGAATGTGTAGGAGAGGAGACTGATAAACTGGAGACTTAATGGGAAAATTATAGTGGAATCACGAATCAAGCCCAGTATAGCAGCTCCTATTTTCTATAAGTGGAGTGTGGGTAACAGGAAGGCTTGTCCTTAAGTTGTGAAGGAGGTTAATGATCCATGAGAGGACTTCTCAGGGTAGGAAGGTGGTCATTAAAGGGTGGGGTGAGGTAAAGGGATTAAACAATAAAACATTGAACATTTTTCGGGAGGTAGGTGGAAAAGGGTCTTTGGCAGTTCTCCAGAGTAGGACAGCACACTCTTGAAAAACCAAACCAAACCAACCAACCAACCAAACAAAAAAACCAGAGCCAGTGGCTTCAGGTTCCACCCTGAAACTTCACATGAAAACTCACAAAACTAATGCTGTTATTGCAAATCACATCCAGAATCAGGTCTGTCTCTGAATGTGTGTGTGCGCCTGTACATGTGTGTGTGTGTGTGTGTGTGTGTGTGTGTGTGTGTGTGTACACAGCAAGTGGGTTACTTAAGGTGACTTATAGACCATTATTTGAAAAAAGAAAAAAAGAGATTGTTAGAAAAAGCAGAGATATGTGCTATGACAAGGCTAGAAAGAATAAAAGACATAGAAAAATACGTTAAGGTGGAAAATTCCATGTAATTTTGGGTTCCAATTAGTTAATCTCATCTTTTGATTGATTAAATGTAGAAACTATTTAATTGGCCCATTCTGGTTTTTGTTCATCAATGGTATTGTTGTTTCTCCAGTATCTCTGAGTACTGTGAGATATGTCAGGGAGGATAACGGTGGGGGAATCTAGAAAGCAAGCATAATTCTCAACCTGAGGGGTCTGGAATTTAGTTGGGAAGATGACCAATCTGGGGACACCTTCTACACGTTCAAAATGTCATGATGGCTAGAGGTTTGAGGAAGGTTTCCTAGAAAGACCTTCAAGAAGTGAGTGTTTAAATGAGAAAAAAAAAAGTGATACCAGCTCGTGTCTCGTGAAATTCTTATTCTGGGAATCTAAGGCTGATGGCTTTCCGCAGGCATAGAGAACATAGGACATTGTAAAACGGATCACTCAGTGTTACCTTTCACAGGGGAAAGAAGAGCACAGGCGCAGGGTTTACCAGAAGGTCTTGCCGTCCATTTTTGAGCATCCTCTGTTTTCTGAGCCATTGTGCACCATTCAGGGATCTACACTTGACCTCTGGCTGGCCCACCGGTTTCAAAGGGGGATGGCTTTCCTCTGACAATCCAGTTTCTTTTCCCAGTTCTCCAAGGCTCTAACCAGAACACGATGTCCCATAAGTATCAGGGAGTGTGTGTGTGTGTGTGTGTGTGTGTGTGTGTGTGTGTGTGTGTGTGTGTGTTTGATATTAACTTTTCACTTATTTTGCTTCCTCACAGCTACATATCCAGAGGTTAGTTGTTAATTGTGCCAAGTGTTTCACGATGATAGACAGTCAAGAACATACAGTGGTGATCAGCCACACCAGTGTGCAAGGAAAGTGCACAGGTGTCTCTGTTCCTGAGCATGTGGAGGGAAGGATTTGACGGCAGACATGAGCACCCAAAGCACAGTTCCTTCCCAGAAGCCCATAGTTTGAGCATACATGAGCATCTACCATCGCTGTGCTGTGTGCTGGGCTTTGAGATGGTGGGTCTAGAACTCTTGGCAACCCTCAGGCGATTGATATATGTGTTTGTTTTGCAACTTTTCCTAAGGGTTTGAGAGAATACAGGAGAATCTGGAGGTTGGTTTTCAGAGTCTGAGTTTTGTCTTATAACAGGAGGCATTAGGGCTGTTTAACAGGGAGGTTATGCTTGGGAAAGAGCTTGTCAGCATCCAGGCAGCAGCTTGCAGAAGAAAGGTAGGAGCTTCAGGAGTATCTGGGTTGCTGAGATTGCTATGGTGACAGGAAGAAAGGAAGGAGAATCGATATGAGAGGTGCTTTGAATAAATGCATCTTAGGAACCAACCTAAGGATGTTCTTGGAAAAGACCCCTTTTCAAGTTAGGTAAGTCATGTACATACAACGTTTCCCAACTTATTTTTGGCCGTGAGTTTTTTATTTTCAAGAAATATCTAGCATTTCCATAAAGCAGGCGTTTTCTGGCATTTGGCTAGAGTTGTAGATTACCTAACGAAAGTCTTGACTATACTTTCAGTGGGTGGGGAACCTTCTAAAGCCAAACTACACAGTTGGAGGTGCCTGTGGGGGCAGTGGCTGGGAGGGGAAGGTACCTTTGCCCCCAAGCCAAGAAAGTGCTAAGAAGCATGAGAGAGAAGTTGCCAACAGCAAAGGCTGGGTGATGGTGTCCCGGCTGTACTCGTGGAGTGCTGGCTTGAATTCAGCGAGAAGATTAAGCCAACAATCTCTAAGGCTTTGTTGGGTTTGGCTAGCATTAAGCTAAGCAGGGAACAGCTCTCTGCCTTTTTGGTGAGAGGAGCCTAGGACAGCGTGTTTCTTGATGAATTTTCTGTTAGCAGGATTCAAGGCCCAGCAAGGTTGGTCTGACATGCTGACCAAGGTTGGACCACTTTTCTTTGGCTATTCCTGGCCTGTGTGTTTTCTGCTACATTGTTGACTCATGTCCTCCTAACCTGGGGATGAGATGGGGGAAATGAAAGGAGGAAGATGAGGGGGAAAATAACTTTCCTCCTTTTTATTTATTTTTCCTTATATGCAGGGCTTCATGTAGAACTTAGATTCCCCAAGTGAATTTGGCTTTTGCATATACTTTAAACTCTACCAATGATGGGGCAGCAAGAAAAGAAAATACGTTAAGAAGGTAAACTCATTTTAGGTACCTGCTCCCTCACTGGCCACGGCCTTCATTCCCACCCCTTCTGGCTTGTGAATGGCCACTGTGCACTCAGCTCTGGGGAGCAATAATGGAGAATGCAGATTTACTTCGCCTTTTCTGTGCTCTGGGAAACCCAAAGCCGGTTGCTAAGAGATGTATGTTGCAAGTATTTTCTGGAAATGCTATAAGGCGAGTGGATTGGAACACAACATATAGGTTTGGATTTGTTTATCATTTACTGGGTGACTCTATCTTGTATGCCAGACCTGGATGCAGACACCTTTTAGCTGGGAGCAAAGAGGAAACTGGGACCCAAAGAGAACATACTAGGGAATAAACTTGGCTTACTCTTACTTTGCTGTGGATGTAGAAGAGCTGAGATCTGCTTGTTAAAGGAGCAAGGCTGCCACAGGGGTAGATGCTTGGATCCCTGCCCCTCCAGGTGCAGCAGAGTTAAGATGGGGTTAGGAAAAGAGACACAAGACAAGATGACCTGACAGGCTTAAACCAGAATAGACACGTTGAAATTGGCCTCCCTCCTCTTCTCATTCCTCCAGGTCTGAGATGTGATGTCACTCGGCATCATGGAGGGCATGCTCCTCAGAATCACTTAGTGAGTCTTCAGTCTACTGGAGAAGTCCCCGAAGCAAGCCTGAAGAGGTGTGTGGCATCTACAACCTGTCCTTCAGAAGAACCAGTTAGAAGACCTTGGGTGACATTCCTCTGTTGAGACACATGAGGGCGCTCAAGGCAACTGACACCATGGAGATCTTTTCTAAATTAAAAGAAAGAAGAAAGAAGAAAAAAAAGAAAAAGAGAAGAAAAAGAAAAAGCTGTGCTCCTTGGCTCTGTTTTATTGGTTATTGTTTCAAGCCCCATGAATGTTTCCTGGGGTGGTAGGTGTGTTTATTTGTTGAGGACCATCACTTAAGACCTACAGTGAACTTACAGTCTATGAGCTTGTAAGTTTTACAATATATACTATAACAGTGCTTTCTCCCAGAGAAATACGTCATAGGCAAGTTTAAGTCTTTTTCTTCATCCCTATGCTCATGCTTTGTAGGTCAGTTGAAGGGGATGCATCAGATATCATAGGAAGATGCTTAAACTCTTATTTACAAAGGAGTTTCTAGTTCAAGACCAGAATGACCACTGCCCTCTATTCTGAAGGTAAAACAAGGCCCATTTCTCACCTATATCTTTGCTTGGCATTTTTTTTCTTCTAGCCATTTCTATTGGAGGCTGAATAGCTTGTCAAGGTATTCCTGTCATCTTTTGGTGCCTTAGATGTCTTCCATGGGTGGTGGTGTAGGAAGCAGCCAGGGGCACAGTTGCGTGCCCTCCAGTGACTTAACAAAAAGGCATTATGTATTTTGCTGAGTGCAGGATTCCATTTAGAACACCCCAGGAATGGGGCCGTCTCACGTACCCTGCAGACTTAAAAAGATGTTGTTCTGAGAAATTAGCAGGAATTCTAACAGTGAGAGTACCTCACTTGGGACGATTTAACACGTGGCATCACCTACTCAGCTCACCAGCATGCATCCTTTCTGCTGAAGCCATCTTAGCATTGTGACAATACAGTGGAGTTGTGGGGAAGGTCACAAATGCCCAGAGCGCAAATCAGCATATGCCCAGAGTGAAGCTGAGGATCACACAGGGCAGGGCTCATAGAGGATGTCAAGAGGTTGTGAAATAGAAATGAAAGACATGTCCGCTCTCACAGCCTGTGCTGAAATGTCATTCTGACATCTCTAGCCTCAAGCCAGCTTGTCATTTGCAAAATGCTGTCCAGATACAAAGGAGTATCTTGCAGCCATTTCTGAGTGCTAGACACATCTATTATTGCTAGTTTATTGGCCCAGAAAGGAGGTTGTGTGTGTGTGTGTGTGTGTGTGTGTGTTAGAGGGTGAGGTGGGGAGGGCTAGTGGGTTTATATCCCGACAAATCAGCAGAAGAGCCAGATTAAGCGAGCAAAGATTACCACTTGACGGTTGCAATCCTGCCAAGAGGTGATTTAGGTCAGGCTGCATTTAATATATGTTAGGTACAATTAAGATACAGCCGTGGCTGGATCTATGGACATTAAGGGTGGATCTGGATTTCTTGATTGCTCTACCAGTGACTCTATTAGAGTCACAGAGTTCAGATTGCCCAAAGAGATCTCACACAGCAGAGATTTTATCATGGTAACAATAAATGGTCACCAAGTACCAATTCATTTGCCACTGTGAAACACACTTCCTGTCAGCCATTTGGAAAATGAACTCTTTCAGCCCCTGTAAAATTTCCCGGAAAGGAAATTTTGTGGGGTAAAGGAAAGCCCAAGTGCAGAGGAAACATGTCGTGACCTCAAGGCCAGCAATTTTGAGAACTTGTCATCCTCTACTCTCCAGTGACAGTCACAAGGAATGGGGAAGACAGGAAGAAGGACAAGGAGGGGAAGAGAGAGGGAGGTAGGGAGGGTGGTGGGGAGGCTTTAGAGGAACTGGTTAAATCCTTCCTTCATGGAAAATTGCCATCAATAGAGTCACAAAGATAGGAAAATTTAGCTCAAAAAAAAAAAAAAAAAAAAAAAAAAAAAAAAAAAAAAAAAGAGGCATTAGAAACGTGTTCCCTTCAGCCAGCAAAATGTAAAGATAATTCCATTGTTTCCCTCTTTGTGAGAACACCAGTTTCTTCAGGTAGTCGTTCGTCATTGTTAACAAAGCGGCCTCTCACCTCCACATGTGCATATATGCATATTTGTGTTCATTTATTCCTATGTGTGTGTGTGCGTGTGTGCGTGTGCGTGTGTGTGTGTGTGTGTGCGTGTGTGTGTGTGCGTGTGTGCGTGTGTGTGTGTGTGTGTGTGCGTGTGTGTGTGCGTGTGCGTGTGTGTGTTCATTCACTATTGAAATCACTCACAGCAGACTTTGGATTATGGGAGACAATGAGAAATGAGTCATTCTATTTAAAATCAAACTTGAGAAACGAGGAGAGTGTAGTTTCTGTTGTAATGTTTAAGAAAGTTTGAAAAATAGATTGTTTGAAAGAATGAATTTATTTTAAAAGTCAGAGTCTCTCTCTCTGTGTCTGTGTCCCCATCTTTCCTGTGTTTTTGTTTCCTTGCAAAGTAGCACAGAAGTAGACTGACAGCCGAGGCTTAGACTTCAGCGCAGTGTCCTTCCAGATGACCCTGGAAGGTATGGGTGGGTAGAGTGGTTTCCCCGGAAATCTCCATTGCCTTTGGTCCCCACACAGGCTGAAACTGCCCCTGTCCTCAGTGGCCAAGGCTCTGATGATGCTCACCTTTGTGCTGTGTGAGCATAGTTTTTTCAAAAAATGGCATCTCCTTTGAAGAGTTTTTCAAGTCACAGGATTATCCTCTAGTTCCTCTAAAGTCCCTCCCTAGACTCCTGAAGTTGAGCCATTAGCCAACATGTGGAGAGAATCCAGAAAGCCCTACCTCCTTTAGGAAGGCCACCGGGAAGCCACTAGCTGCTAAGTAAGTGTTCTGGTGGCTTTTCACAGGGAGGGGTCAGCTAATTGAGAAAGGACTGGGCTTTGCTGCAGGATCTATTGTCAAAAGTAACTCTGTGATGAGAAATACAACATGTAGTAAGTGTGTGCCTATACAGTGGGGAAGATGGGAATAAAGAATTTCCAGCCTAACCATGGCTGGGTGAACTAACTGGATTCAGAAACTGCTCTAATGATAGGGGTGTGGCTTGTATCTTGGTTTGAAATTCTTCAGCTCCAGTGTGTGTATGTGTGTGTGTGTGTGTGTGTGTGTGTGTGTGTGTGTGTGTGTGTGTGTGATTACAGATGTGCCATTAGGTTATTGTCCTAATGAGCTTTAGCTGTCAACTTGATATGGCCTAGAGTTGCCATAGAAGCCTCAACTGAACAATTTCTTTAATCCGTTGGCCTACAGGAAATTATCTTGATTATTAATCGATCTAGGAAAGTCCACTCCACCATGAGTGGCACCATTCCCTGGGCAGGTAGTCCTGGGATATATGAGAAAGCTAGCTGCGGATTGATCAGCACCTAAGCCACCAAGCTACTCTCTGCCATAGTTTCTTCCCTTAATGACAAACTGTCACCTGTAAGGTGTAATAAACTCTTCTTTACAATTATCTCTACCTTGATCCAAGTGTCTTCAGGAGAACTGGACCAATAGAATACACACACACACACACACACACACACACACACACACACACACACACACACACAGAGGCAGGCATACACACAGACAGTATACTAGAATGACATGCAACCAATAGAGCTAAGTTTCACAATAATGGTTGTCTACATGTGGTAGGAAGAGGTGGACAACTCCATAGCTGCTCAGCCTATGAAACTGAAGGCCTCCGCACTCACAATTTGATGCCAAATGCTGGGAAGATTCCTGGAAAATCATTTCTCTTCAATCTACACTAGAACCCAAAGAAACTGTAGTTAGTTGTCAAAGAAAAATGTGGCAGCAGTGGCAGGAGCAACAGAGATACATTTACCAGCAAGAGGTGGACACAGGTAAAAAAGCTGCGTTGATTTTTCCTTGGATCTCTTAATATCATCCAGCTCATCCGACCTGGCGGATGAGCTTCTTCATTTACTGCATCCTGCAACTTCCCGTCAGACTCCGGACCCCATCGAATTGACCATCGAGATGAATCCTCACAGGAGCTCTAAACATTTCTAATTAAATATTTGCAATAAATGATTGTTTTACTAGAATTTGTCCTTCCAGACAAATTTCATGTTTTGCCCTTCACTGTTCACCCTTTCTCTGTTTCCTCATCCTCCTCTCTGTTCACTTAGTTACCTTGCAGTAATTTTCTCTGTGAACCTAACTCTTTAAGCTTCTACATATGAGTTTGAATGAGGACACACAGCATGTTTCTGTGCCTGGCTCCTCTCTGACTTTTATGACTTACACCTTACTACATGCCACACGGTCTTTATCTCATCCATTCATTGTTAGGCACGTGGGCTGATGTCTTGTCTTGGCTATTGTGAGCAGGGCTGCAACAAACAGGGACTTCAGGCATCTCACAGATTCCCAATAGTGAGATGGCCAGACATTTGAGAGTTGTACTTGATAATTTTTGAGGCACTGGAAAGCTCTCTTCTATAATGGTGGAAGCCAGGATTACAACTGGTAGCATCTCACAGAGGAGAAGGGATATACTGAACTCAGAGATAACCAGTGGAGGAATCCAGGATACACTAGAGCCCTGTTGTTAGTTCTGTTGCCATGCCTCCCACATATGTCAACTATTGCTCTAGGAAAAAAACAGTTTGTTCCCATTTTGGTCCCAGTAAGCTTTGCCTTCAATGAGGCAGAATTCTTTTAGAGGGACCAATAGAACAGAGCACAGATGGAATGAACCTTGGGCAAGTGCTCCAGGTAGCCCACCTCTGCTGCTCCTGACCATAAAGGATGTCTGGCCAGGATGGGCGTTGGAGGTTTCTTGCTGGCCCTGCTGCCAGCTAGCCAATTCTCCATTGGTAGGGTCCTTTCCCTGCTCTATGTGGCTTCATATGACTAAACTCTTCTGCTTCTGTTTGTTCGGTAAGGGTTATTAGAGAGGACAGAAAGTTTGCACACCTTAATTCACCAGGCTTTATAGACATCTGATATGACAAATGCATTGAAAGTCAAATTATTGAGGTGAGTAGGATAGGGCATGACGGCACTTACAGTCTTTCAGAGGCTGAGGCAGGAGGATCTCCCATTCAAGGACATTTTAGTTGCATAATATGACCCTGTTCTTGCCCGACCCTTTTCACTTCCTCAAATTATTGAAAGGAAAAGGATTGTCTATGTTATTTTAGATTTTGTATTTATATGGCTTCCAAGACAAGCTCATCATCGGGAATAGGAAGAAAGACTGCTGTTAAGTGCTACACAGGTATTTGACATACAATGAAGGGCAGTGTCATGTCTGAGCACACCTATGTATTTAGCATGCTTCATCCTTTCACAACACTACTAGTTGGTCTAAATAGAAATTGCAGCTATCATTGGACAAATGGTCACCTAGGCTGAGTGCACATTGGAGAATACTAAAAATTTTGAGACAGGGGTGGATCACACCTTTGACATTGTTTATGCTAATTTTATTGCTGTGTGATTTATGTAAATGTGATTAATTTCATTTACCTGTTCTATAAACTTTCTTTTGCACCTTTTACTGCTCTATCTTTACCTCAAACAACTCTTCGGCTAGATCAGAGAAGGAAGACATACTTTATGATTTTCTCATTTCCTGGCTATTTCTGATTCCCTTCCTTCTTCCAGATCCTGCTGTGCAGATTTGCACGGCTGTCATTTTCTGTTAGACTGAAGGTCACCTGCTATCACTGTGTTTAGGAAATGTCAACTGGCAACAACTTCTAGCTTGGGACTTTCTGGAAAATTATATGTAACCCTCATATTTTAAGATTTCCCCCCCCTTTTTTCCTGGCTATGGCAGCTCCTCTATCAGTACTTGGCAATTGTTATTCTAGCAAATTCCTGCCACCACTTCTCCCCAAAAATCTTCCAGTCACTGCTGTCTATGTTCCCTTGTTTATAATTTGTGACTTTCTCTTTCTGGCTGATTTTCAACTTAATCTTTGGTGCAGTTTTATGGCAAACACTCGAAAGCATGGCTTTCTTTCTTTTTATTTTTTATTTTAGAAAGGCTTAGTTGTTTTTAAAGTTTTAAAAATTATAATACAATATTACATTATTTTCCCTGTTTATTCCTTCTTGCCTTCTTGAAAATTCATAGCCCCCCTTTTTATTAATTGTTGTTACATTCACATATGTATAGTCATATAACACAAATGTATTCCTAATTACATATATACACACCTTTCTCAGTCTATATGTTACTTATATGTATGTTTTCAGAGCTGACTATTTTGTATTGGATAACCAGTAGGTATGATCTTCTTGAGAGAAGACTCTTTCTCCTGCTCTCAACATCCTTTAGTTCTTTGTGTGAGAGTGAGGCCCTATGGATTCTCTTTCCCACCCCACTCTGTTCACTTTAACGTATCTTCATTATTGTCTTTGATCAGCTCATGTATAAGCCGTTGTGTTGGTGAGAAAAAGTTCCTGATGTCCTGGCCTTTACAATCTTTGCACACATTCTTCCTCAGTGGTCTCTTAGCCTTTGGTGCAGAAGTGTTTTGTAGATGTATACACTGGGACTTGTCTTCTCAACTCTGCTTTTTGCTTGGTTGTGGCTTTCTGTAATGGTGTCCTGTTGCAAAGAGAAGTTCCCTTGATGAAGGGTGAATGCTACAGTTTTCTTTGTGCATAAGGACAAATGTTTAGGTTGTAGTTAGAAATTATACTGATTTAACAAAGTGGTGGTTGTAAGCTCTCCTGCAAGATCCATGACTTTACCAGCTCTCAGTGGTTGGATAGGTTCCCAGTACCAGGCATGATTCCCTCTTGTGCCCAATTAGAAAGCCGTAGATTACTGTCTTAGTTAGGGTTTCTATTTCTATGCTAAAACACCATGACCAAAAGCAACTTGGGGAGGATAGGGTTTATTTCACTTAGAAATAGATGTTATATATATTTCTATAACACACTTGATCATGGAAGGCAGTCAGGGTAGGAATTCAAAATAGGTCATAAACCTGGAGGCAAGAGCTGATGTAGAGGCCGTAGGGAAGTGCTTGCAATGGTCTTGCTCCTCCTGGATTACCAAACTTAGTCTCCTATAGAACTCAGGACCACTAGCCCAATGGTGATACCACTCAAAATAGGCCAGGCCTTCCAACATTAATCACCAATTAAGAAAGTTCCCCACAGGTTTACATTCAGCCCAACTTTATGTAGGCAGTTTCTCAATTGAGGTCTCCCCTCTCTAATAACTACAACTTGTGTCAAGTTGACACAAAACTAGTCAGCTTACTACCAAGTTATACATTTATATGGCTTTCTTTATAGTTAATCCTTCTTTGAGTATATTGAGCTTCTTGACTATGTAAGTCATGGTTTTGCTTTTAAAAATAAACTCTCAGAAGTTTTTATCATTTTTTAAATTTTTCCTGTCTCACCTTTACTCTATTCCCCTGAACTTCATTGTATGTATAAGGACTATTTAATATTTTCCCTCGATATACCAAAATGTATTTATTTTCTTTAGTCTTATCCTCCCTCATCCTGTTAAATAGACTGAATAATTTCTATTATTTTGTCTCCACACTGGGCTAGAGATCCCAGGTGGAGATTGATGTGGACAATAATCATATCACTTGCAAATTAAGGCCAACTTAAGTGGGGCTGTTGGCTCAGTTGGACTGTCAAACCCAGCATTTACATATTACTTCTCCATATCGTGTATCTTTTGAATTAATAGCTTTCACTATGGTAAGACATGTAGAAACTATAAGATTTCTTATTACCTTGCCTAAGATATCCCGTAATGTAGTCTATTGGTCAAAATATCCCAATATTAGACCATTGGAGATTAGTAGGCACACTTTGCAAAAAGTCAAAAGAATAGGAGATAATATTGTTGTCATAATTATACAACACAGTATTCATGTTTAGAGTTCTTGCTAAATACATTATCTATGTCATCTTGATGACCAAGGCAACTTATAAAAGAAAGCATTGAATTGGGGGGCTTGCTTACATCTTCAGAGGGTGAGTCCATGGTATCAGGCAGGTAGGTAAGTGCTGGAGCAGCATCTTAAAACTCACATCTGATTCATAAGCACATAGGAGAGAGAGAGAGAGAGAGAGAGAGAGAGAGAGAGAGAGAGAGAGAGAGAGAGAGAGAGAGAGAGAGAGAGAGAGGAATCTGACATGGTCTTTTGTACCTCAAAGCCCATCTCTAGTGGTTTACCTCCTCCAACAAGGCCACACTTCCTAATCCTTCCTAAAAAGTCTACCAACTGGGAACTAGACATTCAAGTATATGAGCCTTTGGGCCCATTCTCATTCAGACCACCAGACAGACCATGTTTTTCTCTTGTGATACAGTCCCTGATTTGGTTCATTTTTTACTGGCCTTTTAACTGAATACTGGACAATTGGAATACTGAAATGTAAAGTCTTTAGGTTCTATTATTTTTCTTTAAAGATTATTAATACATATACAGAAGGAGATAAAAGGTGGAATGGAGGACTTATCAAATTTAACAAGTGCAGACTTTGATTTCATACCTATTTGTGTGGATACACTTCCCATGTCTCTAAGTCCCAGAAGTTACCCATAACGGAAGGAATCTCAGAATCCAAGATTTCTCTTCTCCCTGTAACCTTAGAAGGTTACTCTCAGGAAGACATTTTTCAGCAGTTGAGCCTGATGAAAAACAATAACAGGATTTTCCAAGTAGAACTCTCTAACATTGTTCTTAACTCATCAGGACCTGACATTCTCCTTCCTCATCCCTGATGTTGCTGCCTCCTAGGAAGGCTTGTTACTGCACAGGTACCATCCAGACCTCATCCCAGGATCACAGACACAGGCAGCCTTAGATGCCACACATCTTCCTTGCTCTTTCCTGTCTTTTCTATAGATTCATGTGAGACAGTCAAGCCTCACTCACTTCCTGAATTTTCCTACTCTCAGAAATTAGCATTTTCTTATGCTTGTCGCCCGATGGCTCAGAGGAGTTTCTTCATGTACTATCTACAGCTTTATAATTCCTCATGGTGCAGAGACTGATGAGGTACCAGCTAATCCTTCACGGTCAAAAGCCAGAGTCCCATCAATGCTTTCATTTCAAACTCCCAGTTCTTGTTATATTTAGCATAACTGTTGCTGTTCTGAGGTTGCAATAAAGAAACCTGATATTTTTATTTAGCACTATTTATGATTTTAATTTTAAAAGAGTTTAATTTCTGATCCAGCTAAAATGATTTCGATGATGTATGTTATGAAATATAGAGTTAATTTTGTCTCCCTCATGATGGTTACTCTGCAGTCCCCAGACTGTTTCTTTAAGAAAATTTGTCATTTTTAACAACTTGTATGAAATACTTTATATAACTTCTTATATTTTAACTTATTCAGTGTATTTCTGGGCGCCCCACACTGTTTTATTGCTCTCTCTATTCACACGGCAGTATATCACTGTTTATTTCTGACTTTACAGTACACTTTAATATAGGCTAAAGCTATTTTTTCATGATTATAGTACTATTTATCTTTTCTTTTCCATTAACTTTAAAGTCAACTTGTATTCAGTTTATAAATTTTGTAAGATAGCTCATCTTTTCAAGGACATTCTATTTAATTTTTTTTTTTTCCATTTTATTTACTCTGTATTTGTCAACAGCACATTTCTTAACAAATTTACATATTGGTACATCATTTTTGTGATATTTTAAATAAAGGTACACTATCTAATTGGTGTGTGTGTGTGTGTGTGTGTGTGTGTGTGTGTGTGTGTGTGTAAGCCTTTAAATTAGTGGTTCTCAATCTTTCTAATGCTGAACTTTTAGTCTAGTTCCTTATGTTGTGGTGATCCCTCCCCCAACCATAAAATTATTTCATTGCTACTTCATAATTGTAATTTTGTTACTGTTATGAATCACAGTATAAATCGATGATATGCAGAAGATCTGATATGTGACCACAATGGAGTCATAGACCACAGGCTGAGAACCACTTACTGTTTAGATAAAAAACCAAGCTGTAGTCTTGGAGAAGAGGATCCCAGGTCTTGGAACTGTGTGTTTCTGGGTCTGGTTCTTGGGATGAGCTAAGACTTGTCCATTAGAAGTACATTTTTTCTCATAAATTGATGAATGATTTAACCTGGAGCCTTTGAGATGATTCATCCTCACTGTCAATTTAACTGGGTTTGCATTTGGAATTGCCTAGGAGACACACAACTGGGGCATGTCTTTGAGTGCACTCACAGAGAGGATTGGCTAAGGAGGGAAGATCCACTTTGTAACATGGTTGGCACCATACCATGGCTTTGGCACTCTGCTGAGTAAACCAGTTTTAAGAAGGGAGAGGAAAACACCCATCTGCTCCTCTACTTCCTCATTGCAGACACTCATGACCAGCTGCCTCAAGCTCCTGCTGCCAGGACCTTCTCACTGTAATAATCCACACCCCAATTCATGAGCCAATACAAACCCTTCCTCCCAATAGCTTTTTTTTTTGTCAGACATTTGATCACAGTACCTTCTCACAATAATTTCTCACAATTTTTGCTTATTCATTTTGCCACTGAGATTGTTCTTTGGCTGTGCATTGAAAGATCTCTGTGGGGCTTCACAGTCATTTCAGGTGTGCACATTGGTGGCATACATTGCCACTGTGTCTTCCAGTGCTTCCTGTGGCTTGGGATATTTGAAAAATAACACAAATTATCTTTCTTTGACAAGTTCAAACCTTTATCATCTAGAAAGAAAAGCTTCTTGTGGCAATGGTTTTCCCTTGAGAACAATATCCTTCCAGATTTTAGCTTAGAAATAGTAGGTTATATATTATTATATCTGGGAACCATTTGTAATTGTGGTTCCTTGTGGTCTCAGTTTTATTTAGAAAGTGGCTTTACTGTGTCTCTTCTGGTTTTTGATTCTTGTTTTCCTCATGAATTAAAATGACTGCTATCATTATGTGTGTGCGCGCATGTGTGTGTGTGTGTGTGTGTGTGTGTGTGTGTGTGTGTGTGTGTGTGTAGGGTGGTATACCCATGTACATGTTATAGAACTTATACTGTGTTGATAGGTTTTTTTATGAAGATGGGGTTAAGCAAGCTTCTATGATGGGTCTGGTAGGAAGGCAGGAATGCGGTCATAGACAACTTGGAAGCACACAAGCTGTGTTGTTGTAAATGGTTACTTTGAGTCAAACCTTATACCCAAAGGCAGACAGAGGGCTGGGTTTTATCTGTGGGTCAAAATTTGATGACTCATGGTCTCTACTACTTTGTATTTTTGCAACTGAGTGATTTTGTTGTTGCTGTTAAACTTGGAAGATTAACTTCATACACCCTCTGATCATTGGAATAGGAGAGATGTTCTACTTGTGCAGGAGATTTTGGGCTTTAAGATGTTATTACATAAGTTTTGTCAATTGTCTCCAAGAGAAGAATGACAAAAGACTTTTCCAAATAGCCCTTCCATGCATGCATGTGCGAACATGTGTGTGGGCACTCATGTGACACGGTATATATGTGATGGTCAAAAGATAACCTTGGGTGTTGACCTTGATTTCTATCTTTTGACAAGATCTCTTGCTCTTTGCTACCATGTGTCACAACTAGCTGGCTCAGGAGGCTTCTAGGGATTCTGTCTCCATCACCCATTCTCATTGTACAAGTACTGGGATTACAGTCCTATGCCTTACTTTTACATGGCTTCTGGACATTCAAACTCAGATCCTTATGTTTGTATGGTGACACTATATGCACTGAGCCACCTCTTCAGCCCCCCAAATATTTTAAAAGACAGACTGTGAGCTAGTAGCTCATATATGCCTGATTAATCTCACTTGGACTTTATAGTGATTTTTTTTTCTTTATTAGCTTTTGCATGTGCCAATTACCAACTTTTAGCTATTGGAAGATCCTAAATTCCATAACATCTAAGATGCTACAAATGATTAAAATATACCATTTTACTTTATATACCACTAAGAAGAGAAAGTACGCTGCTAATTATAATTGCTGGACACCACTGATTGTAAGACACGTCCTGGTTTAAAAGCAGTGACAAAAACGTATGTCTCAGAGTCAACAAATTATGAGAAAAATACAAATATGGATTTGTGTTTTCTTCTTCTTCATCTGTGGGAAGGTCTGACACTATTGGAAGCACTTTGTCCTTTCGAAAGAATGAGACCCACCCTATAGTGGTTTGAATCTTAAAGGAGTGTACTGCAGGATCCCCACCTGGTTTATGTAAGCTGTCTGCAGGTAGGACTCCTGTTTCTATGGCAACAAATCCACTCCAGAGGTGTGCTCTTTATTCTCCATGGGAAGAGAATGTTTATCCAGAGGTGTCTGAGCTAGGAGGCTTTCCCTGGGAAGTGAACTTTTTCTGGTTAAACAGAAGGCATTAAAGTAGAAGTCCTTTATGGCAGAAGGATTCCCAGAAGATACACTTCTAGAAATCATAGAGTAACAGTTCTGTCCTTACTTTCTGACATCAAATGACCAAAAACATAGACATCATTTTCTCATCACACTTTAGTATACAACCTGGGGTGTTTTAGAAGATAATCAAATACCTACATGTTTTTATGACTCAATGTGTGTTTGTGTGTGTGTGTGTGTGTGTGTGTGTGTGTGTGTGTGTGTGTGAGATGTGTTGTATTTACAAGTGTATGTGCATCTGGAGGTCTAGGGTTAATGTTGGATGTCTTCCTTGGTTGATTTTTGCCTTTTATCTTGAGGCATGGTTTCCCTTAGAACCCGAGATTCACCTTTCTCCTACTGCAGCTAGCTTGCTCCACAGATTTCTGTCTCTCCTCCCATAGTCAAGATTACAAGTGATTTGCTATGTCTCCACAAGCTCTTTTGAGTACTCTTTAGATCTGAACTCAGACCCTCAAGTTCACCTGACAAATACTTTACTGAGCCATCTTCCTAGCCCTTAATTCTATATCTAATGGAACAATCACAAGCAAAGGCATTTTTCAGTTCAGTTCAGTGCTGATGACCACCTGTGCCTTTCAGATGTTCAGGTGCTGGACTTCTTTGAGATGTCCATGTCCTTGACTTGAGATTCTAGTTTGTCTGCCACAACGCAGTCAGCCCCACTTTAGTTATAGCCCCCTAACTAGCACATCTTTCTCATTTCTTTATTGCAGAGTTTAAAGGATCATTCTGTTTAAGGTATATGCCCAGAATGCATAGACTGGAAGCTTCAATTTTGGGTTTCTCTTCTTTTTTTTTTTTATGTGAAGAAACTCAGACCCCATCTTGGAAGGCAGAGAACCATTACTGTCTCCTTCTTTAAGCCCATTTATTTCTGAAAGCTAGTTTTCTAATAGTGGAGGCCAGTTTTGCCACAAGGAAAGGTCTGATTTGATGTTCTTTATACAGCTCTTCTTACCTTACCACCAGATGTTACATATTCTATGTATCTTAGTTTCTGGTATAATATGCTATCATCTTCCTCTGTGCCTGTCTTTAGTGACAATTCAGAAGAGAATTAGGTCCAGAAGGGTGCCATTTTCAACAGGAAGTTATGTAAACTGTCTTTAATCAGTGGTTTCTACTGATTACATATGAGCTATGGATTAATGTTTCTGACTTGATTTATTTTTTTCTGTTCAACCTGAGTAATTTAAGGCAAAACAACTTTCTTTCCTTTGGATTTAGTATTTGTCTTTAAAAATGATCAATTACTTTATGATCATTACTAAGGAACAATATATATATATGTATATATATATATGTATTTTTTTATTTGGGTCTTGTGTGTTTGGTGTGTGTGTGTGTGTGTGTGTGTGTGTTTTAAACACACACTGAATAAAATCATCAGCCAGTCATGTGTAAGGTAGAATGGCTTAAAAAATGCTTCTGAGCTCCACTGATTTTAAACAACTTGCAAACTCCATTGTTTGCTGAAGTGAGACAGACAGACAATGGAACAGAGTAAGTAGCCGAGGGTGGCTTGGTTAATATTAAATGAAAGTCATCCCCCTTCCACCCACATCAGACATGTCAAACAGCAGTGAATTATAAGCTGCACAAAGGCTTTGGAGCTGGCTCAGAAATCTTTGAATTAACCCCCCAAACCAGCGTGAGTTTAATGAGAAGCATCTTGCAAGGCTGTTTGCTACACAGGTTGTATTCTCAGAGGTGATCTGGGGACTAATTTGCCAAATGGCAGAAGACAAGCTGGCAGCAATCTTTCAGAAAGGTAAGGTGGAGGAACCAATGAAGCAGAGGGTCTGGCTCTACTTCACATTGGTGGAATAGTGCTATTTGTTTATTTGTTCTGTGTGTATATGTGTGTATGCATATGCCACAGGATGCAGGTAGGAGACAGGACAGTTTGTGGGAGTTGCTTTCTACCTTTTATTATGGGGTCATGCTTGAGGTCAGATCATCAGCCTTGATGGCCTTACCCACTGAGACATCTCACCAGCCTGAATATTTGCTTTTAAACGGTGTTTCAAGAAAGATCAAAGCACTCAATACAGCCAGAAAGCCAACACCCAGACCTGAGATGCCAAATTAGAAAGATGGAAAGTCCTTGTTTTTTTACTGAGGTGACTAATATTACATATCAACTCCACTATACTGTGGTGGCCAGATGTTTGGTCACACATCAGTATCATTGTCAGTGTGAAGACATTTTACAGGTGAGATTAACATTTAAACTGATGGGTAGATTTTGAGTAAAGCAGATTGTGTTTCAGAATGGGGAGGGGGCCTTCCCTGATCAGTTGATGCCTCAAAAATAAATAAATAATAAATAATAATAAATAAAACAAAATAAAAGATTGAGATTGTCTGAGGAAGAGGGAAATCTGCCTCTAGACTGTCTTCAGGCTTTTCTCATCTTCTTCCTTCCTCGAATGGACTGATGTGCCAGGCTTGCTTATCCCACAAGAGAAGCTAGTTTTTCTAGAACCTCTTCCTATCTCCACACACACCTATGGGTTGATTAGTATAGTCTCCGTAATTTTTCTTGGGATATACAAATAAATGCCCATTCCCTAAAGATAGGGTACTGAGGAGAGACCACAGCAGTGATTCCACCGAAATTCAACTTAGTGAGCCAATGAATTTATTGGGCTTTCTTATAGAGTACAGGTCATCACTGCAAAGTCTCACATCCCCATTTATGACAGTCTCATGGAAACTGGATTATAGAGTCCCGTTTTCTGTTTACCTTCCATTTTCTATAAACTCTAGCATCTCCCAGGATTATTTGCAGATGCTGGGTGGGGGGCATGCCAGCAGTACTAGGTGGGGTCTGGTGACTCTCCATTATTTATTTTTAGTGGGGCATGTAAACAGCATCAGTACCATTACCATGGATCTAGCTACCTTGCTGCTTTCCTTTCCTTAATTAGTTGCCATGACTACCTGGCTAAGTTAATCTCTACTTCTAGATGACATCATATTATGCCCAGCAGTAAAAGGCCACATAGCTACAAGTACACTTACTAAAGTCAAAAGAAAGTTGCTATACTACAGACCACTTAAGCAAGGGTTGGCTCATTCTTTGTTAGCAATTCTAACACACTCTTAGGCTGTGAAGTCAGTTCATGCTTAAAGCCAAATATCCCTAGAATGGCTCTAACAAGGCCCCAAAGGCCAAGGCTAGGCTCTTCTGCAGGGTAAGGATGGGATGGGGACAGCCTGCGTGTCCTGCCTGATCTCTCTAGCACATAGTCCCCACCCTGAGCTGCTTTTTCCTCTTTTTAACTTTCATTAACTGGAAGAATCCCTCCTCTGCACTTGCAAAATATGGTCGCCATATAAAAATACCGGTCTGACCTTTCTTTTTTAAATCTTTCCATTTCTTTAAAGTGTGTGGCTTAAGATCTGCTTCCTTTCTGCAGTGATGTTTCTCAATCTCTCTCAAGGCTCTCTGTGTTCCTAGCAAGCCACATATCACAGTTATTTAGCATCGAAGGGTAACTCGAGTGCAAGTGTTAACTCAACAGGTGATCCCTGGAGAGAATAGAGCAAATCTTTTACTTATTCTTCTTGTCCCATAATGCCTGGTGATAGCCAAGCACCCACACTACTAGTCTTGCATTCCTTCACCCATTGCTCAGAGAACATTATCTGGGGTTATGACACTCTGCAAAGTTCCTACGAGATCGGTGACTGCTTGATAAGCTTTATATTGGTGCCTAGCTTTCTATTTGGATGAAATGGACTTGTCTTTTATGTGACCTCAGTGTGAACAATTGCAATGACTTCTTGGCTGCAACTGTCTATGTTACTCATCAGCAGTGGCCTTGTGATAATGTCTTTGGAGGTTTTGGTTGCTCTTTCTATCTTGTAAGGGTATGCTGAGTTATATCTTATAGTGAAAGACTTTTGATATATGCTGATTAATGCTGTCAACTTGGTTAGATTGAGGGCACCGAGGGGTTTAGTAGAGGGTGCCTTTGGGAGTACCTGTAAAAGTGTTTCCAGAGAGGATCAACTAAGGAAGATTTGCACTGAATGTGAGTGGCATCATCTCACAGGGCAGAGGGTAAGATCGGATAAAAGGGAAGAGCCTGAAGTTATTAGTCTCCTTTGTTTCCACATGAGAAGCACTGAAAACTCAGGAGGGGCGAGCCAAATCAATCCTCTCTCCCCTCATTTGTTTCTCTTAGATGCTCCGTTAGAATAGTGAGAAATTGCAGTGGCACTCTCATAACCACAGTACTCCATAAAGAGGGGAAGTTGTGCCTTTTGCTGTTATCCTCTACCAGTTTTTGCCAGAAGACCTTTCATTCTGTTTGAAGTCATAGACCACAGTAGGCATGAAGGACCTTAGGGCTAGGATTGTTGGAAGCCCAGCAAGTTGCTTTGAATCTGTAGGCTGCTAGTTTTCCAGCATCAAATAGTTTCATTTCTTCTTAACAGGAACACATCTTTGATCAAAAAGAAGCTGTACTTGCAGAACATTCCTTCAGTAAAAGAAAGGTTCCCTATAAAACTAAAAGTACATAGTGGCAGGTGACAGGTGTGTTATAGCCTTGGTGGTTCATTCTGAAAACAGGGTAAGCTGCGCTTTGGAACAACAATTAATTTTGCTTAACAACTTGAATAAGCCATGACATACTCAGATATTTGGTCAAACATTATTCTGAGTGTGTCTGTGAGGGTGCTTTTGGATATGTCTTGGTTACTGTGATATTGCTGTGAGAGAGACATTTTGAGAAAGGCAATTAAAAAATAAAGCGTTTAATCATGGGCATTAAGAAGGCTGAGACCCACTATTTTATAAGTTGCCTCCACCATGGTATTTCTTACCAACAATAGTAACTAAGAGGAATGCTGTTAGCATTTAGATTGGGAAATGCCAAGGAAAATAGACTGCCTTTCCTCATGTTGCCTGGGTCAAATCCTATCAGTTGAGAACCCCCAGAGAGCAAAAGACTTTCTTGCTTATTCTAATTTCTTAATTATTCTAGTTGCTTCAGAACTAGGGGCATTTGGCACTTTCTTGCTTTGACCTTGAAATGATGCATGGATGCTCTGTGGTTCTTGAGCTTCCTGGCCTAAAGCCTGCAATCAAGTTATCTCCCTGCACCCTGATGCAGTCAGCAGGAGGTTGCCTCAGCAAGTCAGTTTAATGTACAGAACAGGGATCTATCCTGCTTTCTTGGAGTGCAGTTTTTGCCCCACTCAGATTCCTTGGCCTTCCTCCAGCAGCTGGGAGATGCTGTTTGTGATCCTGTGAAAGGTGGGTGGGTAGTGGAGAAGCCTTTATGGGAAAGTAAGTCCTCTGGGGATCCTTTCAGTGATTCCTGAGGGTGAATGTCTTGCACGTACATAGGGCAGAATTGGAGATCACTTTGTACTTCTAACGCAGGCCCTGGCTTTGGGAAAGCTACTTGGTTGCTCTTGGTGATGCTCACATGGTTCCTGGACCTGCAGGTTCTGCATAACATGGTGGTGACTCTTCACTGTCCTACTAGATTTAAATTTACCATGCCTGAGAGGACTTTTCTAAAGGGGTTTAATTGGAGAGGGAAGATCCACCCTGAATAAAGGTAGCACCATTTCAGGGGCATGTGTTATAAACAAAATCAAAAAGAAAAAAAAAAAATGGAGAAAGTCAGGTGAGTATTAGCTTCCTTTAATTTCTCTCTGATACCTGAACTGCCCAGGTGGCCAGCAAGCACCTTCCCACCACCAGACCTTCCTCTCTTTGATGGACTGTATTCTTCCAAACCATGAGCCAGAATAAAACCTCTCTCCTTTAAGTGGCTTCTTTTCAGGTATTTGGTCACAGGAAGGTAACCAACCCATTAGATGATCAAGTTTGAGAACTACTAGTATGGAATAGAAGCAGAGGTTACTTAGAAACTGCCATTTTCTTGTCTGGATGCTCTCCGTGTGAATTTGGACATGTTAAGCCTCTTTTTTTTTTTTTTTTTTTTTTTTTTTTTTTTTTTTTTTTCCTACCTGAAAACCAGACACCAAAAAGTTTACCTCCAATAAAACCTTTTAATTTTAGGTTTATGGCAGCATTTTCATTATGGCCAAATGAGTTGAAACTTTGATCTGCGTATACTGAGTGAGTTATATTTGGCCAACTTCACTTCAACACTGCAGGTAAGACCTGGTCCTTATGCCCAGGAATTTAGTCTCTAGTACAATGAGAAAGTATGTATGAAAACACTCCGGAAATGCACAGAGCCACCTAAACATTAGCTATTATTAGCATGCATGGATATAATAATACTTGTCCTACTTATAAACGCTGCCTGCCTATGCAGATAGAGCACGGCAGAGCGATTTAAAAAGTTGAAAAGTACATACGTAAGAGCTTATTATTAGTATTATTATTGCCATCACCGAGTGACTGATAATTAAATTCAGGAGGGGAAAACCTAGATTTTAATTACAAGCTGCGTAGAATCCTGAAGTTTAAATACCAAACTTGGGACTCAGGTTGAACAACATCAGGATCCCCCCTTACTTTTGATTCCGCAGGGGAGCTGCATCAACAATTAACAGTCTGTTAATACTTGTGCTATTTCAGAATATCTGATCGTGGAAACAGGGATTTCTTTGCAGCTTATTGGCGACCCAGTGAAATGCATCCACCTGTGAGGTGGAATGTCCTATCTGATCGGCAGCCTGTCAACAGCCCTAGCTTGAAAACTTAGGATTGTTCAGGTGGAAAAAACAGGTGGGTTATACCCCAAAAGGTCCTTGTCTAGGGTGGACTATTTCTTTCTTCCTTTCTTTCTTTCTTTCTTTCTTTCTTTCTTTCTTTCTTTCTTTCTTTCTTTCTTCCTTCCTTCCTTCCTTCCTTCCTTCCTTTCTTTCTTTCTTTCTTTCTTTCTTCTTTCTGTATGCTGTGGTCTGTGGAAAACATGGTATGAAGTTGAGGGTGGGCAAAGAACTTAGAAACTATGCCATTTAGAACTCCTCTTTGTAGATAGCGTGGCTTCCAGATTTTCCTGCAACAACACACCACAGGCTGATGGAAAGGTCCAAGCTTGAAAATTCTCATGACTCGAAGGATGCCCTTTGCTTTGAGTGAACTTAAAGGAGGGAAGTAGTCTTTACTGCAGCCTCCATTTGGATATCTCAAGGAATTTCTCCTTCATCTTGAAAATAGATCCAATGCCCCTTTCTTCCTTAACTTGGCATCTTCTTTCTTTGCCTTGTTATAACATGGTCAGTACAATTTTTTATATTTTTTCTCAGTACTGAATATGAAACCCAAAGTCCCGACAGTGCCAGGTAAGCACTGTACTATTGAGCCATGCCCACAGCCTGGTACTAATTTTATTAAGTAATATTAATATTCCTATCCAGGAAAGTTATCACAAAAATTGTTTATTCTTTTGCAAGACACATGATATCACTCATCCAGTTATTAATCCTTTTCCATGAAGGCTGTGTCACTGACCATTAACTGCCATTGCTTCTGACCCCTTGTTACTGCTTCTTGGCTCTGATGTATCTCATTCTCTTACTTCTACAGCACATCCAATTTTGTGTAGAAAGATGGTGTCTTTGTTAGGGTTTTACTTCTGTGAGCAGACACCATGGCCAAGGCAACTCTTACAAGGACAACATCTAATTGGGGTTGGCTTACAGGTTCAGAGGTCCAGTCCATAATCATCAAGGTGGGAACATGGCAGCATCTAGGCAGGCATAGTGCAGGAGGAGCTGAGAGTTCTACTCCATCCAAAGGCTACTAGCAGAATACTGATTCCCAGGCAGCTAGGATGAGGGTCTAAAGACCTATACCCACAGTGTCATGCCTAATCCAACAAGGCCACACCTACTTGAACAGGGCCATACCTTCTAATAGTGCCACTTCCTGAGCTGAGCATATATAAACCTTCACAGATGGTGAGCTATTCTTCCAGCAGAAAACCATAATGTGCCTCCCTGTGTACACATCAACAGTAAACCAAGAACTGTATGTTACAACCTGACTTGAGACACTTTGTTGAGCGTGGGCTTCCTATAGCACCTTTATAGCCTTGTTTATTATTATTATTATTATTTTATTTTTATGGCTGTTTGGACTACATGTATGTCTGTGTTCCACATGTATGCCTGGTGTCAGAGAAGACCAGAAAAATGCATTAGATCCCCTAGAACTGGAGTTCCAGATAGTTGTGAGCAGTTATGTGGGTGCTGGCAATCAAAACCAGGTCCTTTGTAAGAGCAACCAGAACTCTTACCAGTGGAGCCATCCCTCCAGCCCAAACAGACTTCTTTCTTATCCTGGTGCTCACAGGAGGAAGTGACCACCATATCCTTGAGCCTCTTGTTTTCCTGTAGCCCACCTACATGAATCTCAAGGGCAGGGCTGCCCTGCATTCCTGCAGCTCCACAACAGTGCCTTGCAGCCAGCAGAGACTAAGGATGGGACAACTTCATGATTGCTTCTTGAATCTGGTGCTTCTCCTTCAATTAGAAAGAGCCAATGATTGCACTTCACAGCAGGTGTCAGAATTCCTCCGAGAGAATATATTGGTTCCCTTCCCTGGAAAATACCCTCTAAACCCACCTGGGGTAGAAATTGGATAATCAGGGTCAGTGCCCCAGGTTTCTGAAGGGGAAAAAAATCCCTTGAATAGTGGAGAGTAAAGTCTGTGGAACAGGAGGAAGGTGGGGAGGAATGGGCAGAGAAAAGAGCAAGGAGCCATGCTGAGCATGATGACAGGTTCTATGTCTGTCTTGTGACAAACTCTACCCTGATGTCCTGACCTCTCCCCAGGTGCTCAGAGTTGCCTAGTATGATAGTCTCCCATGAGGACATGGGAGAGGTTGCATCTGACACCCTGGAATCTTGAGGGATGAGTGTGGATAGGAAAGCAACTCTGGATTTCCTGAAGGCCATAGAAGCTGAGATCTGATGTAATGTGTGTATAGTGTAGTAATTCAAGGCAATTACGTTGATGCAAAGGGGCAGGAGGTCCTAGATGATATCTGGTTTAGACTTGAGTGGAGCCTGGCACAAAGTCATGCACTTAAAAGGATAGACATTTTGTTTCCTTAGAAAGGGTTGTGGCAGAATTTCAAGGAGAAACTATTGATACCAGAAAGCCACCTGTGGTCACCTCATGGAAGAATCTTTGCAACTTCCCAAGTAGCTCCAGTGCTGGGCCGTCTTTCCAGACTTGACTCTTGCTCTTCTCTACAAATCCCTCTGACTGTGTTAATAGATACAGATGACAGCTTCTACAGGCCACTGGGCATCTAGGTAATCTTGATTCTACTTGTGGAACTTGGCTATTATTTGCCTTGAACACCATCACCCTCTCTTCCACTGAAAGCCCCAGAACCAGGTTGACAGCTAATCTTGCAATCTTAGGAAGAGTTTGCTGGAACACAGATCTGGTAGTCAGCTTCTTACCTACCTCCTTGGGAGGGGGGAGAAAACTCAGTGAAAACTTGTGCTTAACTTAAGAGTGAACAAATGGAGTTCCCGAGAAGGCTCCGATATAATTCCTTGCAAAAGCACTCAGCTGCCTCCCCAGATTTGCTGCAGGGTAACAGCTGTATAGATACAAGGCAGCAAGCACTTGTAGAGATGCAAGGCAGATCTCTCTCTCTCTTCCCCCCCCTCTCTGCTTTCTCCTCCCCCTCCCTGTCTCTCTCCATCTTCCTTTTTCTCTCCTTTTCTACTCCCCCCCTTCTACCCCTCTCTCCTTTTCCCTCTCCCTCCCCTCCCCCGTCCCTGTCCCTGTCTCTTTCCATCTTCCTCTTTCTCTTACTTCTGCTCCCCCCCTCCCCCCCCCGTGTGTGTGTATTTCAATTTGACTTACTGGCAGCTGCTCACGTATTTGGTTTCTTTTAGCATTTTCCCACTGGGTTTAAGCAGAGGAGGAGTTTCTAGACCTATAATATGATATATATTAAAATTACCAGTAAAAGGTTTAAATAAAAGAATGACCTTAAGTAATTCTTGGGTTAACAGAGAGATCATGACCGCCATAATAGACTATTTAGAAAGCAGCCAAAAATGCGACTGTTACACATCAGACTTATGCCAACCTTGTTCTCACGGGAAATGTCACGGCTCTGAACGCATTCAGGAATAAACAATAAAAGGCAGAACAGAATTAAAAGGAGAAACTCAAGACAGACAAAAGAATCCCTGCAGAGAATGCAAGAAGAATATATTTTTTTTAAGTCCTCGTTTTCCCCATCTTCTAAATAAAACCGAGCTCGCTTTAGCTGACCTCACCCTGCCCTTCACTGCACACCTACCAGTAGTTCTGAGTTCAGAGTCTGCTTTAGAGCTGCACGAAAGGGAGAACATGTGGCGTTTGCCTTTTTGTGCTCAGTTTGCTTACTTATTTCTGTTGCCGTGGTGAACACCATGACTCCAAAAGCAACTTGGGGGCAGCTCAAGCAAGAACTGAAGTAGATGCCATGAAGATGCTACTTACAGATTTGCTCTTGGACAGCTTTTTTTTTTGTTTGTTTGTTTTATTTTGTTTTTGTTGTTGTTGTTGTTTTAATACAGCATGGCATCTGCTCTATTAGAGGTTTCACTCACAGTGGACTAGACACTCCTAAATCAATCCTCATAGACATGGCCACGGGCCAATCAGATCGGAGCAACAACACAGTTGGGGTTTCCTCTTTCCTGGTGACTCTGGGTTGTGTTGAGTTGACAATAAAAACTAATTCCGCTTAAACAATAATGGCCACCAGATTAACGCGCATGGAAGATGATAGTGTCTTCTTTCAAGGGTTTGAAGACAATTTGTGGGAGTCAGTTTTCTCCTTTCACCGTGTGGGTCCTGAGGTATTGAACTCAGGTCATCGGGCTTAGTGCAAGTGGCTTTACCCACAGGGCCATCACGGTGATCTCTCTTAAAATTTTAACGAAACCCAGAAATCATCAAAGGAAACACAGACAAAACTTGACCATGACTCCAACCCTACTTTTTAGGGCACATGTCTGCCCAGAACATCTACACGTTTCTACATTTCCTTGGCAATTCCGTTCAGTTTTGCCCATAGCAGAGCTTCCTATTTAAAATAGCAACTCCCACTGAACACAACCATGATGGCAACATACAACCTTTTGTAGAGAAATATGTTTTCTTTATTCTTTGACAATTTCACAGATGCATACAGGCTATCTTGATCAGATCACCCCCCAAGGCACCTCCCACCCCTTCCAGGACCCTCTCAACACACCACCCATGGCTTTCATGTCCATTTCATGACATTGTAAGTCCAGTTAGTGCTGCCCACATGTCAGTAGGGATGGTGCCATCCAAGTGAGTATGAGAAATCTATTATTGATCATACTCCCAAAGGAAAAGGACCCTTCCTTCCCTGACGGTCATCAGCGGCCAATAACTTCTTATCCGGGAATGGGGTCTTATGAGCCCTATCCATGCTAGCTGTTCACTGACTCAGTCTTGTGGAGGTTCTGGTGAGATACCCACAGCTGCTATGGCCTCATGTCCATCCAAAATGGTCACAATGTGAGCAGAAGACAACCTCCACAACGCCCTTCCCCCTCCTCTGGCTCTTATATTATGTACTTTCGATTCCTTCTGGGCTGTGTCTAGAATCTCTCTCTCTCTCTCTCTCTCTCTCTCTCTCTCTCTCTCTCTCTCTCTCTCTCTCTCTCTGTGTGTGTGCGTGTGTGTGTGTGTGTGTGTGTGTGTGTGTGTGTGTTAGATGCCCTGTTTAGAGTTGAGCATTCAATAGTTATTATAAACAGTTTATATCAGCAGTGTGACTGGTTATGATTTTCCTCATTAACAACTGCCTAATGCAGAAACAAAGGTTCTTAGACCAAGGTTGAAAGCACCATACTAATCGATGAATATAAACATTAGGATTTATTTAGAAGGCAGCTTGACAATATTTAGCTTAATGACAGTAGTAGGCTCCTTTCAGGGCCTGTGACTTCCTCAGCCATAAACTTTTAAGCAGGTTTGGAGTATAAGGCAAGAATTTTCTCCTCTGGAACAGGCTTCAGATCCAATCAGAAAGTGACTGATCATCCCTCAAAACAGCCATGCTACCATTGTACCAATGGGCACATTGTTGCTTGGTGGGTTGGTATAGTTATAGTATGTAGGATCCACCATTCAGTAAAATTATTGATGGTTTTTTCCCCTCTAGGAGAAAGCACAGCACCCACTAGTCCCATGGAAGCTAGCTAGGAGAAGGAAGTTTTCCATTTAGTTCCAGCTAATTTATCTATGTTCCCCAAGCAAAGTATATCTTCAGCCCTTGGGGGTCTCCATAACCAATAACTCATAGGGAAGTACCCTATGACTAGCACCGATATTTTGATTTACTAACCCATGTCTTCTGGGAGAAAGTATTATGCAAGGCACTTCCGATCAAGAGCTTTTGAAAAATTAGCTCCCAAAGAAGTGGGATTCTAGAAGGCCTTTTAAATGTATCCTTGGTCTCGGTTAACTCATCCTCTTCATCGTCCACATCTCCCTGCTCCCATCCCAACTTACATCGTTATCCCCAGCATCTCCCCTCTGCTTTTATATCGCCCGAACACTACTATCCCTCCCCACTACACCTTTTTATTTATTAGCATTCCTTGTTCATAGATTGTGAATCTGGGGATGAGGGGGAGTTTCGCTGTATGGTGTAGAAGGCAATATTTGAGTGCCATCAGGGAGAGTCAGCACCAGCAGAACGAATTGTATTCCAAAGAACTGGACATGTCTCGGCTCCTCACTCTTGTATCTTCTCGAAAAGCACAGAAGCTGCCATTCATAGTATGTCTCAGGGCTTTCAAAATATCCGACATTTTCTTCATAGAGCTCAGCCCATGCTGGTGAGATGCTCTGGGCTGGTGAGATGCTCTGGGCTGGTGAGATGCTCTGGGCTGGTGAGATGCTCCACATGCTGGCCTCTCTCTCTCTGCCTACATTTCTCCCCTGGCATCATCTAGTATAAAACCGGCCGTAATCCATGCCTGGTTTTGTTTCGCATCTCTGGTGCACCCATTTATGTTGACTTAATCTTGACATTTAGTGGTACAGAGCAATTGGCTGATGTGTTTGTTGCCTTAGATGGGTGATGAGTCTTCAAGCTCTAGCTCTCTTTCCCCTTCTAGAAGATGGGGACCCATATCTATGTTTCAAGGCCATGATGGGGATCAGGTAGCAAACATCTGCTTTACCTGACATAGGAGAGACTTCTAAGATGTGAATTCTGAGTCTGAAAACATGTTATCTTTCTTCTCACTGGCAACACCGAGCTTGATGCTCAGCTTGAGAGGAAACTAGTCAAGAAGCTTAAATTCCTACCAAAGGAAGCAACCAGATTCTGATCACATGGTACATTAAACAAACAAATGAAAACAACAAAACAATAACCAAACAAGCAACAAACTATACATAGGCTTTACACACTTTCTAGCTCAGACATGTCCAAAGGTCCCCTTCTGGGGACTCCTTGGATCACAAGGTATTACTCTGATGAATAAAGAAATGCCCTAACATGGGGGTTCTGGGTTCTAGTCCCAGTTACCCCTAACCAGCTGTGCTACTTCATTTAAAGGGTTTGTCTTTCTTGAGACTTACATTTCCGTGTTTTTAATGGGAAAAACAACACTCAAAGAACCCACCAACAATAGAAACCTCTGTTTGTCTCATTGTATGGCCAACCTAAGGTATCCTGTCTATTTTAAAATATGAGAACTCGTGAGGAATAATTACAATAATTTTACAGACTTCATCTCAATTGAAAAAAAAAGAGCCATTCATGCAGCACATGTTTCTCTTGTGGGAACTTTTCAGGCTCACACTGTAGGCATATAGCAGCTTCTTATTCCATTTGGGAATATACTGTTCTCAGATGTATCCTCAGGGTGAGGGTAAGCCCATGGCAAATCCCTCGATCCGGAGCTATGAGTGGTCTCCATAAACCATTGCTCTGTGTTTTGTAATGTTTGTAACACAAAGCTCTGTGGCTGAGCAGTGTCTGTGGTTATGCAATGATCCCTGTATTACCTCTATCTAATCAACATATCAGCATCATCACCTATAGAGACATAGATACCTATATTCATCCGTGTCTTTCTGTTACCTATTTACTTTTTATTATGACAGAGTTTACTGATGCAACTTTTTCAATTTTTTGCTCCAAGAGCTAACTTTATTTATTTCCATTAAATATAAATACCCTGGAATGATTGAGGAAGTGCAAATATTATCTGTCTGTCTATCCTCCTCTATCACTTATCTCTATCTACTTATATCTATCATCTATTTGTCATCTATGTATGTATCTATCATCTGTGTATGTATATATCTATCATATATATGTATGTGTATATATATATGTATATATCTATCATATATATGTATGTGCATATATATATTCCATCTATCTGTCATCTATCTCTCTATCTCTGCATCTCTCTATATGATCTGTTATCCATAATCTCCCAATAGAGCCACAGGCTGATGACTAGAACTTTGGCATATGGATCTTTAAGGACATTCAAGGTCCACACTACAGCACTAGTTCTCCATCTATCTATCTATCTATCTATCTATCTATCCATCTTGTCTATCAATCCAAACTTTTATTCAGCCCTCGCACTCCATACCATCTGCTAGAATCTATCCTTTTCTTTGTCTTTTGCCTGTCTTTGAGTCCAACCTGGAATAGAAACTATGGCTTTCATCCAAGAAAATGTCATTCAACTCGTTCTCAGCCAAGTGGCAGTCTAAATTTGGATCCCACAAGGTTTTGAGAATGTCTTTCAACCTGTGGGTAATTATCTGAACTCCATCCAAGTCTTCATGCTCGAAGACTTGGCTATTATTAATTGTAGCTCCTGCTCACTGCTGGTCAGTCACCTGGCTGTTTTCATTTTGACTGAGAAATGACTTTGTACAAATTCCCTGGATTGTTTAACACCAGCTGCATAGCAGTGGGCAATTGATGGTGGCTGAACCAAGACAGACTGAGAGCTCTCCTCTTGGCCTTCCCTGGGTCAGAGCTCAAGGACTCTGACTTTGCATAAACCTAAATGCAGCTCCCGAAGACCAATTTTCACTAACAATTGCTTACATTACAGTCTAAGGCACAGTGGTCTGATGAGAAAGCTGACCCCAAAAAGCAGAGATGATTGCAGTTAGAGACACCGTGGGACAAGGGACCTGATTTCCCTTCTGACCAGTCTCATCACAAAAGTAGCTTTGGTTTGAAGGTTTGATTTTAGTTCACCTCAAACTTACTTAGGTCTCTGTGTTGGAGACTTAAGAAAAGCTTTTATTTCATTCCTGGCTTAAAGAAAAATAAAGACAGTATGTTCTTTTCAGAGAGAAAACAACAAAACAGGTTTTTCAAGGGCTGGGCTTTCAGCCTGGAGTTTCCCACACTATCTATGAAAGGCCTTGGCAAGGGCAACTATAGGTAAAAAAAATATTTTTATGCAATCAATCTGCAACATACGGTGTCTAGGTCAGTACAAATTCTGTTTATAAATAAATAAATAACACATGATACTCATCACTATATTGTAAACTAGCTCTCGTGTTGGCTGGTTTTGCTCAACTGCAGGCTGGTGGAAGTGTTCTGGGCATATATAGGGAAGACTGGACTAAGCTATGACATTTGTTTGTAAGGTCAGATGTTCTAAGCACATTTCTGGCCTCTGATAGCTTCCCCTCACGGACTCTTCATTTTGAGGAACTGAACCGTCTTCTGAGCATGCGTACTCGAACAGAGCCGCACAGGCATAGCCTAGCTCATTAGTCCCCATTCATCAGATGCTTACTCTGGGGCAGGCAGTTTGCTGGGGGACAGAGGAAAGAAGTAAAGCCCTTGCTCACAAAGAGCTCACAGGACAGCAGAAGGAAATCAACACTGACCTCAGGACCCCTGTTCAGGCTCCCGTGACTGGAGGACAGGGCCAGTTTTGTTGCGTTTAGTACAGTATGTATTTGGAAGAAAATGTACGCCTAATTGGACTTTGCGTTTTTGCATGATCCCATGCATCCGTTTTAAAGATGAAAGACTCTAGGTGTGAAGTGACCCGCCCAAGGTCTGATAGCTACATAAGCAGCACTGTGATGCAAGAATATTCAACTTCTAGTTCTTAGGGTAAAGGTCCCACTTCCCCCGGACAATATCTTGAATTCTCAGGAAGAGAGATGAGCACTCTCACTAGGGACTGAGTGCTAGAGAGGGTCTCAGTAGCTCGTCTGTCATCCTTCAGGGCTAGTTCGAGCTGACTGGGCCTCCATCCTGTAGGCTCTACTAGGCTTTTCCCTTTTCACCGAGTGCTGGCGTTCTAATGGAATCTGAGTCTTCCTTCACAGGTGCTAGGAACAGAACCTTGGTCCTCTGAAAGGACAGTGCATGCTCTAACATCCTGAGCCATCTCTCTAGCCCACAGAGCTCATTTTTATTCTTGGATAGATAAGCATTGAATATGGATTTGGAACCAAAACTATGTAAACAGACGTTCAAAGGAACCGCGTTACTTCTAATATGCTCTCCCCATTCCCACTCCTTTCTGTGTGCCATTGTTTCGTTTTAAAATTTATTTAATTTTAGAATTAAGTTTCCACTACCATATACATCGATGGATTTTATGATGGCATTTTTCACACCCCCTCCTTCTTTTGTGAAAGGTGTCATTTTATGACGTTGACCTCCTGTGTAGACCAGGCTGGCATCAAATTCATGGAGATCCACCTGCCTCTGGCTTCCAGGCTCTAGAAGTAAAGACTCGAACATGCTACCATTGCTACCATGCCCCAAAGCTATAGCACTTTGTTCTAGTTTGTCCTTCTCTGCTACTGCCCCTGGCTTGTCTCCTTTCTTCCTTGTCTGCTCTTCTGGTTCCATGTCGCATACTTTCCATTACCTTCTTTCCTTTCCACCTGTCTTTTCTGTTTTTTAATTTTATACCCAGATATACTTACACATGCACCTTCGTGCACACAAACGTATATGTGCACATGTATATGTATGAACATGTGTATGTATGTGTACATGTGCATGTATATATGTATGCTTAAAGCTAGATCCAACATATAAGAGAAAGCATATAGCATCTGTCCCTTTGAGTGACTTATGTCACTTTTATACTGATAAGTTTGGACACTAGTCTTAAGGCATTATGCTCTCTACCCAAAACACTTCACTGTGCAGTTGCACAGGAAAATGCCCTTTGTCCTTTCTCCTGACCGCAGTCACACTTTGCTGAGCTTCCCTGGTTCCTAGTTTGTCTTCCCCCACCCAGACTCCCTTTGAACTGGGGGATGGCCCAAATTGGAGCCATGTGGTATCTGAGGACTTTGCAGTCCCTTAGTGCTTCAGGGTCCACATGAGAACGCTGGGACCCCTGTGCCCAAAGCAGACTCCGTCCTAAGAGCTGTTTTCATGGTTCCTCCAATGCAGCTTTCTGTTCCCTTGCAAATTGAGGATTGACTTGCTAAGGAAAGTAGATGAGAAAAATGCATGCTAACATTCTCTTCATGAGGACCTTTGATACACTGAGGGTACAGCGTGGTGGGGTGCATGACACACTGCAATGACAGGCATGTCACACTCTTTTTTTTTTTTTTTTTTTTTTAAACAAGTTATGATTTCCAAAGGGGCCAGACATTTGGCTATAAAATTAACAAATCACATTTGGCTATAAAATTAACAAGTGGCTGAACTCTCCATTAGAAATATTGTGAATGGTAGTTCAGCTGTGCCAGAGCTGGGCTAGCAGAACCTTTGGAAAACTCATCTAGAGATTCAGCAAAGTAGATTGATGGAGGTCAGTTTTAAAGTTTTGAATCCAATTGCTTAATGAGGCTGCCCTTTACCAATTCCTCTTTGCCCCAACTGAATGAGGTATCTCACATTTAATTTGTTTTCTCCAAGTATCAAGTTTATCAATGAGGCAATAAAACAGAAAAGGTTCTTGCCAGACTTTGAGCACCATCCCAGCTGAGGTGCCAAAGCCTACAAGGGTAGTCTCCTTAAGCGATGGGGTAGAACGGTCAGGGTGACCGTGCTAGGAAGGGGATGTGCTCTTGAGCTGGAAAATGCCACATGAGAAATGGCCCCTTTTCCCTGAGGGGTTCTTGGAAAGAGAATCATAAACACAGGCCCTTGGAGTAGACTCCTTGGAAAACCACTTATTGCTGTAGCAGCATGGTTTGGCTTTGGAATCTTGTCTCCCAGCTCTAGTTTCAATTAGTTCTGCCTCATCCAAACAACAGGGTCATGTCCCCACCAGGGTGCTGGACATTCAGCATACCTTGAGAGGCAAAGCATCTATTAGTACAAGACTCCCTTTGTGTCCTTTTTATAAACTCCACATCCTTCAGCAATGTATTTGGAGGCATGCCAAAGCCCCATATGAGTGTGTCAAAACTGTGTCATCTTGTTCAACTGGGAATCAGCTAACACCGTATCTTAGGTTAATCGGGTCTTGTAACAATTCAACGTTTTATCAGGATGAAAACAAAAAAGTGAAGAGGGATGGAGAGACTGAGGGAGGGAAGAGGGAGAAAGAGATGGAGACACACACAGAGAGTCAGATGTACAGACAGAGAGACAGATACACACAGAGAGATGGATTTCCTCAGGACACAGGATGAAGACTTCCTGGATCATCACTTTCAACATCTTTTTCCTTTACAAAAGCAGTGTTGCTTGGAAGTTTCTGGGCACACAGCATAGGGAATGAGGTCACCTTGTCTCAGGCTTTCTCATCCAGAGGCTGCAGATGAAGATATGACAGTGCTACCATTCATCATCCTGGGGTTGGAGAGATAGATCAATGGTTAAGAGCATTTGCTATCTCTGAGGGATGTGTCTAGGCCAATAGAGAGCACATTTTATTAAAAAGAGTGAACTTACAGAATGTGATACCTAATTAGTACAGTGTCAACTCTGTTTTGTGGCATTTGTGTGTGTGTGTGTGTGTGTGTGTGTGTGTGTGTGGTTTAGTAGAAGATTGGCTTTATCATATCTACTCTTGCAGTATAGTTTTGCATTGAAGTGCATTTGATAAAAGCCTCACACAGGTCCATATTTGGGAACAGAAGTATTTTAGCATCCTTTTCAGACAATGCTTACTCTCCTTTGAGACATCATCAAAGCTCAACAATACAGTTCTGGAGGACTAGCACAGCAGAGAATATTAAATCCTGCCAGTGGATTTTTGTATACCACAACATTCAAGTTCACTTGTTTTATTGTGCATGTTAAATACAACTTGATTTATATATAATTTTATAATTTTTCTCTAGTGATTCTCTGAGCTATAGTAGTTCACTGAGTCATGAACCTCTTTAATGGCTGGTTGGTTTTACTAAAAACAAAATCTCATTTATTAAGTACTAACTTCATAAGAAAAGATATTCATAATAAGTACTAGTGGCCATTTCTCTTTAAGTAGATCTGCTTCTTTGGTTTTCAAGAAATGCTTTCCAAATACACAGATCTAAAAACCCACAGTGTTCTGGCAGGTCTTTTTTCTTATACAGTAAATATGTCAGTTTTTAAAGGAGGCTCTGAGTTTATAGTTGAACCACTCAAATGCTTCTCCTTGAGTTGGCTATAGGTGGGCATGATATAAAATCCTCATTTTGAAACACCTGATACTAAAATGCTGTCAACTTCAGAGGTCAACGTACTCAAGGACTTTGCTACTTTCTCTTGCTTTATCGGGTATCTTCTTCAGACAAAAGGGGTACCTTTCATTCCTGCAAGTCTGTGGTATTGAATGTGACCCATTCAGAGTTCCGTGCCATGTCTTTGATCCAGCTAAGTACATGGTAATCTCAACTGTCAGTGTGGATGTGAACATAGTTGGTCTAGGATAAAACATGAGATGTTTAAAAGTTGTTCGATCCTTCAAACAGTTCAGTGCTACTTATGTTTGCTGCCAAACATTTATATAAATCTTCTCCTTTGATCCTCAATTGGTGGAAGCTGAGCCATGTGGTTGGCTCAATCAGTTGTAAACAACAGTGCGTTTCTGCTGAGGAGATGCTAGCCCAGTTTACATGCTTGCAGATCAATCGTTACTTTTAGGAAGTAGCAGGGTCACAGAACCAGCTTTTTATCCAGCGAATGTCAACTGAAAAGTCTCAATATCTACTTTACTCCTCCAGTCCAACATTGGATCTTGGAACGATACCATAGCATCGCCTTGACGCTATCCCAAAGTGTCCCACTGCATAAGACACTAACCCATGGTTTCCTACTGCACAATATATCAGCCCATAGTGTCTTAATAATAAAACAGCATCCACAGTGTCCCACTGCATAAGACACTAATTCATAGTGTCCCACTGCAAAAAACACTATTGGATAATGCCCCCACTCACTTCACAAAATACTGTCTGTTTTATTTAAAGGAGAGGGAAAGGGTGAACAAGTGTTCTGTATTGTTGGCCTTAGTTTCTCTGAGTAAGAGAACAAAAGAGAATTGAAAGACAAAATCCCTACTCAGAAACCGGGGTGTATTTGCTTCAGAGTGTCTGGTGTATCACTGAAAGCACTTCACCAGAAAAGATAGGTTCCACTGAAAGCTGAGAACACATGAAAACTATGGGCTAGTGTGAAACCTTTCATGGTCAAAGAGGAAAAGAGCAGATAAGTATTTGGAAATTCCTTGCCAGCTCCTGAAACGACACATCTAACTCCTGTCTTTTCAAAACTCTTTCTTAAAGAAAGATGGTCACATCTATTTCTCTATCACCTTTCTTTACCCAACATCTGATTTTTATCTCCTGCTTTTCCTATTTCATCAAGGGAGGGCTCAGCTCTAGATGGGACATTTATATCTTTAAAGCTCAGGGAGCATCGAGGAAGAGGGCTGGGAAGGATGTAGGAGTCTCAGAACAGGAAGAGAGGTGGAGAATACCATCTTCTCAGCAGGGCAGAGCCATGACATAAAGAATAGTAGCACCAAGTCTGCAGAAGTCAGGCCTCTTAAAAATTGGGTAGGAAAAAAAGAAATCTTGAGATCAACTACACACTGAGGATGTGTTGGCAACTGACAGACAGGAGGCATGGTCCCTATTTTTAAGTCTACTGGGGTCACATGGCTCTAATTAAACTCCGAGGGACACTTAACAAAATCTAAATGAGCTAGTAGGGCAATGAGAGGAGGAGGGAGGAGGTGAGGGCATTATAAGGGTAGGAGAAAAATAGGAGAGGGTAAGTGGGTGGGGGACCCAAAGGGTAGGTGGGGGGACCTGAAAGAGTGTAAATGTGTGAAATTGTGAAAGGGCAGAATTTACTAATGGAACAAAACAAAGCACCATTAACATGCAATAAAGCCTGCAGCAGGTCAGCCCATTATAAAAGCTGCAGTTCTGGGTACTGCTGGGATAGAAGGCCACTGAGTCAGCCGCAGTCACAGGTGGCTATGGAATTTTGGAAATGCAGCTGGTCCAGCTGATGAGTTGAATACTTTAATTCTCCTGAAGCTTAAGTAGTGGCACATGGCTTGTGTCTACTATATTCGTTAGCACATCTCTAGCAATCTAGCTCAGCTCCATCTTCCCAGCTGCTCCTCTCATCTGTGCTCCAGAAACCCCTGTGGTTTTAATAATTCATCTTGCTCATAGAGCAGTTCCCCGTGCTGTTTTCTTAGTTTGATGAAATGCTATTTGTCCTTTAAGTCGCCATGAATTTTCCCAGCCTAGGGAAGCCAATTACCCTGAACTTGCTTGTGTTAGGATGCAGTACCTGCCGTGTTGTCTTTATGTTATCGACATGTAGGCCTTTCCCTTCCACCAACCAACACACATATGCCACTGCACTTAGGGTAACCTAAATTTAGATTAGTCAAACTTAAATGAATTAAAAACTCATCAATGTCAAGTGTCAGTCTAGGAATTCAGTGGGCATGTATGGCTAGTGGCTACAAGTTTGGATAGTACAGACGCAGCATATTTCCACAAGGGTAGAGTTTAATTATATACCAACTGTACAATAGGATAGCAAAGAATGGTTATCACATGCCCCTTAGATGGTTGATCTTTAGCAGTTACTCAGTCCAGCCACACTAGGTCTAAAGGATGGAGCCCTTAGGCAGAATTTTATGCTTGCAGATGAAGGGTAGACCCGAAAGCCAGTAGATGAATTCCAAAAGCAGGATGAAAAGCAGGCAGCACCAGAGGCCATCGTTTGGTCAGAACAACCGGAGATTAGATACTTGGATGAGTCATTCCCTGCATCCGTACCAAATTATGGGAGAGTTTAGAGTGGTAACGAAGGCATGGCTTGTATTAGGGAGAAGACAATGTTCACTATTTTTTTTTTTTTTTGTGTGTGTGTGAAATAAAATGGGACAAGATGTAAATAAAAATTACCTTTCTTATATATAAGTAAGTGTCTCAGTTAGTTTCATTGTCAAACTTGACACTATTTAAAATTATCTGGGAAGAGACTTTCCTTTGAGGGATTGCCTAGATCAGACAGGTCTATGGGCATTTCAGTGAGAGATTGTTTTGTTTGTTAATTGATATGGGAAAACCCCATTCACAGTGGGTGGCACCATTCTCTAGACCGGTGATCCTGGACTACATTACAAAGCTGGCTGAGTGCGAGCCTGCCTGATCTCCCTACAGCAAACTGAATTCTGGTTCCTGTTGTATTTCTTTGGCTGTGAAGTGGGTGCCTTGACTAGGGGCAAGTTCATGTAGACTAGCAAGAAAGGACCCATGCATTTATTCTCTCTCTGCTCCTTTCTGTGGGTATGATGCTTTAGTTTCATGCCATGACTTCTCTTCTGTGATGGACTGTAACCTAGAACTGCAAGCCAAATAAACCCTTCATCCCTGAAGGTGCTTTATGTCAGGGTATTTCATCACACCCGCAGAAATGAAACTAGTGCGGTCATATACACATTCAGGTGAAATAGGTAGGGTCAAGATGAATGGTTGGACCTGTCAGAGTGTTTGCTTGCCACTTGGGATAGGGAAGCACGCAGATAAATAAATATACCATATGGTAATGTTAGTGTTATGAACAAAAATGATTTCTTTAGGAAGAGTGGTTCATTCTGCTCTGGTTGTACTGGCTGCATTCTTCCCAATATAACAACAACAACACACTCTATGCTGAGTGGGGCACAAGCACAATGTAGAGGAATGGATGTCTCTTAACAAATGAGCTTCAATTTTGCCTCCTTCAGTCTGAGCCTGACTCTTCATTGCAGACCATTGCTATGTCTCTAAATTCCCATCTCTAGACAGATCTCTGCTATGGTAGTTGGGAAACTTCATCCCTGAATGATCATTCAACGAATGTTGGTGGAACATCTGGGATACTTGTTTACTCTCAGATGCTTTGGAACAAAAATAACACACACGCCCACACACATTTGTATATGTGTGCATTGAGGCCTGAAGTTTCCACACATCTTTCTTGACCACTCTCCACTTTACTAGTTGAGGCAGGGTTTCTGGAACCCAGAGCCTACCACTCCCATCTAGTCTAGCTAGCCAGTTTACCCTTGGGGTTCCCTGTTTCTGTTTCCCAAATGCTGGAACTATAGGCAATTGATATGCCTCCTTAACTTCTATGTGAGTTCTGGGGAACTGGATTCTACTTTCTGTGCCTTCACAGCAAGCACCTTATCCACCGAGCCACCTCCTTGGCCCTACTTATTTTTGTGTGTGGTATATGTGTGCATACATGATCGTGTGTATATACATTTGGCAATCAGAGGTCTACATTATGTGTTCCCCTCTACCTCGTTTCATAATATTTTTGAGCCGTGGACATTTGCTGATTTGGGCTTCACTGAGTGGCTATTTTGGTTCTGACCTCTGTCTCCACTCTTCCCTCAGTGCTACAGTGACAGACCCACGCTTTTTATCTGGGTTTGCTGGAGATCCGTTCTCAGTTGCTCATGCTGATGTAGCCAACATCGCTGAGCCATCTTCCTAGCCTCTAGAATTCTGCAATTAAAGCAAGAATAACACATTTAAAACTACGACACCACCCAATATGGCATGCTAAATATGACATGCCTGATGCAGACATTGTGTGCTGGACTAGTGCATAGGAGAAAGGAATGTTTTCTAGCTGTTAGAATCCAGCTGTTGGGATTAACTGCATAAAGATGACTCGGGGGTAGGGTATCAGGTCTGCTTTAGGAGACCTTCACTGTTAGGCCATTCCAGGAACCTGACTCCTGTGAGAATTCTCCGGGCTTTCTTAGCAGACAGTTGACAGGCTGACTCTACTGTAATTCAGACACTAGCAGCTTGATACACTGTCACAGACTGTGTTTCCCTTTTCCATCTCTGACTGTGAATTTGGTTCTTTGGAACAAAAAGGACCCATAGAAATTCTTCAAGGTCACACAAGTATCATTATTGTGTTTAGTTCTTGCATATGACCTAAGATTCCCTATGCAGGTGATGTGTACATTCAGAGGAAGGTCTGAGTTAGGAGGGATTCTCTTTTGGTTTTCATAATGATAACCTGGTAGATCTAAAGACAAACCCACAAAATATGCCCATGTCTAGAAGATTTCTCCTTAAGAATGCTTTGTTCTCCAGCTAGTTGCTGCTGAGCCTTGAGAAACTCATCATGGTTATCCAATATGCCCATAAGTTCATACACAACTCTGTCATCTTGTCAGATGCCCAGGACTTTGCCTCTCTCTCCAGCTCTCTGGAGTAAGAAACACACATCCACCTACACTTTGGTCAGAATGGATGAACAAGAGTTGGATTTTGGGAGTGTTTATTCTTCTCATATGCAAATGAAACTTGGCTCTAGAACTCTCATTGGTTTTTCAAGTCTTTGTTTCTGTTTGTTCTAGGACAGCTGTGTACAGAAGAGAGGTTGCCATTACCTCGTGCCCTTAGTGAGTTCTTCAGAATCTATTATATTATTTGAACTTCTGGCAACAAGTTCCTGTAAGTGCAGAAGAGAGCCCAAAGACACCCAGTAATTCATTATACCTATAATTCTTTAACTTATGGTTTTAAGGTAACATCATAAAAGGGTTTATTAGGAATGACTGAATTAATATGAAATATGCAGCCAACTTATCAAAGAGAGGGATACGTATAGTCACAAACAATAGAAGATGCTCTGCTACCTCATGCAGGAGAATAAAGAATCCTGAAGCAAGGCGAAGGAAATAGGTATGCCTTGGCCTTGTAGACATCTTCTTTAGTCTTAGGTTCTGTAAAATCCTCTTTTTCTTCTTGCAGAACCAATGGGAGATGTTCTGAATCCTATTCAAGACTACCTAGGGATGTATGTTTAGGATTTAAACATTATTTTAAAAATATGTATATGGGGGTTGTGTGGGTGAGTGCCATGTCTACAGAGGATTTTTTTTTTTCTTCTGAAGCTGGAGTTACAGGAGGTTGTAGGCCATCCCTGTGGGGGCCAGGAACCAAACTCTGGTCCTCTGAAAGAGCAGCACGTGTTCTTAACCACTGAGCCATCTCTCCTACCTCCTTGACTGAGGTTTTTATTTGAATTACCTCTTGATATGCAGTTGTTCAAATTTTGTACTTAAAGTGTTGAGCTAATTAAAATGAAAGCCAGGCTGTCTGGGTTTGAATTCGGGTCTCTGTTGTACAAACTCCATGACCTTGGGTATCTGAATTTCTGTGTGTCTCCATCTCTCAAACAGATATAAGGAGAGATTCCCACCCATAGGCTAGGAGGGGGTGGGGGGAGTAGGTGAGACAGCTATGCGCTTCCAATCTGCATGATGTCAATTTGAGTTAGCTCTAAAGGGCAGCCATGCTAATATAAAGCACTTCACCCTGCAGGTGACATACTGGGCCCAGGGCCATCCAATTCTTCCTCTGCCACCTCTCCTCCTGCACTCCATGTTCTCTACCACATGCCTTCCTTTGCTGCTCTGGGGCTTGAATGGTGGAACCTGAGGCACTTACTTTCCTTCTTGCTTCTCCCTGAATATAGGTGCCGTATGCAGGCTACGTCTGTACTGCCACAGTGACTCATTTGTTGTAAGATTAAACAGTTGCTGCCTAGCTGTTTCCTCCAGACTGAAGCTTTAGCTCCTGAAGGGAAGATGCTCATATGATTCAGGGAGCCAACAAAAGTCACAGGATTCAGGAAGCTAGAGAGGTTAAAGGAGTCATCCCACAGACCCCTGACATAAAAGCAAGCCGGGGACAATACTGAGGGAGGGTGACACTGGTATGGTTGACCGTGGGTTAAGCAGAACTCCAGGGTTGCAGTTTTCATGAGTCATGACTCGTGCTGGGCCTCTTAGTGCAGCTGTCACCTCTGCACCTGCAAGTAACTGCAATTGCTTCGGCAAACCTGATTTGGGTGGATTATTTTCTGGTTCTGGTCTGTTGACAGTGTTCCATCTGGGGTGAGCAGACATTTGTTCACGTTTCCCTGGGCGCATTCACCCTGCGTCTCTCCACCAAACTAGGATGTTTAGCAAAAGTCTCCACTGTCCACTGTCTCCAGGCAAAATGATGGGGGCGATGACGCTTGGGGATAGCTTTCCTTGGTTCCCTGACTTTCCCTCATCCCTCAAAAAGTACAAGTCGCCAGGATGGAGTGCCATTAAATAATTCAACTGGGCAGAGTTCTGAGTTGACCGAAGCCCCCTAGGCTGTGTCATATTCTGACCAAGGAGGCTTATTCAGGAGTCAGCATGATTTTCTTCTTTCCAGAGGGGATTTTGCACAAGGAAAAAAAAGAAATGACAATACTGAAGCAAACTAGGGAAGCAAGGCCACAAATGTATGCACTGCTTCCTCCATGCACACAAATACTATGCATTCCCACATATATATCCCCAAATGTAGAAAGTCCAATGTAGGAGTAGGATTTTGACTATGTTTCTGGTAGTAAACCATAGGCTCATAAAGGTGAGAGGACTTTTCCAAGGTCATCCAAATGGAAAGTGGTAGAGCAGGGCATTTGTGTGTGTGCTCCTGTGTTCATGTGTGTGTGTGTATGTATGTGTGTTTGCATGTATACAAGTGTGCTTTGTACATCCATGTGTGTGTTTGCATGTGTGCATGTATGTGTGCATGTGTGTGTGTGTGTGTGTGTGTGTGTGTGTGTACCAACATGTGTGCTCACAGGTGCAAAAAAGAGTGTTGGCTGCCATCCGCTATTGCTCTCCACCATATTTCCTTGACTCAGAGTCTGTAATGGACCTGGAACCTGTTATATATTATCTTGGGTAACAACCAGCAAATCACAGCAATCTTCCTGTTTTCTGCTTCCACACCTGGCTCTACTGCTGGGGATCTGGGGATCTGGGGATCTGGGGATCTGGGGATCTGGGGATCTGGGGATCTGGAGATCTGGGGATCTGGTCAGATGCAAGTGCATCTGGGGATCTGGGAATCTGGATAGATACAGCTGGATCTGGGAATCTGAGCTCTGGGCCTCACTTCTCCCTTGCCTGAGCTAGGGTTTCTGATACCAAACTTCTCAGAAGGCCTCAGATGCATTTCAGAGGGTGCTTGTTGAGTGAGTGACTGAGTAGCCTGCCTCTTCTGTCTGCCTGCTCTACATCTGAAGCTGAAACCAACCAGAATTGCGAATTCTTGAGGAAAGATATTGTTCTTGGCTAGAACATGAGGTGACTCTCTTCCTGTCAATATTTCCCGAACAATAGAACTCTGCAGGAAGATAAATACCCACCGATACTTGTTCACGAGAAGTCTGATTTTCCTCACTCATCTGTGCGAGTTGAGACCAGAAAGGGTTAACAGATAGTCTGCAGTCCCTTCAGCAAGGCTGCCGACTTCCTTACAGTGAAATAACAAAGCTCCAAATTGGAGTGAATTTGCTACTGTGACACTAATACTACCCCAGGCTATTAGAGGATTAGATGAGCACAAAGCTTTATGAGACCTGGCCTGGCACTGGCGAGTGATTCAGCATGTCTGGTGCTGGGAGGGTCGCTGCTAATTGGAACAGGAGAGAAGGAGCTGGGTTTGTCAGATCAGGTTTAAATGTCAGGATTGTCTGCCAGAGACTTTTGTTCTCCAAGAAAGTCTGCTCTGCTCAGTGTGCCTCAAGTGTTTCTGCTTTCTTGCAGTCCCCATCGGCTTAAAATTTCATGCCAGCATGGGTAAGACAGCTGACTATGACCTTTGCCCTCTTCTCTTCCCGCTCCCCCCACCGCCCCCCACTTCCCCGCCTATGAATTTTCTGAAACTGTGCTATACTTCTAGTGATTTCTTTCTGCAGCCAGTGCTGTCCTGGGTTCTTTTCCTTTAAACATAGAGCAAGGGTGAAACCCAGCTTCAAGTTGCAAAGCAGCTAAGCACAGCAGGTGTTTTGGGGGTCCCATGAGAGATAGAAGGCCAGAGAATGCCAGAGACCAGGGTACAAGGACTGCCTGCAGCCCAGCTTTGTCCTTCGTAAAATATGAATTATAAAAAAGAATATTTTAAAGAGAATTCTGAAAAGACAAGTCATAAAAAACTCTATCTGAATTTCTTATCACAACATTAATTTACTGTTATCATTATTAATTATCATTATTAATGTGTATTATTAATATTAATTATTATTATTGATGTGTATACACATGATTCGTCGTACAAGTGTGAAGGTCAGAGGACAAGTTTGTGAAGTTGGCTCTCTTTTCACCTTTCTGTGGATTTCTGGATTGAATTCAGACCTAAGCTTCAAGTTCCTTTACCTGCCAAGCCATCTCCCTGGCCCTCCCCTTAACATTTATGTAACTCAAGCATCACAGACATGAAGTTAAAAAAAGAAAACAAGAAAGCCCATTCTTTTTAAAAATAATTTCCACGAGTGTCACAGAGACTGTTCACCCTCAAAGGTTGTTGGCAGGAAATCTCTGTGTGACTTCTCCATGTGTACCAGGTAGAGGAGATGAAGAAGCAGACAGCACAGCCATGTGACTTTGGAGACTTATTAATATGAGAGTTGATTATCTCCAGTTTAAAACTCATACCTTCTATACAGGGTTACCATGGAGACTGGGACGATAATGCCCGAAGGATGCCCTCCACAGAGCATTGCTCACTGCAGGGAACCCTAACACATGCCTTTCTACGTCTTTTAACAGCTTTAAATTACATTTATTTCTGTATTATATGTGTGACTGTGTGTGCTTGCTGTTGAGAAGCATGGCACATAGAGAGCAAGGCGCAACTTTATGGAGTCGGTCCCTCCTCCCACCACAGAAGTTCAATGGATCGAACTCAGGTCGTCAGGCTTGGCAGCAAGCTTCTTTACCCGTGAACCATATTGTCATGCCCCTCCCCTACGTCTTTATTGTATTCTTTTCTCCTCCATCTTTAAAGGGTCCATAAAAGAAGGGCTTGCAAAATAGCCTTTAAAGATGATAAGAACTGCCCAGTTTTTCTCTTTAAATACTCATGTTGGCAGAGCCCAGTTGGTGATCAGAGACTGCAGCTCAGTGAACCACCTGGCCCATCAAGCTTCTTTCTTTGCCAGAAGTTGAGAGGCTCCTCCGTCTGATACTTAGAGATCTCACACCAGGTACTTTTGGGGAAATGTTGCCTCTCAAAGGAAGATCTCTTCCCTTCCAACTGTGATAATTTAACCCTCTCATTTTCTTTGCTTCCATTGCTAGGATTCCTACCCCATCTATTTAAACCCTTGGGTTGGTTGTCTTAGCTCCCTACACTTGACTTTATTCTCCCTATTTATTTGCATGAGACACATTCAGCTCTCTCTTCTAATTCTTGAAGCTTAAAAAAATTCTGCTGGCATGTGGGGGCAGTGAACCATGCCACCAGACAGAAGAACTGGTAAGGCTGTATAGCAAGTTCAGGATAAATCTCATAACTGAGGATGGCAAGAGTTGGAACTAGCTCCTGACCAGGTTCTTCTCCTGGAGCTCATGACCATGACTCTCCACTAAGAAGACCATGACAACCAGTCACCCTAACACGGAACCTAGAGTTCTCCATGCTAATGAGGTATCTAGATAGGCCCCAAGTCTTTAGCCAATCAGCTTCCTTTCATGGGCATCTCTTCCTGCAATAGGCATTTAATCTCTGGTTCACCCCATGTATGACATATGCATCTTCATTTGCCATAAATAAAAAGTTTGGTAAGCAAAGACCATCTCCTTCATTAGGGACCACCATGGCAGGGGGCTTTGTCATGCAGAGCCAAGTCTTCCATAGAAGCCCTTCCTTACTCCTGGCATTCACTTGGAGTTAAGTCAGATTCCACCCTGTGCCAGGCTCATCTCAACCCTTGGGACCCCCAACTCCTCGCAGTCCTCAGCAGCATCTGGGTGCAAAGGAGTTTGAGAACCACAGCCTCTTTCCTAGCTCCCACTATTTTCATCCAGAGAAACATGGGCTGGGACCCCTCTTTTAGACTTCATTTCACCTCCCCCACATCAGCAGCATCTGACACCCCAGTGGTGAGGCAGAAACGTAGAAAAGACACTAGTGTAGTTTCACATTTCCAAGGCCTCTTTCGGACTCATTTTTAAACACTATTCCATTCTTATATCATAGATCTGAAGCTAGTTCAGTCCAATATTATATATTAAAGATGTTTTCTTGGTGTTGATACCATTTCTTAGGTTATAGATTTTTTTTAAAGCTCAGGTATTACAAAAGCCTAGTGGAGGCTCTGTGTGGTGGGCTGAATCTTTATGAAGGATGCTCAAGTAACCTGGGTCATGTGTAAGCAACCAAACATCAATATCTATAGATTTTTTTGTAACCTTTCTTTTATGTCTATTTTATTCCTTAGAGAGAAACAGGTTTTCAGCATTGGATGGAAGAGTTATCTAGCTAAGGCAGAGCGCCCCTGTCTCCCAGGCTATTCCCTATACCTGCTCATGACTACTAGTCCTGTTTTCAGAGCTCCCGTGTCAAATCTGCCCAGAGAATAATCTGTTGTCTGCGGAGTTTGGAGAGGGCAACATTATATCTATGTTTGGAGAGGGCAACATTATATCTATGTTTGGAGAGGGCAACATTATATCTATGTTTGGAGAGGGCAACATTGTATCTACGCCGGCTGAGGAATAAGATCTTTGGGTTTGCCAGCTCCGGGCACAGAACCTCACCGGGTTCTTCTCTTTCCCCTACCTCACTTTTGCCTTTCCTTAGGAGTTTCCTTCTGTTAGTCTGGTGAGGGTTTCAGAGCATCCTTCCTCCTGATGTCAGGACACTTCCCTACCATGTAGCCCTCTTGTAATCAGAAGAGTTGTGGTGAGAAGTGTACGAAGTACTGGTCCTGTGATAGAGAAGAGTGGGTCACAGCATCAGCTCTATCGGAGCCCCTCACAGATGCACATGACAACAGGGCAAAGGCAGGTCCTACTCTACACTGCTCCCTGGCTCTTCCTGCTCTGTGCAGGGGAACCAGATAGCTAGTCCATCATAGACCCTCTTGACAACCACAGTTCATACTTCCATGGTGTTTTTCTGGTCTTACTGTCCATGATCCTAAGCCATGAGTTTGCCTGGGACATTCCCTGTCACTGACTGGACTATCAGTTTAGGGACTTACCTCTTTTGCTTCCATGAATAGCAAGCATTTGGGGATGGCAGTGACAGTCTTGTATCTGCTCACACCTTCTTGTACTATGAAAAACTATCTTTGTGTACACACACACACACACACACACACACACACACACACACACACACACTGTTAAACCCTTGGGTGTCTGAATGTGAATGAATCACTAATGACAGGGCTATTAATATCACATGTGTATGGTTCTCCATGCTTCATAAAGAACCTTCTTGCATGTTATGGGAGAAGACCGTGTTGAGCCTTTTAACATCTGTGAATACTGGGGCTCTGAGAGAACAGAGGAGAGCCAGACTCTTCTTACAAACTTTATCTGTTGCCCTTATAGCAGGTGGCTGGCAGGGCAGAGGGAGATGTCTGGCTTTTGTGGCAGGCTGAGTTGGTCATCTGAGCTCCAATGGGACCAGGCTGCCAGGACCCAGGTGTCACATCTCCTAGGCCACTTAGCTCCCACATCCTCTCCGATGAATGTGAGATTGTTCAGTCATAAAAATACAAACATACTCATAAAACATGCCTTTGTGGTGAAAAAGAAAAGTTCCCAGGCCTAGGAATGTGTGCGTGTATATGTGAGACAGGCTGAGACACATGTCCCTCTTTTTCCTCCACCCCCCAGTCAGGCCTGCCCCACCAGGTGCGATCCTCTGCTACCTTACAATCTGATGGGAGCTCTGAATGGCCACTGGCACCTGATACTCTCCATATCAGACTTAGAGGCATTTCCCTGAAGGCTTTGCACTCCCTGGGTCAAGAGCTCATTTCCTCCCCTCCAAAACCATGTGCATTTCAGCAGAAATTTAATCTCTGGGGCTCCAAATCCTCCACACTTACATCATTTAAAATGGCTTTTTTTTTTTTTTTTTTTGGAGAGGCATGGGATCCTGTGGAAGTGCCCGGAGATGGTACGCAGCTTGGTAGCCTTCTTCTTACCCAACCACACCAAAAAGAACAAAAAACAAAAGGAAGGAGGAAGAAAGGGAGGGAGGAGAGAGAGAGAGAAGAGAGAGAGAGAGAGAGAGAGAGAGAGAGAGAGAGAGAGAGAGACAGAGAGAGAGAGAACCAGAGAGAACCAAAGAAGGAGTCACATTTTCTTTTCACATGATCTTGGCAGACTTGCCTTCCAATGAGTGCCTGGTGAAATCTTTCCTTTCACAGGTTCCTTTGAAATGGCCCTATCACTTTGCGTGAGAAGCCACTGCTAGACTTGGGTTGTACTGTGTCTGTGACCCTGAATTTGCCAGTCTAGGTTTTTCCTCAGAGCAGAGGAGTCTTTGTTCTGGAAGGACCCAGGAGGTTATCTTTTGATCCTCTACTGGCCTGCCCTAGGTGAGGAAACTTATGCTCAGGTATGAAATGCCTCCCATTACCCGACAGTCATTATAATGAACAGAGAACCCCCATCCCAGTTCCCAAGGGTGGAAGTTTCCGGCCACTCTCCCAGATTTGTCAGTAACTCGTTGGTACTCCCATTTACAGGTGGGAGGAGTGGAGCTTCCAAGGATGAGGCAACCTGTCATTCAACGGTTGGTAGCAGGAAGAACATATGTATCTAGCTGTCTATTGTCCTCTTACATGACTTGAAACACTGTTTCTGCAGGGCTTGTGTGAGGGGGTCCTGGCCAGGTCTCAGAGCTCCCAAACCTGTTCCTTAGGCCATCTAGAATTTTGACCTTTGCACTTACTTTACACGGTTGTTAGACTTCAGCATATGTGCCTACTGTCTATGACACCAAATCTAATTTCACCTAATTTTGTTGCTTTGAGAGCTAACAGTGGGTGATGTCACTGATTACGTTTTCAGTGCACCTATTTTTGACATTCACATTGCTTTTGTCTGGCTGTAATCTCTGCCCTTCATCTTCTTTTATTGTTTTTCAGGAATTGAACTTTTGTTTTTTGTTTTTGTTTTCTTTTTCCTTTACATTTTAAATTTATTTTATTGTTGTTAGTCTATTTGTATGTTTGTATGTTATAGCTCCCTCACAGTGTGGAGATCACTTCTGGCTGTGACCCAGGGCTTGTGACCCAGGAAGTGCAACGCCTTCAAGAAAATGCTTCTAAGTCTTTAAGAGTATCAGATGCCAGTGGCTATTTACAGAACCCTTTCTACAATCTCTGGGAATTGAACTCAGGTTCTTAGGCTTGGAGGCAAGTGCCTTTACTGCCTGCTGAGCCATCTCACTGGCCCCAGCTTTATCTTATTATTAGAAGCAGTTTCAGATGAAGGATTGGATACTGGTAACTTTTAAGTCACTGTGGACTTCAACCAATCAGAATGACCTCTTGTTGGGGAAACCATCCTACCCCTCCCTCTGAGATGGAGAAATATGAGTGAGGAAGGGGGAGCAAGGAGGTGACACTAACTCTCATTCACTTGGAGGTGACACTGTCTTGCACTTGGTACCAGAGATGGGGAAGATTCTACCACATAATGTTGCTCTTCAGTCTGTCTGTCATTCTGTGGCTACTTTTTATATAGATGAGGGAGGAGAAGCTTAGGGAGCTTTAATAAATTGTACCATGTCATCCTGGGATGGCGTTTGCTGCCAGGCCTTTTCCCACAGCATCAAGCACTGGATGGGGAATCTTTGGAGGTAACGTGTGTGGGAGGCAGGAGCTATTATTCTGTGTCCTAGAATCAGTTGTGAGACACTGACTGTGAGACTCTGCTGGAACCTTTAATGCTCGTACACTGAAAGGGTCATCCTGGCCTCTCCTCACATGTTCACAAGAAATTAACTGAGCACTCGTTTGACTGGAAGCCACTACAGGTGAAACTGTGAATGAAATAAAGAAGCAAAGCCAGAAGCCACATCTTGGTCAGTGTAGGTCACAAGGATCCTACACACCCAGGACAAACACCTAGGCATGGGAGACTCAGGTCCAGCCAACGAGCAGCTCTTCCTCAGTTATATTACACCCATCCCTGGACTTAGTCTCATTTTTGTAGTTTTTGTATTGTCATTCTGTATCTTTTTTGTCTTACTACCGAGTTTTGAATTAGATGTTAACTCTCTAGTCAGCCACACTTGCATAAGTGGCTTCGAGAATCAAGTTAGTGACGGTTTTATTTGTCAGTCATTATTCCTTTTGCGGGTCTTGTCCCGTCTCTGGTTTCTTTTCTCACTTAACTGGCTGAGAGTCAGATGAAGACAGATTGCCTTTAGCTGCAGGACAAGAAGCCTTTCTTTTTGAGATTTTTTCCGCAGGGGGTTTTGCAACCATGGAGGGGTTCTTCTCATCTCTTCATTTTCTTTCTTTCTCCTTTTGAACAGAACAGGCAAAGAGGGCCAATCTTCACCAGTGTCACTAAAAGCTCACTGTAGCTCCTGTTCCTTCCCTGTACTTGGGAAGGCAGAGGGTTTTCACAATCAATGCACCTCTTTATTAAAATTATATAACACAAGGCTTGGATGGTGTTAGGATTCTGTCTAAACTCCACCCTGCAGTTACCTGGTAACAGCCAGGTTGCTTGTCCCCACAGTTACCTGGCACTATAAAGGGGCTGCTTGCCCCTCCTCGCTCTCTTTCCCTCTTGCTCTTGCTTCTCTTGCTCTTTGTCCCTTTGTCCCTTCTCTCCCCATTCCCTTTCCCCATCTCTGTCCACATGCTCATGGCCATTGGCCTCTTCTCTCCCCTGTCTCTCTCTCCCCCTCTCTCTCTCTCTCTGTGCCTCTATTACATTCTTAACTCTGCTCCCTGTGCCCTGAATAAACTCTGTTCTATTCTATTCTACGCTTCCTCAGGGGGAAGGGATGCCCCAACATGAGCCCACCAGAGGGCCCCCTTCCCCCTACACCTCACCACATCTCCATAGAACATACCCCCCCCTTTATCTTTTCATAACAAATGGTATTACAGTGCACCGGAGGGTTCACATACAAAACCACTCCCCATATAAAAGAAGCAATTTTGTACTAATTTATAATTCTTTTATTGTGCTTTTTTCATTATCAAAGTATTTCATGCAGTAAATTTGAAAAGTACCAATAAGTGTGTATATATATATATATATATATATATATATATATATATATATATATATATATATATATAGCTTACGGGGGAAAACGCTTGAATCTGGTCATCCAAAGAAGTTCACTGATCATATCTTATTTTAATCCCTAAGCTTTTGAAATATGTACTTTATTAAAAATATCGCACTGTTGCCATAGCTCCACATTCATTTATTTTCTTGGGAAGATATCACAATGTCTTCTTCTGGCTTCATATTGTCCTACAGTATGGTCACACTAGATGTTATATGCAGGCATATATTATTCCTAATTGTTTAGGTATTTCATCTTATCGAGATTATTAATTGATATTCAAAATTTTGTTCTTCTAAACATTTCTCTCCTAAATATCTTTGTGGTTACATTTGGGTGTGGGGAATTATGAGCACTCGTAACTTAGTTTTATGATTGAAGATCCTGAGAGCACAACAATTGAGAGGGTTTTGATTCTGATTGTAAAGCTAACTCTAAGAAACTTGCGTCAGCCTGCACATTTGTCCTGTGAATCATAACTGGGACAAGTGTGGGTGATAAATTACTTAGAATTTTGCCAACTTGATACTGCCGTGTACAAATTTAAATATTCTCCATTGTTGCTGAAATCGAACAGATTTGCTATTTGTACAACAGTCTTCTTGACTTCCTAACCCATAAATAGTTCTTTATTTCAGTTTGCATAGATTTGCATATCCACATATCCAAAGCAAGGGCTCTGGAGACACATTGGCTGAGATCCAGGACAAGCTCTGACATTTTTGCTCGGCCTAGAATAGCATCACTTAGAGACGATATGAATATCAACTCCTGTTTTTTTTTTTTTTTTTTTTTTTTTTTTGGGACACTTTTAGATCTCAGTTCCTGCATTTCTTTTTGTTAGAAGCTACGTTTGTGCCTGTGCTTTTCTGGGGGAATGTTCTTTCAGAGCCTTCTCCAGGCTGTTCTGTGCCACAGGCAGGTGAGTCAGCGTGTATAGGCCAACTTGCTTGCAGGTTTTTGGCTGGATCCATCTGAGGGTGACAGGGCAAGGATGGGGGGGGGGGTGGCGGGACAGAATACTATGAGGCTGCAGCACTCCCTGCAATGTCCAGAGGGTTTGGATTCCATTCTGTAATTCATGAGGAATGCTGAGGAAGGTTTTAGGTACGGGACTTAGATGGTCCCAGACCAAAGTTAATAAAGACAGTTCACATGTGGGCTGGAGCAAGGCTTGGATAGAAAGACCTATGAGGTGGGCATGTGTTGGAACAGTGAGTCTGAACTTGCATAGTTCACTGGGGGAAAGAAGGATAATAAGGGAGTGTGTGATGAGCCGTTTCCAAGGAAAGGACGGGCCTTAGGGATGGGTGTTTTAGTTATAGGAAGGCTCAGTAATTCCGCTGTTATGTAATGATGCCCCAAGTGAAATCTCCCATGGTCTGTGCAGGAGGCCCTAACTGATGCCCAGTAAAGAGTGAAGCCTCCTTTGTTTTCATGTTTTGTTTCATCTCTAGATATTGAAATATTCTGGTTTTGCAAACTTACACTAAAAGTAGCAATAGCAAATTTCATTGCTATGATGCTACGATAAGGAAAAAGCAACTTAGAAAAAGAAAGGGTTCATTTCATTTTACACATCCACCACTGAGGGAAGTCAAGGCAAAAAGTCAAACAGGAGCAGAGTTACTCAGGAACTGAGAATCCATTTTAGTTAGCTGGTGTTTATAGCAGGACCTTCCCCTAATGAATAAAGATTTTAGGGGACCAATCACTGGGTGAGGAGTAGGCGGAACTTCCGGGTCGGAAGAGAAGAGGCAGGAAAAGGTGAGATGTAGTAAACAAGAGGCCATCCCCACCCCCACCCCTGTTTTAGATGGCAGATCCACCAAGATTCACCACTAGAGGATTTAACTTAGAATGACTCACAAATTAGAATGATAGTTGCTGTACCCAGCGAGATTGTGTTACTTGTTGATTCTAAACTAAGATTGTATGGTGTTTCCCTTCAAGTGGTGACTCAGCTGGGTTCCAAAGAGAAAGGCATGGCAGCAAAGCACGGGTTTGCCAGAAGAGCTCCCCAGATAGCCCTGTGAATTTGGATACGTGGGGCTCACGTGGCAGCGACCCACCATGGTAACTTAGTGAATCTGGTGGAGAGATTTCGGAGCTCCGGGTCAGAAATGAGAACAGGCCAGGCCCTCCATCGGTATCATGGTGGCTTTAAAAACAAAAACAAAAAACAAAACAAAACCAAAAAAAAAAAAAAAAAAATTAACACAACAGGTGTTGGTGCAAACTTCCGGTGTCTGACCCAAAGAAGTTTATTTTTGACCTATTTAAACACAGTACAACTTTGGGAAAGTGTCTCTTTGTGACAGTTATCAAAATAAAGCTTAAGGCCAGACTATATCAAAACTCCTTTACACCGTACATGTCTTTTGTAAAATACCTGTGACCTCTTCTATGAGCATGGGCTTTACTGACTGAGAAAACAGTGCCCAGGATGAAGTTCTAGGGAGGAGGGTTCTGTTATAATCAGAATAGTAAATTCATTTGCACACAATATGGAAACTCTTTCATAAGAATGGAATCTATTGACTGGGAATCAATATTCTGGAGTCTGAGGTATTTGAGTAGGACCCGGCTCTCTAGATAGCAAAAGACCACTAGGTTATTAATTACATCTAGTCCAATTTTTTTTTTTTCTGGGTGGGAAACAGGTATAAATCCCTTCTATTAAAAAGAAAATCCCATGAGTTTAGTATTCCTGCTTTCTTTAGTGCTATCTGTGAGCCCAAGGACTTCAGGCCTTCTACAAATAATTCTCCCACAGAGTTGCTGACCGGACAATCTGAAAGAGGCAGTCTTTCAAATGCAGTTTCCACTTCTCAGATGACTCTAGCTTCTGTCAAACTGACAAAACAAAGCATCATCATCATCATCATCAGCAGCAGCAACAACAACAAGATAGCAGCAACAACAAACCCAAATTAAAAAAATCAACCAGTCAGCACAAAGTATTTATTTTAGTTTTTACCGTGTATTTCTGTTTATGCCACACATAAATGGGTACACGCAGAAGCCCAAAGAGAGTGTCAGACCTTCTGATACCAGAGTTTTAAGTGATTCTGGGCATCCTGATGTGGATACTGGGAACCAGTCAGATCCGTAGCAAGCCCTCTTAACTGCTCAGCTATCTCAAAAGGCCCCTTTCCTGTGCCTTTTAGGTTTTCAAAGTACTTACACTTTATCTCATTTAGTGATTTCATGGCATCTGGTTAAGCATCGTTACAGAGTCAGTGAGTATCATGGAACAGTAAATGCAGCATACTCCTGGGGCTCACCTCACAACAGGCCACACTGGGCACAGGACCAGATTGGTACCTTGTCCAGTTGTCATCAGAGAGGCTTCCTCCAGCAGAGAGAGAAGAGAGAGAAGAGAGGGACAGAGAGATAGATAGATAGATAGATAGATAGATAGATAGATAGATAGATAGAGAGAGAGTCTAAGTTGGAGTTCTCTATTTGGTCCCTCCCCTCAGAGCTTGGGGAATTCCACAGAAGAGAGAGCAGAAAGACTGTAGGTGTCAGAAAGAGGGGATGGAGGACACCAGGAGGACACAGGCCGGCTGAATCAATTAAGCAGGGTGCTTATGGGCTCCCAGAGACAGAGGAGCAAGCATGGAACTCTCACGGGTGTGTCTTGTGGCTGTTATCTTGGTGTTTTTATAGGATTCCTAACAGTGGGGGCACCGTGTCTTGGACTCTTGCTTGCTCCTGGGACTCTTTTCCTCCTGTTCGGTTGCCTTGTCCAGTGCTGATGTTAGGGTTTTTGCCTTGTCTTATTGTATCTGGTTTTGCTCTGTTTGCCTGTCATCTCTTGGAGGCCTGTTCTTTTCTTAAGGGGGAAAGAGGAAGAATGGATTTGGGAGAGAGGAGAGAAGGGATCTGAGAAGAGTGGAGGGAGGGGAAATGGTGGTCAGGATATATTGTATGAGAGGATATATTTTTCAATAAAAAAGAAAATATGACTTTACCTGTGGGGGGAAAAACATGAGACAGCAGGGAGGGAAGAGTTCAGTCAGTAAGCAATGTGTAGGTCTTCACTCTCTGGTGCCACTGACTCTCTTCAGTGTTCTGAGATGGTTTGGACTGAGGATGGTTTGTGCTGGAGATGGCATTGCACAGTGTTCTAGTCTCTGTCCTCTGTCTGCAGGGAAGCGGAGCTTCAAGCTTCCTCTTTTCCATAGCACTTGTTCTGTGCAGAGATATGCTTGCATGAATGCACTCAGGAGTGGATCCCTTTTTGAATCACTTTGATGTACCTGGTAGAAAGATGTTATAAACCATGCTGGTGTTCCTCCATATTCAGGTTACATATGCATTTGAAAAGATATTCTACAAGTCATAGCTTTATCTCCTCCTCCAGGTACTCTGTGGATCCTTGCAGATCAAAGATCACGTTATGTGCAGAACCGCCCCCCACGCCTTCATGTTCCCCAAACCAACACACCCAGACAAAAAGTGGAAATGTATACATAGTCTGAATGGGGAGCAGAAGGAAGAAGTAGCATCTCATACTGTAAAGCACTCTAAAGTACCTGAAGAACTCCACACAACACAGAGACTTGCACAGCCATGTTTCTTTGTAACATTCTTTCACCATAACCAGGATATGGAATCAGCCTAGATGTGGTTGGTTTTCTGCAATGGTCTCTGTTACAAAGACTTGCTTCTTTGGTGAGGGGTGGAAGATTCACTCATGTGGGTATAGGGATAAGTACGTAGAATGCAGTTAGGAATTATACTGACTTCTGTAGCAACTGCAGTCTCTCCTAAGATCTATGACCTCACCAGTTCTGGGTAGTTGGAAGGTTTCCAGTACCCAGGCATGCTTTTCTCATGTTGAGTTGGCCTTAAGTCAAATTAGACAACTTTTGGCTACCGCCAAGATATGAGCGCTAAGGTTTCACTATTGCCTCTTCGGGGACATCTTGCCATTCTGGTCATTGCTGTGGTTTCCAGGCATCACATCTGGGGAGAAATATTGGTTGCTTCCCTCCCTTGGCAGCTTGCACAGCACTTCTGGTACCGTGAAAGTTGTCCTTAGATTTTCAAGTCAGATATAACTCAAATCTTCTGAGTCCTGTGTCTGAAGTCTGTGGGCTCTGCAGAAATAGGAATTTTAACCTCTAGGGGCAACCAAGGGCAATAACAGTTGGCTGAAAATTTCAACTAGATTATAGGGGTATCGGCCAAACATCCCCATGAATTCTTTCTCCACTTCTCCAGGCTTCTCTGTAAGTGCTATAGAGCCATGGTGCAGTAGGGTATTCGCCATTCCTGCTATTGTCTTACTTTTCACATTCTCTCAAAGAAGCTTGCTTCCTGGTTGGCCAGTGCATGTTTTATTACCTAGAAAAGTATTTCTACTGCTGTGACAAAATATGTAAGAGAAAGAGTATAAAGGGAAGAACTGATTTTGAGCTCACAGATTCAGAGCTTTCAGCCCAAGTCTTATGGCCCTGCCTTTCTAGACCAATGGTGAGTCAGAACATCCTTGTGACATGAGTCCATGGTAGAGTCTGGCTCCCTCGTGGTGGCCAGAAGTAGAGGGAGAACTGGACCAAGACCAGGCATAATCTTTAAGTTCAGACCCCAGTGATGATCTTTTTCCAGTTAGACTTGCTTTCCAAGGTTTTCAGAATCCCCCCCCCCCCAAAAAAACCCCACCACCACGTGGAGACCAAATATACAACCTGCTAGGCCACATGAGTAGTTTCATACTCCAACTGAACAGGAGGCATGAGCTCTCTCTGCTTACTCACCGTCAGCGTATGCAATGCTCATTGTAGAGGCCACTGGGCCAGTTGGGCTCTGGTAGTACTTGTTTTTTTAGATAGCTACCTGTGACCTCATAAAGTCATTACTGATCCTGTTACACTGGGGAGGAGGATGGCAGAGGATGACCATTTACTTCAAGGTGGCACAATCCCAGAGTCTATGAAAGCTCATTCAAATCCAACTCTTTCTTGGGACTGAAGTCCCAAGAGCTTTGTCTGTTCAGTGTATAGTGTCTATTGAGGTATCTTCTCTTGTTTGGCATGGTCCAGGTGAATGTGTGTGTGTGTGTGTGTGTGTGTGTGTGTGTATGTGTGTGTGTGTAAAGTCTGTGTATTTTGTATCATCTATCTGCATGCATATGTGCATGTATGTATATATAGATGATAGTAGATGTGGGTGTGGGGAGAATAATGAGTTTGTGCTGAAGACATTATTTCTTTCCTCAGGAGGATTATACTGGAATAGAAAGGGCAGGAAGGGAGCCATCAATAATTATACATAGACACAGGTCTAAGGAAGTGCTAGAAAACGTGTGGCCAATGCAGTTATTCAAGTACTACCACAGTTGTCAAGTCAACCAAGTTGAAAGAAGTTCCAGTGTTCTGATTGCTCTCTTTGGCATTTTTTTCCTCCCTGATGCTGACAGTCTGAATGGCTGCTCCTTGAAGTATTCTTCTTCTTCTCCCTACAGGGCCATGGCTGGCAGGTTTTGTAGCTCTCTGGCAGATTCATAATAGACCATGTACCTTCAGGCACAATCCAGCAGATGGCGCAAAACCAATGAGACACCGCCCTAGTGGGCGGTCCAGTTGATCAACCCCAAACTAGACAGCTGATGGAGGATAGCTTTTGGTCCAGGAACTTTCCAAAATGCCATGAAAAGGAATACTAGTGGGATGAATAAAAAGTTTGAAGTAGTGTTAGGGATTAAAAGTCCTTGTGAACACACCTGTATGTGTTAGTAAAAATATCACATATGTAGGTAAAACATAGTCCAGGGGGAATCTGCTGCCTTTACCCCAATATTCTCCTTTGTCCTGGATCTAGACTAAACTTATATGCCACAAAACTGAAAATCTCGTAAAGAGAGGTATAAATTTGCCTTCTATTTATTTGGAACCTTTCATGTGTTCATATACTATTTCACTAGGACTTTGTATTGCCTCATGGCAATATTTCTGTATTCGTGTAGATGAAAAATCTGAGGCTCAGAAACAGAAAAGGAGTTCCCCAAGGCTGCACACAGAGTCAAAGCAGCTAGACTAAAAGGTCACGGCCACGGGTTGAATCTTACTCCATTTGTCACTACTTTGGGCTAAACATTTTTCTTTCAGTAGTTAGAATCTAAGTTTTCAAAGAGCAGAATATGTTAGGGAGAAGAAATAGAAGAGGAAAGGAGTCTTTGAAGAAAGGGAATCAGGTAAAAACTAGGAAGACCAGTGGCCACATGGGGAAGGTACAGTGTACTTCTCCAGGTCTTCTGTATGAATGTACAGTTTTAGGTGCCATGTATGTCTGCAAGCTTGTGTGCATAAAATGATGCAGAGGTACACACACACACACACACACACACACACACACACACACACACACACATACACACATAGAATGCAAATGCCATTTAGGATTTATTCAATAGCAATCAAATGCACGCAATAATCTAGTTTGAAGCAAGAAACAATAGTAAGAGAGCAAAGAAAGCTCTTCCATTGTTAAATCAAGGTTGCAGCCATAGCCCCAGAAAGCACAGTGCCATGTTTGGAAGACACAAACATCTTCTCTGACATCCACAGTCGGTTCCAAGCCTATCACAATATCCTTCCTTCTTGTTCCGATCTTCACCTCCACAGAACCTCAGTCTTCATGGCCTTCAAAGCCTGCCAAGTGAGCAATGCATCCCTCAGAATAGCCTGGACTAAGCGCACCCCTGCTTGGAAAGGAGACATTTTGGGTGACACAGAAGCCAGGCTTGGGTCTTATTCAGTGCTTTTGACATATGGAATAAAGCAACAAGGAGCTTCCAGGCATGGAAGTTGATCTGTAACCAGCTCTGGACACAACCTTGCAACTCCACCCTCATAAGGGCCAAAGTCCCTTATATTTGTCCCCTTCTTTGTCATTGTAGATGTTCTGGTCTAATTGAGATGTCACGGGGACACCACAACCAAGATTATTGTGAAAAAAGTCTCCTTGACTATTTTGCCCCTAGTCTTGTGATTTCACCCAAGACATGAATATTAGCATACTTTTTACAAATCCAAGATTCAATCATTTCACTCCTCTGCTTGAAAAATTAAAAAGATGTGTTCCTTATTTCCATTTATGTATATTTGTGTCTCTGTGTATGCTGTGTGTGTGGTTTTGTGTGTGTGTGTGTGTGTGTGTGTGTGTGTGTGTGTGTGTGTGTGTGTGTGCCTGTGGAGATTAGAAGAGGGTTTTGGATCTCTTGGGGCTGGAATTACAGGCTGTTATAAGCTGTTTAATGGGCGCTGGGGACATAACTTGGGTCCTTTGCCAAAGCAAGAAGCTCTCTTAGCTGTGAGTTCTGTCATCCTGCACCTTATTTGAGGCAGACTCTGTCTTGTTTTTCTCTGGGCCAGCTGGCCCTGGGACTTCTAGGACACCAACTGATACTTTGATATTAGTTCTCTAGATTACAGAAATGTGTGGAAAATGTTCTATTGTTTATGCCACATAATCATGTAGCATTTTATATGGTGTCTTGAGTAGGTTGATACAACTATTTCCTCTCTCTCTCTCTCTCTCTCTCTCTCTCTCTCTGTGTGTGTGTGTGTGTGTGTGTGTGTGTGTGTGTGTGTGTGTGTGAAAAGAGACACAGAGAGACAGGGACAGAGAGACATGAGCATTAGTTGTATAGGTACATGTGGAAGTTAGAAAACTTCTGGGTTCTTCTTCCCATTTTGGATCAGGGGATGGGACTTTTACTAACTGAGCCATCTCAGCAGTCTAATTTTAGAGCATTGCCACCCTTCCATTCATATTTCATCATCCCGTTTCCCATGGGTAAATGATGCTCTGTACTTTGTTCTATGGTTACATATTCTGTATATTTCATTGTCATAAAATTTGTGTGTTGTGTGGTCTTCTGTAAAAGGCTTCTTTCACTTAACATTGTGTTTCAAGTTCATCTGCCCTCCAGTGTGTCCCTGTAACTCATTTCCTTTTCTTGTTGGAAGAAATTCCATACTCTACAGGCACAGCACATTTTACTGAATCACTCAGTGACTGAAAGGCATCTGGCCTTGATTTTGGCTATGGATAAGCATTTTTATTTCTACTTAAAAAAATACTGAGGATTGAATCCAGAACTCCACATGCTAGACAAGCACTCAATAACTAGATTATACTGGTAGTAATGGATAAATCTTCTTAGAGCATTCATGTACAAATTGACTCCCCCCCTCTGTCCCTAGTTCTCTCTCTCTCTCTCTCTCTCTCTCTCTCTCTCTCTCTCTCTCTCTCTCTCTCTCCCTCCCTCCCTCCCTTCCTCCTTCCCTCCCTCCCTCCCTCCCTCCCTCTCTCTTTCTCTGTGTCTCTCTCTCCACATACATGTCTTTCTTGATTTTATTTCTTGTGTAAATACTAAGAAATGGAATTCTGCATCATATTGTAGCTTGCATCTTTACTATTTTGAGAAATTTCCTGGGCATTTTTCAATGTGGCTGCAACACCCTGAATTATTACCAGCCATAGATTTGGTTTCTGTTTTTTTTTTTTTTTATCTCATGCATTTGTCAATTCTGGTCATGCTATGCCTTTAGTAATGGTTTTCCTGTTGACATCAATGATCATGTCTTATGGCTTTGAAATTTGTCTAATTGTTGATTTTGTTGTTTTGAACAGTTTTGCTTTTTCATGTGGATATGTACCAGTTTTACATTTTCTTTGGAGTCATGTCTGTCCAGGTTTTGTTCTTATTTTTATGGCTTACTTTGTCCATTTATTATTGACTACTAAAACTTTATATTATGTATTCTTAGTATTAATCTATTACAAGTTCTTTCTCTCACCCAATAGTTTGTTCTTTCTTCTTTCTTTCCCCTCCCTGTTTTCTCTTCCTTTCCATCCCTCCCATCCTTGATTTTTCCCTCCCCTCCCCTTATTCCCTCCCCTCAGCTTCATTTTCCTTCGGTTCTTCTTCTTTTCTCCTTCCCTCCTCCCCTTCTGTAGACTGGCCTCAAGACCACTGCAATTCCTCCTGCCTCAGCAGCACCAAGCCTGATTTCTTACTTTCTAGATGGCACAAAAGCTTTGATTTTGATAAAGTTAAATCTATCCATTTTTCTTTTATTTGTGCCTCAGGGTTATAGTCTCTAAGAAACTGTTGTTACATCCAAAACCACAAAGGTCCACCCTCATACTTTATCTAAAAGATTTTACAAGTTATTTTTCTATGTTTAGGTCTATGGTTCTCTTTGAGCTCATTTGGCTTTGAATGCTGTTGGGCAGATGGTTACACTTCATCCCTTTTGCCTTTAGACATCATCTATTCATCACGCTTGTTAAACAGACTCCCTTTCTTTTTGAATTGTCTTGCTATTCTTGTTGGAAATAAATCCAAAACTGTTTCTGGACTCTTCTGAGTTTCTGCATCTCCCTGTTTCAGGAACACTTCGTTACTTTCTGCCAAGCAGCCAGTGGGAATTTCAGTGGCGTTGGAGTAGTGCACACGCCAGTCTCAGGACGCTTGCCATCTTAGCAACAGCTGGCCTTCTGACCTACAAATGTGGGCTTCTTTCTGCTGATTCAGGTATTCTTCAGCCTTCGTTCTCATCTGTGTTGTATAATTTCAGCATCCTCTTCTCCTACTTTTATTGTTTTGTCAAACCATTCTTAAATGTTTTTAATTTGTTTATTTACTTATATGAAATTCCTAAGATTTGTTTTTCAGCTGCTAACTGTTGGATAGTTATACATAGTTAGTTGCTTTTCATGTAATTTCTCCTGATACAAACACATTGAACATGTCTTATTTCCACAGCCTTTAGATTGCTTAGGATTTCTCATATATATAAGGCTATGCAGGGAACGACTTTCCTCATTTATTGCTTGCGTGAGTGATTTAAACTTCTTTCTATTGTCTAGTCATTCTATCTAGTACAACCTGGAATAAAAATATTGAGAAACATTCTTGTTTTATTCTTTTCCTTTTTATATTTATTATATTTTAGTGTTTATCTCTCTCTCTCTCTCTCTCTGTGTGTGTGTGTGTGTGTATGTATGTGTGTGTATTTGTCATGTGTGTTTCTGTACCAAAAGAGACCAGAAGAGCAATGGATCCTCTGGAGCTAGGGTTACAGGGTGTTGGGAGCTGTCTGAAATGGGCCCTGGGATCCAAATTCAAGACCTCAGAAACAGCAGTCAGAGGTCTTAACCACTGAGCCAGCTCATCAGCCCTCTTAAATATTCGGAACATTAGGACAAACTGTTCAGTCTTTCCTCATTAACCACTGTGGAGCTGTGGGTTTGGAGACATCGTTTATTACTGGAGGTGTTTGTCTTTATTCCTGGACCTTTGAATGAATTTTTACCATGACGCACCGTGCCAAATGCTTTGTGTGGCCACTGAGGCAATGGAGTAGCTCTTTTCTTTGCCCTATTAATACTGTATATTTCAATGACAGAATTTTAGATGTGAAAGCAACTTGTGGAAGTTAGGCTTCAGTTCTGGCTCCCATCCCCATATTACCAGAAATAAGACCCAGACTCAAGTTATATTTACAAATACCCTGGCTATAAAGCTAGGCTTTACTCTGACTAAATCATAAGCAAAATTAACCCATTATTTTAACCTACATTTTGCCACATGGTGCGTTACCCGTGCTCAGCCCATCTCCTTGCATCTTTCTGGCTCTTCTCCCACCTCTATTTCCTGTCTAAACCTTAGGCCATAAGCTTTATAATTGGCAGGTGAGGCATCCATACAATACACAGCATGATCTCTGTACAGCAACTGTATGTTCTTAGTATAATTTCACTTGGCCATGGTGAACAATTCCTTTTACATGTTGTTGGTTTTGCTTTTATGGTGCTGGGTTCCAGTCTTTGTGCATGCCAGCAAAGCATCCCAACCCCCTGAGATGCCACATGTGTTCCTGAGTTTGACTTGCTAGAGATTTTTAAGGGTTTTGCATCTATGCAGTGCTCTGTGGAAGTTTTAAGGAAGGTCTGAATCTCAGCTTTGCTTTGTAGGAAATCTTCATAGTATTGTTCTGAACTTAACTATTTTGGGTTCATTCACAATTTTTATTTTTTTGACAATTTCTGTGGTTCTAAGAATTTGTCTAGCCAGAGGGCCATCTTCTGTGCAGGGGCCCTTGGGGCCTGTAAGCGCTACTATGATGAACGAATGACCAGTGTGGAGGTGGGAATGGCGGCAGAGTGGAGCAGAGCTTTGGAAGTAGAGAGAGGCAGAACTGGAGATGTGACAGGGTTATAGGTGCAGGAGAGGGCTGAGGTTAGCGTTGTTGGCCGGATATGGTCTGAAGGATGGAGCCAGGCAACCTGGAGCTTATGCAAGCATAGACTCTGCCCCCAAACCTGGGATCAGCTTGACTCTGGGAAACAAGGGAGGCCAAGGTGAAAAATAGTTTATTTTCTGGAATGGACTTCCTTTGGGAAGGGACCATCATGGTCTGTGATTCCACTGAGGGCCATGTGTGGGTCAGTGGTCCTGATGTAGCTAGGGGCCTTCTAGATGCGAATGACCAGTGTTGCCATCCAACGCTGTACGGTGTCTATGGTCTGTGACTCAGTCTGAGGAAATGTAGTCCCTGGAAGCCGTATGGATGTGAGTCACCTGTGCTGCCACCCTAGGCCATGGTGATGTTCATACGGCCACCTAGGGCAATGATTAGGTCAGAGGTCCTACTGCAGCTGTGTTGTGCCTGTGTTGATGTCAGTAGCATGCAGATATCCATAGTCTAGGCTGCCCCCTGAAGTCACGTTCTTATCAATGGTCCATGGCGCTGTTGGGGGCAATACTGATCTAAGTGCCCTACGCAGTAACTTGAGACCATGATGTCTATGATCAGGGTTGCTTCTGAGAGTCTTGTCTGGGTCTGCAGTCTTACTGTAGCCAGGCTGTGTCCATGGTTTCTTACTGTTGGCAGAACTATGAGGAAGACCATGATTTAAGCTCCAGCTAACTGCAAAGAGCAAGGAAGCTACGAAGGCAGTGATATGGATGACTACAGAGGGACATGGAAGGCTTCTGTGATAATCCTCCTCCTAAAGGTAACAACCTAAAAAGGAAACAAAGAGAACTTTTAAAAAATGTAATAGGCAGGTTGGAGGAATGACCCAGTGGTTAGAGTGCTGGCTGTTCTTCCAGAGGTCCTGGGCTCTGTTTCCGGCACCCAATCACACTGTAATTCCTGTTGAAAGGGTCAGACACCCTCACGTAGACATACATGCAGGCAAAACACCAATACACATAAAAAAAAAAAAAAAAACTGTAATAGGGATGTGGAAGTGTAGCTCTCCATAGCTGATGGCTTCTGCCAGAACTGAAGATGGAGAAAAACTCAATTTTCTTTAAGGGCCCGGCCACTGGGAGTTCAATTCTGCTTCAGTGAGTGTATGAACAACACAAATTGGGCTTAAAAAATTGTTGGAGGAGAGGAAGTTACAAGGATGGGAGCTGGACATGGGAGGATGGAGAGGTGAGGGTGATTGGGGTGTAGTAGGTGAAATTGCTAAAGAATCAATACAGATACTATCCTGAAACAAAAGCATTTGTCTGTTTTATGTTACTTACTTTTTCACATACAGTTTTCATACTGTCCCCTTATAATTCCTTTCATTTCGGCAAGATCTTCTAATAATTGAGTGCATGCGCTCTCATTCCTGATGGTCAGTTTAGCTGAAGGTTTGCTAGTCATGGTCATATTGTCAAAGAGCCACCTTTAGTTTTATTTATTTTTGTATCATTTATCTTTTAATTTGATTTTATTTCATTATAAAAATTGTTTTGTGTACATGTGTACCATGTGCACCTCTCTCTCTCTCTCTCTCTCTCTCTCTCTCTCTGTGTGTGTGTGTGTGTGTGTGTGTGTGTGTGTGTGTGTGTGTGCAGGAGTCAGCTCTTTCTATCATATGGGCGCTGGCCATTTAACTGCAGCCCTCCAGCAGAGCAGCAAGCACTCATCCCTCTGGTCCATCTGCCTGTCCACTGCTCGTTTGGTCTGTTCTTTACTCACCCTGACTCAGACCCTGTTATTCCCTTCGTTCTTGCTTCACACTTGGCTTATTCCTGTTCTCTACGCGTAGAAGTTAGGTTTTCAACCTGAGAGGTCTTTCTTTTCCAAAATACATTGTCTTTTAAGGCCCTAGACCTTTCTCTAGACACTTCATTGACTATTCCCTAATAGTTTTGGATTACTATACTTTTGTTTTCATTTGTTTCAAAGTACTTTTTATTTCTTTGGGCTTTCCCCTTTGACCCATTGGTTATTATACTGTGTGAATCATATATATTATATTTTTCAGTAGTCACATATCTTCACATTCCTCACATTTTTCTTTTATTTCTAAGTTCTAATTTGTTCTATTATAGTTGAAAAGCATACCTGTATAACTTAAGTCCTTTTAAAATTATCACAGTTTCTTTTATCATCAATTTGATGGTCTGTTCTGAAAAATTTCTCCTCATGCTTCATAAGAGTGTATATGTATATATATATATATATATATATATATATATATATATATATATATGTATATATATGTATATATATACATATACACACACACACATATATATAAATCACATGCATAATATATGTAATGTAGTTTACACCAATATAATAATAGGGAAAATTTGAACTCGCTATATAGCTAAGGATGACCTTGAACTCATGGTGCTCTTACCTTCATTTCCCAAATGCTGGAATTGCAGGAGTGCACTAATGTACACAGGTTTTACATAAATGGTTTTAATGAGAGATAAAAAAAAAAAGAGCCTAATGTAACTGAGACATCAGTATGAGAAAATTCCTTCAGTCAGTGTGTTTTCTTACTTAAGGTCTCCACTGAGAGTCTTCTGTAGACACGTACATGCCTGCTGCTGTTCTTTGGTTGGATAGCTATTAAACTTCTTGTTGGAGGATTATTACCACCACCACCACCACACATGTGCACACACATGCACACATACATGCACACACCCACACACTCCAGTCCACTCCGTTCTGTGGGCTGATTTGTTTTATTTTATATATTTGAGTATTTTGCCTGTGTCTTAGCTTGAGTGTCTGCTGCTGTGATAAGATAAAATGACCAAAATCAAGTTGGGGAGGAAAGGGTTAGTTTCAGCTTACAGCTTCTAGTCCATCTTCCAGAGAAGATAGAGTTGGAATTCAAGGCAGGAAACCGGAGGCAGGAAATGAAGTAGAGACCATCAAGGACTACTACTTTCTGACTCGCTCCTTAGAGCTTGTTCAGCCTAACTTTCTTATGACTATCAGGATCACCAGCTCTGGTACAACCCAGAATGGGCTGGGCCCCTCTCACATTAGTCACTAAGAAAATGCATCATAGACTTCCCCAAAGACCACTCATGTGTGTGTGTGTGTGTGTGAGAGAGAGGGAGAGAGACAGAGAGACAGAGAGAGAGAGTCAATTGAGGTCTAAGTTCCTAGCTTGTGTCAGGTTGACATAAAATTAGCCAGCACAAATTACATGTATCATAAGTATGCTTGGTGTCACGGATGTCAGAAGAGGGTGTTAGATCTTCTGGAACTACAGGTACAGGTTGTTATGAACCATCATATGGGTGCTGGAAGCAAACCCTGGTCCTCTGAGGAGTAATAAGTTCTCTGACCTCTTGGCCTTCTCTCTGGTCTCTATGTCACCCTTTTTTCAACAAAAAGATTTAAACACACACACACACACACACACACACACACACACACACACAGACACACACACACAGACACACACACAGACACACACACACACGCACAGACACACACACACCTACCACCATCACCACCACCAACATGTTTGGAATTCCAGATATGCACTACCGCACCCAACAGAAACCTTCTCTAAGGACAGAGCAAAGAACTATAGGTTTTTGAGGAGCACAAGCTCTAAGCCTGAACTTCTAAATATATTTGGGTAGATGCCAGGACAGTGGGAGGAGGGCTTGTATCTCTGGCTTCAAACAGCACAGTACCTTTAGCTATTTAAATGTGGCAGAATTCTTCAGAATCCATGTAAGCTATCTGATAAACTCCCACATATTCACTGCAGTGCTGAGTAAAAGGCTGGAAGTTTTCACCATGGTGGAAAATAACTACAAAAGAAACCTTGCGTGCTGTAGCAACCTGAGCTTTGACAGCCCATGTTTTTCCTATTTACAGTCTTGGATGGTGACGGTCACACCAGCTTTAGAGCCTTGTTTGTCTTGTCGTGTTCTTGTCTGCCTGGATTCAGTCTCCTGAAAGATAGTCTTCCACCTTCTCCTACTGACCGTATACTGTTGAGTCTCTGTCTACTGTGTGTGTATGTGAGTGTGGGCTTGTTTAAAAATGAAGAACTGCTCTAAAACAACTGTCCGAAGACTGCGGGCAGCACAGCATCCAGGTTAGTTGGAAAATAATTGAGCTTTCTTGAAGCCCTGGTTTGGAGAAGGCCAATAGGTGGTTCATATAACAAATCACAACTGTCCTGTGAGACTAAAGATCCTAGTCCAAATTCATGGCTGTTGGGTGATATTAATGAAGAGGTGGACCTATCTCCTAGTGTTTGATGAGAGGACAGGGATGAGGTGTGT
>NC_137981.1:51518127-51781578 GCF_963924665.1 Micromys minutus
CCTCCTCTTCCACCTCCTCCACCTCCTCCTCCTCTTCTCCTCTTCCACCTCCTCCACCTCTTCACCCTCCTCCACCTCTTCACCCTCCTTCACCTCCTCCACCTCCTCCACCTCCTCCACCTCCTCCACCTCCTCCACCTCCTCCACCTCCTCCACCTCCTCCACCTCCTCCATCTCCTCCTCCTCCTCCTCCTCCTCCACCTCCTCCACCTCCTCCACCTCTTCCTCTCCTCCTCCTCCTCCACCTCCTCCACCTCCTCCACCTCCTCCACCTCCTCCACCTCTTCCTCCTCCTCCACCTCCCCCACCTCTTCACCTCCTCCATCTCCTCACCTCCCTCCACCTCCTCCTCCACCTCCTCCACCTCTTCCACCTCCTCCACCTCCTCCACCTCCTCCACCTCTTCACCCTCCTTCACTTCCTCTACCTCCTCCACCTCTTCCACCTCCTCCACCTCCTCCACCTCCTCCACCTCCTCCACCTCCTCCACCTCCTCCACCTCCTCCACCTCCTCCACCTCCTCCACCTCCTCCACCTCCTCCATCTCCTCCTCCTCCACCTCCTCCACCTCCTCCATCTCCTCCTCCTCCACCTCCTCCACCTCTTCCTCCTCCTCCTCCTCCTCCACCTCCTCCACCTCCTCCACCTCCTCCACCTCCTCCACTCCTCCACCTCTTCCTCCTCCTCCACCTCCTCCACCTCCTCCACCTCCTCCACCTCCACCTCCTCCACCTCCTCCACCTCTTCACCCTCCTCCACCTCTTCACCCTCCTCCACCTCTCACCCTCCTCCACCTCTTCCACCTCCTCCTCCTCCACCTCCTGCACCCCCTCCCCTACTGACCCTAACCCCTGCACCCCCTCCTCAACTTCCTCCACTTCCACTTCCTTCTCCTCCTCTACCTCTTCCTCCTCCTCTTCTTTTTAAAATATAAGCCGACTGAGTCTATTTTGTGTGGCCCAACTCTTCTTGAGACAGTGGCTTATCCTGTCTTATGGATCAATTTCTAGGAGCCACACCATGAAAGAGAACTGACTCTTCCAGAAGCAATCAAATGTCAATAGCTCTTCAGCTGCTATAAGTTTTGAGCCCACCTTTGCTTCTCCATGTTGAAATTTTGTCTGGCTTCAGCTTCTGCAGGTCTTGTGGACACTGTCATAATGATGGTCCAAATGTAGATCTTTGCTGTTGTGTCTGGAAAGCACTATTTTTTTTTTCTTGAAGTTATGAACCACCTCCAGCTCTTACACTCTTTCCCCTTCTCTTCCACAATATTTCTGAGTCTTAGGGGGAAAGGTTCATGCATTCCATGAAGGGCTAAGTACACCATAGTTTCTTACCTTCTTAATTGTCATATAAGCTTCTCTAAAGAGGGTTGAGAAATGAATTGATTTATGGGTATAGCAATAAATAATTGTTTTAATACTATGCTTGTAGCAGAAAAATAGTATTGGGTTTTCTCTTAGAAACTATCTAAACTGCAGGTTATAGATCTTGCTAACAGTGGTGGATATGGATGGTGGACTTGAGATCCAGTTAGAAAGTGGTTGGTTAGTCCTAAAATATTTGTGTCACTAGCAGTCATGGTTGTGGCTTGCAGGGTTCACACCTTTGTGAGACTGGTGATTACTTTTCCACTTCAGTAGTGTGCACAGCACCTTTCCATGCTATGAGAGCTAGCCAGTGGAGATGCAGTCTCCTGATGAGTGCTAGGTTGGTTTTTCTGTGTCTTGTGACTGAAGTACCTAGTGTCTTCAGCAGTAGGACCATATTGTTAAGTTCTATAGGGTAGCCAAGAGCATTGTGGAGAGCCTGTACTATTTGGGGATCTATAGGACCCCATTGACTAACAACTCAAAGAGATAACACATGTCTGGTACTGGGGTTCTTATTTGCTGAAGTGTGGTATCTGTTGGGGTGTTGTTCCCCAATATCTATTGGGGAAGTTTCTACATTAGAATGTTACCATGTGGCCTTTCTTTGTTAGTTACCTCTCTCTATTTTCCCTCTGCTACTCTCTCCCCACCTCTCCACTCCATTTAGTTCTTCCTTTTCTATATTTTCTTTCCTCCCTTTATAGAACTATATTTTCTGTTCTTTGTTTTATTAATTTTGTTTGGCTGGTTTTGTTTGTTTGGATATAGGGTCTCTCTGGTTGTCCTGACATGATGTCAGTCAGGCTGGACTTAAACCTCCCAAGTGCTGGGATTAAAGGCATGGTCCACCAGGTCTGGCTTGCTTGGCTATTTTCATTCAGCAGAGTAACAGAGACATTTATCCTTATATCTCGTATCAGCATTTGGGCATGCATTTCTAGTGGGAAATTCCTTTTGTGCAGCCTAATAGGGAAGCCAGGGTCACACATTCACGGGGCCACACATGCCACTTGTTTCTGTAAATGGGAAATGAACCTAGAGCTTTACTCATGCCAGGCAAGTGCTGTTGCACTGAGCTATAGCTCAGGTGATTTCTGTATTTTTTTTCATATAGAAATAGTCCCTTTATGATAAAACAACTTTAAATGGTGATAGAGCACTGGGTTATTTAAATGAGAAGTATGAAATTCCCAGTATCATAATCAAATGAATAAAAATTTCAGTCTAGAATGTAGGTGACCATAAAAAGAGGGAGGAAAAACTTGGGGTTAAAGGTCTATGTGGAAATAGAATTTTAGGGAGAGGAAAGAGGGTGGGCTAGACAGAGCTAAAGAGACATGAAAAAAGCCTATGGAAATCACTAGCTTATAAGCTAATTAAAACAATATCACACACACACACACACACACACACACACACACACACACACACACACACTGTGTAAGTTTGAACAGAAATGATTTTCCTGAGTTAATGACGTGTTATTAAATGAAAAATTTTAGTACTATGTGTGGAATATCAGAAGCACCAAAAAAGAAAAAACAAACAAAACAAACCAAACCAAAATAAAAAAAACAGCATAGACTTTTGCCACTGCCCTTGATTGTCTGTCATAATATGGTAAGATCATATTGCTGAAGACACCACTCAGTCTGGACACAGAACACAGAAAAAAATTCAACCTGGAATAAACAACTGTTAGACTCACAACACCATGCAATGTCCCATAAGGTCGAGATCACATATGGTCTTTTCCAAAGCTCTGACAGGCATTATAAACACCAAGACAATGGAAAAGAAGGAAACAAAGACTGGGAATTGGGATCATAGACTCAGGAGCCTTTCATTATGGGAAATGACATCAGGACCCTGAAACACCTGGGGGGAAGATATCTAGAGTCAAGAAAGAGATGTACGTTGTTGGCTTGGAGTTCTACATAGTGAAGACGAATCCTAGCCAGGAAATCAAGCCCCATTCATCTTTGACACAGTAGTTATAGCCCTTGCAGCTGCTGCAGGCAGGACACACTTCCACTGCATTTAAGAGGCAACACTTCCACTCCCTTATACCAATCATGGCCAATTTAGCCTAATGTGAAACTTAGAACAATTGTGCTTTTTTAACAATGGGAACAATAAGAAAGCACAGTTAGCTTTGCACTGATGGGGCTGCTGATACACTCAGTGATTGTGTTCTACAGCATGAAGGCTATCTATAGGGGGAGCAAAACATGCTCTTTTCTTCTCCACATGGCCTATTTCTCAGGCATTTGCTTTTCTGTAGAATATTGGGGTGACATAGAGGAGGGTCCTCTAGTGGCCACATGAACCAGTTGGTTGCCGAGGCTCTGCAATAGCCACAGATCATCTGAGTGTCAACAGTGGTCAGAGGGGCATGTTGAAGCCAAGGCAGGTTTTTTCCTCCCAGCCCCATATTCCCAGAAACAAGACTCAAATGCAAAAATATATTTACAAATACCATGAGCATATAGTTAGGCTCTACTCTGACTAGATCATAATGGAAGGTAACCCATTTATTTGCTTCTTTGTCTGGTTATTGTTAGCATTCTTCTAAGAATTCTCCCTCTCCTGCTGATTTTATGCTGGAGTCCAGGGGTAAGGCAGAGGACAGGAAGTCTCTACCAAGACTGTAACACATCTAATGTACAACATGGATTTCCAGAGGATCCAGTGTAGCTGACATGCGCCTTGGTGTTCTGAAGTCATATTTTCCATGAAAGGAAAGTTAAAAAGGGCAGACCATGTAAAGAATCTTCCCGAACTGTTTCATGTGAGTTTGCCTCTGTGTTTTATCAAGCATTCTTCATTACCACCCTCCTAGGAGTGGAGGAAAACAGGTAGAGGGGTAGAGAGGAGACTAAATTATTAGATTGTTTAGTTAGCCCTGATGTTTCCACAAAACATTATTAGTGTTCAGGGACATCTCTGTGTCTAGATTAAATTTTAGTGTCTGGAGAATCTTTATATAAGAAGTCAGGTGTAATTAAGTTAAAAACAATAAACACCAAACAGGAATATTTTTCAGACCTGTTAGGACAGTGATGTGATATACATACTGGGTATGAACAATTTCACCTTAATAGGCGGTATCTGTTAATATTAGTTTCAGACTTTTAGAGAAGGCTGTTCAGCTGCAGCTATAGATAAGCCCAGGGTGAGAAGGCCAAGTTCTCCACAACTCTGTCCCCGTTTCTGCCTCCCCATAGCCACCAGGCTTGTCCAGATGTTTTGGATTCCGAGAATATTTTCATTGATTAAATATTCTATTTTTTGCTTGTTTCTCCATTTTAGACCTTGGAAATGTCATTTGTACTTTTATTACTTGATATCAGGGCTATTTCTGGAAGGTGTGGGGTTCAGGGAAAGATAATGCTTTGTCTCTGTCTCTCTGTATCTCTCTGTCTCTGTGTCTGTCTGTCTGTCTATCTGTCTCTCTCTCTCTCTCCCTCTCTCTCCCTCTCCCTCTCCCTCTCCCTCTCTCTCTCTCTCTCTCTCTCTCTCTGTGTGTGTGTGTGTGTGTATGTGTGTGTCCCAGAATAAGCTAAAACATCTTTAAGCAGAAGAGAAGGACCTGGAGACTCAATAGCGTCAGTATTTGAAGGACTCTGCTGGGATGCTTCTTGAGTGATGGCTTTTCTGCCACACGGAAAGGATCTGCGCCCCCTCCCCTTTGAGCAGTAGATATATTTTGCTTAGCTGTGAAGAGCATGGAGTGACTGTGTGTGAAGTATAGGGTTCTTGCCCTAACGTCCTGGGAAAGCCCTGAGCTTTTGAAATTAAACCACAAATTTGTGATTTTTAACTTCAGGGACATGGCCCACAGATCCAGATTTTCAAGCTACAATTTGATGTGTCAGAGCCCAGTGTGACAGATCATGTCGTGGGGTTTGAGGTAGTGAGCTAAGACAAGGTTCAGCTACATTCTAACTCCACACATCCAGATGAGTTACTCAGAGCTTCAGGACCTTCTTTTCTTTATTTTATTTTATTTTTCTTTGAGATTTTCATACATGTATACAATATATTTTGATCATATCCATTCTCGATCCTCTTCCTCCCCATGTTTCTCCACAGTACTCCCACATACCCCAACTCTATGCTGGCCTCCTCTCTGTCTGTCTGTCTGTCTGTCTTTCTCTCTCCATCTCTCTCTCTCCTTTTTTTCTTTCATATCCACTGAATGCAATTAGGTCCAGCCATGTTCATATACATATGGTACCATCTCCTGGAGTGGGGGCTACCTATAAGGGGCTACATCCTTAAAGAAAACTGAATCTCTCTCCACAGCTATCAGTTTCCAGTAGCTCCTCAGATAGGAGTTGGGGGCCTCATGCATCAGTTCTGTATCCACACTAGAATTTTGACCGACTTGATCTTGTAACAGGTAATCGCAGCTGTTATGAGTTGCAATGGTCCCACATGCTTCTCACATGCTTCTCTCCATCCTTCAGCATTCACTGTCTCTCTGCCTCCTCCTTCACGATCATCTCAAGGCTATAAACCCTCAAAGCCTTTCATCTGTCTGGAGTGACATGCTTTCTCCATGAAGATTCTACTTCCTAAAGGATCCATAATTCCCTCCAGCAGTGCTGCCAATGCGGGGAACTAGTGTTCAGATACTGGAGCCTACAGAGGACAGTTTTCATTCAAGCCTCCTCAGAGATGGTTTAAAAATGATCAGAAACGTTGCCATGGTTCCTCTCAGTTCTCTCTACCTTACACCGTGGTAGTTTCTGTCAGGCTAACCTGGCTGGTCCTTAGCATTTCTAACCTGGCTGGTCCTTAGCATTTTGGTGCTGATGCTCGTTTGTCCCTGGTTGTCTTCATCATGGTCCTTTAATGTGATCTGCCTCTGCTTTTACTACCCCAATGTTCTTTCTTAAAAAAACAAAAAACAAAAAACAAACAAACAAAAAAAAAAAAAAAAAAAAAAACACATGTTTCCCCTTCTGACACTTTGTAGTAGATAACTCTGAAGTTTGCTGACTCATTTTCTAGTTACTATTCTTCAGTCCCACGTCCCTGTCACAGATGAGTGTGCAGGAGCCCCTTAGCTCAATAAACTTACAATTGGACTTATTGGCCTGGTGAAATCTTCTATTGTATTGATAGACAAGCTGAAGTGCTATGTCCAACACAATGAAATTGCTGTGGCCAGTGCTGGGAATGAGATTGAATCTCAGCCTCTGCTGTCCACTCCCCACTGCAAGAGGCAGAGATGCAGGGGCTACTGTTCACTGATGCCACTGTTGTGGGGGCCAGTTGCTTGAGGATTCTGGGGGTTCTCCATCAGGCTGCTTTATCCGGGAACATTAAAAAAAAAATCCTGCCTCTCTGCCCCTCCTCCAGCCTCATTATGAGGCTGATGCCAGATGGTGGCTTGAACACTGTTTCAGTTTCTCCCTCACTCAGGAAATTTATGACCTTGGTTTCATATCCACAGGGAAAAGAGCGTTTCAAAAGAAGCCTGAAAAATTATCGAGGGATTGAATGTCCCTCTGGTAGCCCTCTGGAATAAATTCAGGACTAAAAGTATATACTTAATCTATTCATTCTCCTAGGTCCATGGGAGCTACTTAATAGATCAGTTGAAAGGGAAAAATAAATAAGTTAATTTAACAAAATAAGTAAATAGATAAAATGGCTGGACCTATTCTTATTCTTTACTCACCATTTCCAAACATGGTGGGATGGAACCCAGGGTCATTTATCATTTGTGTACCAACTGCCCATCACTATTACATGTTACACGTTGGGACCCACCTTCTCTCACATGCTGAAGAAGAGGCCAGCCATACCCTGCACCATCTCAGCAGCTTGAAGTCTTCATTTCTGTCTCCAACAACAAGCCTGTGGAGCATTTTTCTGAGTGTCTTTACCACTGAGAATAAGTCACTTGGTCCCTGTGGTTTCAGTTTCCCCACGAGTAACACAGTAGGCTCTGCTCATGTATCAGGATTACTGTTACTGAAAGCCCATGATTCAGTGCTCAGCACATGGTAGCCCAGAGCTGACAACCATGCACATTGTGTTTGGAAGTTCTCATAGTCTTTTTTTTTTTTTTTAAGTATGTTTCTGTGTAGTTGGGGACAAATGAAATTTTAAGTAAAAGGATCTTTCCTTTAGGTTAGAACTTAATTAATGTATGGAGGAGGTAGAGATTCCTGTGAGTTAATCTTCAGCCATATTTAGGTGTGGCCCATTCAGGTGTGTGTACTTCTCTAATATCCTAGGAGCCTGACCAAATGATGGCCTTCTGGTTTCTGTGTAGTTTCAGGGATAACTGTGTAGGACTGGGATCTGGAAGGAGGAGGAGGCAAGGGGGGGTACCCACTTAGGCAAATGTGGACACTTGCTCAACTATGTTCATAGAAGCTTCTGGCTATCACAAATAAGGTGGTATGGCTGAGTCTTGAGGTAGGACTATTCCTCCCCCCGCCTTTTTTTTTTCTTTGAGAAAATGCCAAAATGATTTCCAAAGTGGTTGTACAGTTTGCTTTCCCATCAGCAATGGAAAATTATTCCCCTCGATACCCATCCTCACCAACATGTGCTATTACTTGAGATTTTGATCTTAGTCATTCTGCTGGATATAAGATAGAATCTCAGGGTCATTTGATTTGCGTTTTCTTGATGACTAAGGGTATTGAACATTCCTTTAAGTGTTTCTCAGTCATTAGAGATTCCTCTTTTGAAAATTCTCTGCTTAATTCTGTATTTCATTTTTAAATTGGGTTATTTGTTTTGTTGGTATCTAATTTCTTGAGTTCTTTATATATTTTGAATATCAGCTCTCTGTTAGATATAGGGTTGGTCAAAATCTTTCCCCATTTTGTAGGCTGCCATTTTGTCCTATTGATGGTCTTCCTTGCTTTACAGAAGTTGGGTAGGTGACTGGAACAGGAGGGATCAAATGTGGGGAGGATGGAGGGAAGGGAGGGAACTGAGAAAGAGAACTGAAATCAGTGGAGGGGGCAGTATTTATTTCTGGGACAGGCTAGAAACCTAGGACAATGGAAACTCCCAGGAATCTGTAAGAGTGTGTACTAGCTAAGACTTCTAGCAATGGGGATATATAACCTGAAATGGTCATCTCCTATAGCCAGGCAAGACTTTCAATGGAGGGATGGGGAAACTAAACCAGCCACCAAACCTTAGACCCGCAATTTGTCCTGCCTACAAGATGTGCATGGATAAAGTTGTGTCAGAAATTGAGGAAATGGCCAACCAATGACTGGCCCATACCATGAGAGAGGGCCCACGCTGACACTATTATATTCTGTTATACTTGCGGATAGTAGCCTAGCATAACTGTCGTCCGAGAGGCTTCGCCCAGCAGCTGTTGGAAACAGATACAGAGACCCACAGCCAAACATTAGATGAAGCTTGAGGGACCTTGAGAAAGGGGTAGGAAGGACTGAAGGTGTCAGAGAGGTCAACAGCACTACAAGGAAACCTAGAGAATCAACTAACCTGGGTTCATAGGGGTTCACAGAGATGGAACTACCAGCTAGACAGCATACACAAGATGGGGCTAAGCCCTCTACACATATGTAACAGATGTGTAGCATGATCTCCATGTGGGACCCCTGATGACAGGAGCAAGGGCTGTTTCTGACTCTGTTCCCTGTCTTTGAACCTCTTATTCCTAATTGGGCTATCTTGTCTAGCCTCAGTAGAAGATCATAGTAGTCCTACTGCAACTTCATAGGCCAAGGCAGGTTGATATCAATGGGAGGCCTGAGGGATGGGAGGTGAGGGAAGGGCTGGGGTGGAGAGGAAGGAGGGGAAGGTAGTCTATGTGCATTTGTGCATGTCTCTCTTTGTGTGTACATATGTATGTTTTCAGGGGATCCAGAAAAGGGCATCAGGTTCCTTGGGGCTGGAGTTAACAGGTTGCTGTGAGCTATCTGACATGGGTGCTAGGAACAGTACTATAGAGTTGGCCTTTCTAAGAGCAGCAGGCAGGCTTAACCACTGAAACATCTCTCTAGTATCCTTTTCCCATCTCTTAATAATATTCAAAAGAACTCTTTCGGATAAATCACATAAAGCTTTAGTTATAAAGATGTGCTCAGTGGAAAGTATGGAAGGGATTACATTACCATGGAACATAGAAACACTTACTTAGAATTCAGCCTATTTTGAGGCACATAATTGTCCACTGGGGTTGCTGGTTAGGTATGCGGGATCAGGAAGGATTCAGCATTTGAAATCAGAAAACTTGAGCTATGTTTTAGTTCTGTTTTATACTAGTGTAATTATATTGGGCAACACCTGCCTCTAAGTGTTCTCATCTATAAATGGGATGCTGATGCCTACCCTACTGGACAGACTGGTTGTGATGATCAAATGAATTTAATGTCTGTGCAAGTGCCCTGTAAATCATAGAGTGTCAAATAAATATTATTATCACATTATAACCCAATTATAACCCAATAAAATGGGGCTTCATGTCTGTTGTTTTATTCTCAGTGTCTATCTGATATTAGTCTCCAGGGATCTTAAGATCAGAAAATGTTTATACAAAGGAGAGTGTCCACAGAGCTGGAATGACCATCTAGGGAAGCTTTTTGTCATTTCTAATAGGACCTTTGAAGAATCTAGCAGCTGAAGCAGTTTTGTTGCTTCATTTGTTTTCAAAACCTCAAGTCTTCTGGAAAATTACAGGATTGAAGCTGCTGAGAACGCAGAGCCACTGAGGAAGGCATTGCTGGAAAGCGTATGGCTGGTCAGTCCCGCTGAGCTGGGAAGAGTCAACTGGAAGAGCATTTCTGTGTTCAGTCCCCAAATGCTTGAGCAGGAAGTTAATTTGCTCAAGTTTGCTCAGAGATTTTATGGTGCACAAGGGTTAATGAAAAAAATATGAATAGGAGAAGATGAAAAATTAAGCTTCTCTAGAGGCTCTGTGTGCTGTGGGAACCAGAAGGAGAAGCACAGGTCAAGGAGAGAGGTGCATTTCTCCCTAGACTCAGTTCCTTGATCTCTTTGGCATGAAGTACAGAATTTGTATTGCTAATAGAGTCCTGAAATAGTTCAGCCAGTACATGAGCTCTTGTAAGAAGCACATTGAGAGGTTTTCCTTCATTGTGTGATAATGGTGGGTTTTTGTCTGGATAATGAGAATGCCCAGCAAAAGACAGAATTTAGATGTAACTTTTAAGAAAGCTCCATACTGGTTTCCATCTCAGGGCCATGCGTTTAGGAACCACAAATATTCCTAATCCTCATAGACTGGGACGAGTCTGCAACATTCCCAACATGATAGTTGCTTCATCCCCCCCCCCCCAAGTCCTGTGTTTTATTCATGCATTCTCTATGCATGAATTTTGTTTTTTGTTTGGTTTGGCTTTTAGTTTGTTTATTTTCTTAAATCATCTCAGCAATCCTGCAAAGAGAGGTATTTGTTGTGTTTTACTAAAAAGGAAGCACCAGAGTATGTTTGATAGAGTGAGGTATAGTTAGGTGGAAGGCAGTGCCTCTGCAGGCCCATGCTGAGGCATCCCTTACCCCAGAGGTACCAACCATATGGCATACAGTATGGAATAGAGTTGATTTAGGGCATGGGGATGGGAGTTGAGGGAGTAGAGACAGAGAAAGGCAGCATGTGAGAGAGATCATGAACACGTGGAGGGGGGAGGGGAATGGACAGAGAGGGTAAGAAAGTGAGTGAGAGAGAGAGAGAGAGAGAGAGAGAGAGAGAGAGAGAGAGAGAGAGAGAGAGAGAGAGAGAGATGGGGGGGTAGGGGCAAACAGCTTCTTTTATATTGAATCAGTCATACCTGGCTGTTGCCAGGTAACTGTGGGGCAGAGCCTAGAAAAAATGCTAATAGTACTGCTGCTCTGATTTTCAGGGGGTAAAAAGTAGAATCAGTAAAATTTTTATATAAAAATAATTAAAAACACACATTATAGACATCAGACCCAGGGGTCTGAATGCAAGTACGTGTACATACAACTTTACATGGTTTCAAGTGAACAGAAATTTGCTAAGTTCTCCTCAGTCTGCAGGCCACTACTGAAGGTGCCATGGCTTTTTCTTCCAGCCTTCCATAGTAGTTTCACATCATAGAACAAACAATGACCACCAATAGGTAATAGCATAAACTCTTACAGGATACATATATTAAAGAAGGGATCAAATCTATCTAATGGTATAAATAGACTACTGAGCAATCAGAGTGGGTACCAGATGAAACCATGAGCTCAGCTATTTTAGCTGAGAGAGATAAGACTGATGAAGGCAAAGAAGATGGTGTTTTATGGAAGGAAGCCAAGGATGAGAGCTGCATTTTTGTTATACAGTGGCCTTGCTCAAGATACCCAGCCTCGGGTTAAACCTTCATGAGCTCATCCGACCAGATGGAATTTTCCTCGACAGAGTCTCCATGCCATTCCTTCTTACTGATTTTATTAAAGCATAGAGAACTCACTTTCTCTTGGCATGCTATTGCCAAGCCTTGCACACACACACACACACACACACACACACACACACCCACACACACACAAACACACATCCTAACTAAATGGTGGGCTTTTTGCATCCTGAAACTACACCTTCTATGAACTCAATTAAGTTGCCACATCAAAGAACACACCAAAATACTCGGATCCAATTGGTATGATATAATTTGCCCACCTAGATAATTCAAATGATCCTGTACAGTTCCATCCTTTATAAAATATTTGTAACAACCTTATCCATATAGAGATGCATCGAGAGAAACATCCACGTCTGCTTTCATGTTGCACCCGCCTTGAATCTCTCACTTTCTCCTCTTCTGCTTTACCAAAACTCTGTCTCTGCCCACTCTCTAATGTCCAACCATGTACTGCCTTGACATCAACCTACAGTGCCAAGCAATGGAGAACCTAGTAGAGTGTCAGGCGTCAACTGCATGTTTTATAGAGAGAAGGATGGTAAAGACATGGGGGTAACCAAAAAGGGATTTATTTATTTATCTATTTATTTATTTATTGAACTGTCAGTTCTTTTTTTTAATTGAACAACTTTATTTTAAAAAACAAAGATAAATGTACAGATTTTAAGCATTTTTGCATACAAGTATACGAATACATTTTTGTCAGTATTGGTTTTTTTTTTAAAGGTTTGATAGTGAGTATTAAGATCTTACTAGTTACAATGAGCATAAAGTACATGTAAAACAGATGTAACCTGGAATTAGTCAAAGTTTTCTTGTTGTGTAAAGATTAAGCATAATGGTTTTCATTTTCTTTTTTTTTTTTGTCTTGAACTTCATATAGTCTGTGAGTTGTTTCTGGGGTGTTCAGAGCTTTCTGGAGTTAGTATCCAATTATCAGTGAGTGCATATTATGTCTGTTCTTTTGTGACTGGATTATCTCACTCAAGATGATATTCTCTAGATGCATCCATTTTCTAAGAATTTCATAAAGTCATTGTTTCTGATAGCTGAGTAGTACTCCATTGTGTAAATATACCACAATTTTTGTATCCATTCATCTACTGAAGGACATTTGGGTTCTTCCAGCTTCTGGCTATTATAAATAGGGCTGCTATGAATATTGTGGTACATGTGTCTTTGTTGTATGTTGGAGATTCTCTGGGGTATATGCCCAGAAGTGGAATAACTAGATCTTCAGGTAGTACTATGTCCATTTTCTGAGGAACCGCCAGACTGATTTCCAGAGTGGTTGTACCAGTTTACAACCCCACCAACAGTGGAGAAGTGTTTCTCTTTCTCCACATTCTCTCCAGCATCTGCTGTCATCTGAATTTTTAATCTTAGCCATTCTGACTGGTGTGAGGCAGAATCTCAGGGTTGTTTTGATTTGCATTTCCCTGATGGCTAAGGATGTCGAGCACTTCCTCAGATATTTCTCAGCCATTCGATATTCCTCAACTGAGAACGTTTTGTTTAGGTCTGTACCCCATTTTTTTAATAGGGTTATTTGATTCTCTGGTGTCTAGCTTTTTGAGTTCTTTGTATACCTTAGATATTAGGCCTCTATCTGATGTGGAGTTGGTAAAAATCTTTTCCCATTCTGTTGGCTGCCGTTTTGTTTTCTTGACAATGTCCTTAGCCTTACAGAAACTTTGCAATCTTATTAAGTCCCATTTGTTAATCTTTGACCTTAGAGCATGAGCCATTGGTGTTCTGTTCAGGAAATTTTCTCCTGTGCCTATGTTTTCTAAGGTTTTCCCTACTTTCTCTTCTAATAGTATCAGTGTACCTGGTTTAATGTGGAGATCTGTGATCCACTTGCACTTGAGCTTTGTACAAGGAGTTAAGAAAGGGTCTATTTTCATTCTTCTGCATGCTGAGTGCCAGTTGGACCAACACCATTTGTTGAAGAGGCTGTCCTTTTTCCATTGAATGTTTACAGCTCCTTTGTCAAAAATCAGGTGACCGTATATGTGAGGGCTCATTTCTGAATCTTCTGTTCTATTCCATTGATCCATGTGCCTATCTCTGTACCAGTACCGTGCAGTTTTTAGCACAATTGCCTTATAATATAGCTTGAGGTCAGGGATGGTGATTCCCACAGATGTTTTTTTGTTGTTGAGGATGGATTTCGCTATTCTAGGTCTTTTGTTATTCCAGATGAAATTGCACATTGCTCCTTCCAACTCAATGAAGAATTGGGTTGGAATTTTGATGGGGATTGCATTGAATCTGTAGATTGCTTTTGGTAAGATGGCCATTTTTACAATGTTGATCCTTCCAATCCATGAGCATGGGAGATCTTTCCATTTTCTGAGATCTTCCTCGATTTCCTTCTTTAGAGGTTTGAAGTTCTTGTCATACAGTTCCTTCACTTGCTTAGTTAGAGTCACACAAAGGTATTTCATGTTGTTTGTGACTATTGTGAAGGGTATCTTTTTATTAATTTCTTTCTCCACATGTTTGTCCTTTGAGTAGAGGAAGGCTTCTGATTTGAATTAATTTTATATCCAGCCACATTGCTGAACTTGTTTATCAGCTGTAGAAATTCTCTGGTGGATTTTTTGGGGTCACTTAAGGACCCTATCATGTCATCTGCGCAAATAGTGATGTTTTTACTTCTTCCTTTCCAATTTGTATCTCTTTCATTTCATTTTGCTGTCTAATTGCTCTGGCCAGGACTTCCAGTACTATGTTGAATAGGTAGGGGGAGAGTAGGCAGCCTTGTCTAGTCCCTGATTTTAATTGGATTGCTTCAAGTTTCCCACCGTTAAGTTTGATGTTGGCTGTTGGTTTGCTGTATATTGCTTTTATTATGTTTAGGTATGGGCCTTGGATTCCTGTTGTTTCCAAGACTTTTAACATGAAGGGGTGTTGAATTTTGTCGAATGCTTTCTCAGCATCTAGTGAGATGACCATGTGGTTTTTTTCTTTGAGTTTGTTTATATGGTGGATTACATTGATAGATTTTTGGTATATTAAACCATCCCTGCATCCCAGGGATGAAGCCTACTTGATCATGGTGAATGATTGTTTTAATGTGTTCTTGGATTCGGTTGCAAGGATTTTGTTGAGTATTTTTGCATCAATGTTCATAAGTGAGATTGGTCTGAAGTTCTCTTTCCCTGTAGGGTCTTTGTATGGTGTAAGATCGAAGGTTACTGTAGCCTCAAAAAATGAGTTAGGTAGTATTCCATCTGATTCTATTTTGTGGAATAGTTTGGAGAGTATTGGTATTAGGTTGTCAATAAATGTATGATAGAATTCTGTACTGAACTTATCTGGACCTGGGCTTTTTTTGGTTGGGAGGCTTTTGATGACTGCTTCTATTTCTTTAAGTGTTATGGGATTATTTAGATGGTTTACCTGGTCCTGGTTTAACTTTAGTATCTAGTATCTGTCTAGGAATTTATCCATTTCCTCCACATTTTCCAGCTTTGTTGAGTATAGGCTTTTGTAGTAGGATCTGATGATTTCTTGAATTTCCCCAATTTCAGTTATTATGTTTCCACTTTCATTTCTGATTTTGTTAATTTGGATACTCTCTCTTTGCCCTCTAGTTAGTCTGGCTAAGGGTTTATCAATCTTGTTAATTTTCTCAAAGAACCAGCTCTTGGTTTTGTTGAGTCTTTGAATGGTTATTTTTGTTTCTATTTGGTCTACTTCTGCTCTAAGTTTGATTATTTTTTGCTGTCTATTCCTCTTGGGTGTATCTGCTTCCTTTTGTTCTAGAGTTTTCAACTGTGCTCTCAAGTTGCTAGTGTATGCTCTCTCCAGTTTCTTCTTGGAAGCACTCAAACCTATGAGTTTTCCTCTCAGTAGTGCTTTCATTGCATCCCATAGGTTTGGGTACGTTGTCTTTTTGTTTTCATTAAATTCTAGAAAATCCTTAATTTCTTTCTTTTTTTCTTCTTTGATCCTGCAAAAAGGGATTTAAAAGGGGCTCATTTGAATTTTCAAACAATAATTAGGTTCAGATTTGCAACCCAGAAGGGGAACTTAGTCCATTTCTAGCTAGAGCAGAGGTGGACTGGGTTTGAAAATTTTATTCTTAAAAGAATCTAGTCTAGATGTCTTAGAATGATACAATTTGAGATCTAATATCAAAGAGTACAATTTTAATCTAGGTGTTGTAGGAAGGATGGATAGAATAGATGTATGTCTTAGAAGAATTTACTATATTTCTCTCCCCAATTTGTTCTCCTAAAATCCATTTTTAAAGTTTCTTTATTATCCTCTAAAATGAAAATAAGAAATTGTGATGCATTTTATGTGTGTGCATGTGTATATATGTTGTGTGTGTGTGTGTGTGTGTGTGTGTGTGTGTGTGTGTGTGTATGTGTGTGTGCTTCTGTTCATTTGTATTAAGTTCTAATGGAAAGAAAACTTTGTCTTTGTTAATAACTACCCATTGCCTTTCCTTCTGAAATTTTCTTCCTAATACTTTTTAAATTATCCAGTTATTTTTTTTTGTTTTGTTTTTTTTTTTTTTTTTTTGTATGAGTACAGTGGATGTTAGTTTTCAGCCATGACATCTTCTTGGGATATAAATATGTGACAAAATAGTAGTGGGGAAGATTATAAAGAGAGTTATTTTCTTTTAAAATATATATTTATCAGTTACCTTAATGATAGAAATTCAATGTTAAATTAGGAAAATAACCAATTTGGGTAAAAACTGAGCTGGAAGCCTATATGATATGCCTCAAGCTAATAAAAGAAGTTAACAAAGCCAAAGTCTACCAGAGAAATGTGTTAGGAGCTCTAGGAAGGGAGTAAGGAGGATGCAGAACTGGAGTTCTGTTAGCACCTGGGAGAGAAGAGTGGGAAGGAAGACTGTATGACAACGTGGAAAGAGGCAAACATTGACAACTGACTTGATTCCAGTCATAAGAAAACCAATGAGAGTCAGTGAGGGCCGTGAGTTTCATAGCTTGAACGCCATGAACTGCAATGAGGACTTCGGAGGTGAATCTCACCAGCAGGTTAGCGGCCTGGGGTTTTCTCTTTTCATTCTCTGGAGGTTTATCCTGCTGATTCAGAGACTGGCATATCCTCATCTAATAAACACCCTCAGCTCATTTGCTGGCCACGTCAATTGTTCTCTCCACTTTGGTAAGCACCAGGGCCATGGCACCAACACTGTTATTTAGGCAAGTGTAGTTCATTCCTTGTCTCTGCTCTACCCATTTGCCGTTTAGGCTGTCAATCTTCTGCTCCATATTCCAACGTACTACCTCTCACACAGCTGTTTGAGTGAATTGGATAAGCAAGGATGAAGTGCTGTAGAGGCTGGTGGCTAGGCATTGCAGTGGAAGATGATGAAGAGCTGGGATGTGGGATCCTCTGTGGGTAGCCAGCCTCATTTCAAGAGTGAGTAGTGAGCGGTGCCCTGAAAGGTGATTTAGTAAGGATAGCCTCATGGTTGAGCACTGTATTCCAAGCAATTTCCATTTTTTACTACTTCACAAGTTTTATGGGGAGGTATTAGCACAGTCACTCTGTGAGGTATTTCAAGACTTTTGGTCTATGGGGAAACTGGGCTCAACTCCCAACTCCACAATAGTGACAACTTACCCTTTGAGTGGAAATTCTGAATTTTTTTGTGATGTCGTCCCCATTTGGGTGGTTAACTCAGGCTCATCTGAGAACATTGAGTTCACAAAAATAGGTGGTTAATAGAGAGTTTATCAGTAAGAATTCCTGTGGGACGCTTTGATTTGTCTTCCATGGCCTAGAGAACCGCTGAGGAACATGTCTGAGCCCCTGGTTCCTGTTTTGGTGCTTACCTGCTTCCAGCATAGTGCCTGACTTCTCCCTTTCAAGTGATTAGCAGAAAGTTCTGCTCTTGCAACACTTGCCTGACATACATGGGCAAACTGTCAGCAGAGTGGCTGTGGCAACTTGGATTTCCTGGAAATAGCCCTTTCATACTTGGAGACATGTTTAAATAATAAAAATAGGCTGTCATCCCCAGTTTATGGGTGAAGGAGCTATTTAGAGATAAGCAAAAAAAAAATCTGCAATGTGATAAAGTTACATTATTGTACAAGGACAATGGAAAATTCTTCGGGAGGCAGATAACATAAAAGGATTTTAAAATTAACTTTGTCATGTTTTATGCATCAAGATCTTAAGTAGGGTGTTTGAAATGAAGACCGTATAATTTGATTCCTTCTATTCATTTAAAAAGAAAAACTAGAACAGAATTTCAATAATTTCTCAGGGCCACACATTGTCCTACTGGTCTTTCTTGCTTAGCAACCTACTCATCTGGCACAAGAATAGCTTATAAAATCTTAGTTTAAGCCCTCCAGCTTGGTCTTATAGTCTCCAGGTCACATAGTCTGTGTCAGTCCTCATGTTAGCATCTCAGAGCTGGCTTTAGCTCAGAGCCAGCGGTGCCCATGGTTGCTTTCTCTGCCTATGTTCACCACTGTTCTATGCCTTTGTGCCTCTGGTCTCCTCATTAGTTATCTTTTTCTTGAGTCTTTATTTGAATGTACATCCCAGTATCTCATGTGCTGGCTTAAAGATCACTCTGGTTATTTAAGCCTATGATGACCTCTCTCCTTCTGGACTCCTTTGTACCTGTGATTCTTAAATTTGAGAACCAATACTGGCAAAGAAAGCAAGATTACCAAAAAGTTACACAGCTGTAATATCAATACTCTGAAGGGTGAGACAGGATGGTGAGGCCAACCTAGGCTACATAATGAATTTCAGGCTAACCTGTACGACATAGTGAGACCTTGTTTAAAAAAGGGTATCCTAATCATATTTCCAAGAGAGCATGGCCCTACAGAATCAACTAAGACTCATAAGGGCTTGCAGAGGCTGAAATGGCAATCATGGAGCCTCATGGGTTTGTGTTAGGTCCTCTGCAAGTATGTTATGGTTTTTAGTTTAGTGTTTTTGTAGGACTCTTAACAGTGAAAATGGGTATATCTCTCTTTTGCCTGCTCTTGGGACCCTTTTCCTCTTACTGACAGAAGCCTTAACCAACCTTGACATGAAAGTTTGTGCCCAGTCTTATTGTAACTTGTCATGCTATGTTCAGTGGATAACCCTGGGAAGCCTGCTCTTTTTTAGAAGGGAAATAGGAAAGGGGAGAGGGGAGGTGGTGATAAGAGGGGGGCCGGGAAGAGTGGAGGGAAGGGAAACAGGTTAGGATGCATTGTATGAGAGAAAAATTATAAAAAAAAGAAAGAAAAATAAAAAGATATCCTAATAGTTAAAGTCTGTGAGAGCAGGTAACATGTTATCTGCCCAAAATGTCCAACTCATTGCTTCGCATTGTTTGCATCTTGGATCTTAGATTGCAGAACACTTGAAGGTTACTTGAGTCATTTGTCCTGTCCCTCCTAATAATGGGCGAATAGACAGAAGGAAAAAGAAGCAAAAAGTTATAAAGGAAGAAAGAAGATGGAAGGACTGAGGGAGGGAGGGAGGGAGAGAGGATGAGGCAGGGGTTGAAAGAAAGAAGGAAAGAATGTACAGTAATAAAATAATCATCAAGGTTATCATTAGAGCAGATCTTAATGGACATTTATTGACCTTCCCTCATTTTATAAGACCACAGAGACTCGGAGACACAGAGTTAGGGTGATTAATTTAAAGTCACATGGCCTATTAATGGAAGGGTTGAACTAACAGGTCTGTTAACTTCCATCATGGTGTCAGTTAGCTTTTTTTCCTCTTTCCTCTTGTTGTAGTATATGCACGTATGTGTATGAATTTGTCTTCGAGTTTGTGCACACGCACGTGCACACTCACGGGTGTGCATGTTTGCAGCTACACATACTCTGCTGTGCACAGGATGATTTGGAAGTCTGTAAGGAAAGCCCATAGACACAGTCTTATGGGTCCCACATTGATGGACTCAGAGTGGATTTAAGCTGTAAGACTGGTGAACATATGGTTAACTGGAGAAGAGAGTTTGGCAATGCAGATACATTTAGAAACCTTGTCCTCGGTAAGAGTTAATCAAAACCCGGTGCTTACACATGTCAGAAGCCATTCTGTGAGCTAGGAAGCTGGACTGTGGGGAACCATCTCCTCCCCCAAAGTTTACAGAGAATGAAGCTTTTATTGCATTTCAATTAGTTAGCAAATGTGAGCCACTGGCCCCTGCCTTTCCAAGTCTCTGGAGATGAGGGTTGGGGGAGGCTCCAGGTGGACCGGGTGCCCTTGCAGAGTCTGCCTTGCTGCCCTCCTGGTGCATGGATTGATAGGCAGCTGTTCTCCAGATGCGGTTCTCCCCAGAAGCAGCTGCATCTCAGCAGGGGCCTTTCCATCAACGTGACAACCTGCTGAGGGCTTTGGATCACCTCCAGATGTGAGGCATGTTGAGGCTATAAAACAAAATCATTAGCATTATCTCCGTTCTTGGCTGAGAGTCTCAGCTGTGAATGTTTCTTGTACAGATTTAGGGCTTTAATTATTCTCATTTTTCTTCCTGGGTAGCTTCCTTTAGACAGCATGGGATCTTCCCTCAGAGCTGGTTTTCCTAAAAAGAAAGAAAAAAGAGCTGTGAGTAATGTTCCCGGCGAAGGCAGGCTGTGGAGGCTAAGATTAGAGTGCAGCCTCACTCCAGCTGCAGCTAGATGCATGTTTGTGAGCTAAACAGAATGGCCCATGCAGTCTTGTGCTGAATCACAGGCTTGCTCTTGCTGAATTCACTTGAAACCAATTTCTTCCTATTCTTCCTTTCAGTCTTTCCCTGTCTTGTAAACTCAGCTCTTATCTATTGTAACTTCTAGGCAGGATCTAGTCATATCATCCTTCCTGGGACCTGTACTTTCTTCAGGAAAGGTGATATAGTTTTTAGAGGAGGGTGATACTAAAAGCTAATAATGCTAATATTTTTTTTTTGCCAGAAAAATGACAAAGGACTTCATGTTGAAGGTGCAGAACATTGGTGAGATGGAGCTTGAGGGCCTGTGAAAATAATAAGAGAAAAGTAGATAATAATAACAACTCTGAACGACCCTGCCTGCGCCAATTATCCTTCCTCTCCCACCTCCTCGGTCTTGCAAATCCAGTTTCTCAGTGCACAGCTTCAGCACCATGCTGAGTTTCCATGGTAGAATTGGACATTCTCCCCAAGATACATGATTGTTTTCATAGTTTACAGCATCAGCAGACAGCATCCCATGCCAGGAGCTGCTGAGAGGCTCACACAGGGAGTCTGAGAATTGGCCAGAGAAGAAAGTCTTGCGCATACTCTTCATCTGCACTTCCTCTGCATGCCTTGGATTTGACATTTAGAATCGTCCTGTTACCTTCCCAGATTATAGAATCCTATTCCAGGAGGTCTGCTGTGGGCGGATCTTGAGGAGCAGGTTAGAAGTGGTCAGTCCATCTTCAGTATGTTCCCAGTTTGTGTGAAGAAAGTTGCCAAATCTGGATAGAGTGATCTTCAAATCAAAAATGGCTTCTTTATGCAACCACATGGAAGAGTAGGCTCAGTAAGATCCTGTTTGAAACATGGATGCACTGTCTTCTGTCTTTATGTCTATCTACCATCTTCTATTCATCTATCCACCCTGTCTATCTATCTATCTATCTATCTATCTATCTATCTATCTATCTATCTATCCATCTATCCATCCATCTATCTATCTATCTATCTATCTATCTATCTATCTATCTATCTATCTATTTATCTATCATCTATCTATCTATCTATCTATCTATCCATCTATCCACCCATCTATCTATCTATCTATCTATCATCTATCTATCTATCTATCTATTTATCTATCTATCTATCTATCATCTATCTATCTATCTATCTATCTATCATCTATCCACCCACCCATCTATCTATCTATCTATCTATCTATCTATCTATCTATCTATCATCTATCTATCTATCTATCTATCATCTATCTATCTATCTATCTATCATCTATCTATCTATCTATCTATCTATCTATCTATCTATCATCTATCTATCTATCTATCTATCTATCATCTATCTATCTATCTATCATCTATCTATCTATCTATCTATCTATCTATCTATCTATCTATCTACCTGTCTATCTATCTATCTATCTATCTATCTATCTATCTATCATCTATCTATCTATCTATCTATCTATCTATCTATCTATCTATCCATCCATCCATCCATCTATCCATCCATCTATCTATCTAATCCATCCATCATCTATGTATTTATGTATGTATGTATGTATGTATGTATGTATGTATGTATGTATGTATGTATCATCTATCTATCTATCTATCTATCTATCTATCTATCTATCTATCTATCTATCCATCCATCCATCTATCTATCTAATCCATCCATCATCTATGTATCTATGTATCTATGTATCTATGTATCTATGTATCTATGTATCTATGCATCTATGTATCTATCTATCTATCTATCTATCTATCTATCTATCTATCATTTATTTTAAGCGTGCATGGTTCTCTGAAGAATGATACCCTGGACTCAGTAGTATGTATATGCAGAGTGTTTTACTCTGCAGAAATCTAGCATGCTGGGATCTCCTATCACCAAGGTAGAGAAACCCCTGAAGTGAGCTCAAAGGCTCAATTTAAAGCACATCAGGGGAATTCTGGGGTAGATGGGCTTTGTCTTACTCCATCTCTAGGCATTCCAGGACCACCAGGGTGTGGTGGCTGGAAACTGTTGCTGAGGAATCCCATTTGTTTGTTTGTTTTTTTCTAGTAACTGTGTTGCCTGGACTTGCCCAGTTCTTAGGCCTAGTCTCCTAAACTGCCAGTTTGAAACCTGTCATGGAGTCAGCCTCGCTTTCTCACTATCATCAATCTATGTTGTAGCCAAACCAATTTAAATGTGTCCCCAACTAGTGTTCAAATTAAATGAGACTCAGACTATGGTTATTTTATTTGGCTTTGACAGTTACCGGGGGTAACACCTAAGCTACCTTTCTAACTGCCGGCCTGGCTGTCTTCCCAGCAGTGTACCCCAAATACTTGCTGTTTCTCCTGGTCATGTGCTCATGTCCTCTCATAGAGCCTTCTTTCTTCCTCCTCTCTCCTCCCTTTGGTCTTTTCACAGACCCCAAATCTGGGAACTGAAGCCCTGCCTACCTCTCTTCCGTATAGCAACAGATTGTAGGCATCTTTATTCAACCAATAATTTTAAGTGAAGGAGCAAGGAATGCACAACAAAAGCTGGCATATGTGAGAATTCATTTGTCTTGAGGCAACTAGAGCTTGGGATAGAGATTTAGCATTACAGTACATAGCAACAGGCAAAACCTCAACATTATGTGCCATTTGTCTACCTACTTACCCCCCTCTGTGTATATATATATATATATATATATATATATATATATATATATATCCATTGTCTATCATTAGTCATTTATCTGTATCTACTTATTATTTAACATCATCTTTCTAGTATCATGACACCTATCTTTTATCTAGCTATCATCTTTCTTCTATCACCATATTTCTCTCTTCTATCATCTATCAATGATGAACAATCTCTGTTTATCCATCATCAATCAAAATAGGCTGAAAAGATTTTAAGAAACAAAGCTGATTGATTTTGACTGGCCGATAGGACTGTGGAAAACCTGTGTTTTCATATTTTCTTCTTTAATAGGCACCAATCACCTTAATAATCAGAATATCTTTCCAGTTGTAAGAAATCTTTATAATAACCCTCAAATTATTATTGGGCTTAGAAACAATTGATGTAATCTTTTTGCTTCATGTGTACTAGATCCTTACTAACTTTGGAAATGGTGACTTATACTCTGCTGCCTAACGTAGGCTGAAGCATTCTGGGAACTCAAAGCTCGCACTGTGTCACTGGTGTTGCTGACAGGCTTCTCTCACACTTGGACAAGTGGCAATGCCTTCTTGCCTACTTCTTTGGCTAATTTGGCTTATAAAACTCTGGTTTCTCTTAAGATATTTGCCTACATGTATGTAAATTATGTGTTAACACAAAGGAAAGAAATGTGGGAGTTGAAGAGATGGCTCAGCTGTTAAAAACACTTGCTGCTCTTACAGAGGACATGGGTTCTGTTCCCAGCACCCATACTGTGGCTCAAAACTGCCTTTAACTCTAGTTCCAGGGAAATTGGCTGCCCCTTTCTGGCCTCTTCAGGAACTGTACATATGTGGTACACATCTATATGCAAAGGCTCATATTTATAATAGAACAAAAAACATTTAAAAATTAATGTAAGATGAAATACACTCTTTAGACCTTTGTTAGTTATTTCTTTTGAGGTTATTTTTTATGCAAATCAACTGATCTGGTTAGGAGGATGCCTGGTGAGAGGAGAACTGCCCTTCAGTGATGTTTTACTAAAAGAAGTTTCTCTTTTCTTGAAGCAGAAGTCCTAGTAAGGTGTCTTTGTAGGGGAGCCATTGGTGATAGAGAAGCACCACCCTCATATACAAACATGTCATGATGGCCCCTCCTGCCTTTCATTTCACAGGTAAGACTGCTCACATGCATGTGCATCCCATGTGTGGTTCTTGGCATGGTCTGCCTCATATTGAACCACAGTCAATGCATGAATACAAAAGAAAAGATGAGTGCACAGTACAGAATAGGCTATGACAGGATAGCAGGACTCAGGGTTGGATAACAGGGCTGAATGGTACAGTGTTCTTCAGAGGGGTTGCTTAGGAGAATAGAGGTGTGTAAAATCCTGAGGTGGTGAGCATGTTCATGAGAGTCTTTCCATGTACCTTAGTTCCTCTAGTAGAGCACTGAACACATTCATCCTGGAGTAGTTCATTTAAGGACTTTCTGATTCTCTGCTTTCAATAGAAATGGAATTGTTGACCATTTCTTTGTGATCTGGCATTGGGAAAAAATGAGTTTGGATTCCAGTTCCATGCCTTCATGTGCTGTAGTTATCAAAGCTGTAGATGATGCTCCTCTTAGACTGACATAGTAGCTGTGCATACAGAAGGGACTTAGAAACTTCTGTGAATTGCAGATGAACTGAATGGACAATGGGCAATAAAGAAAGAAGATGATAAGGGTCGGAATTTTAGACTAATTGGTGGGGGGGGATGAGATTCTGATCAATTTAATATAAGAAAAGTTCAAGATGTTTTGGAATAGTCAGTCTGAGGGTTTGATTTTCAAATAGTGATACAGGTACACTATTTGACACAGGTGCCTGAAATACAGAAGACATATTTGGGATGGAGATAGAAATTCAAGTCATTAACAAAGAGACAGCCATTAGAATAAGAGAAACTGATGAAAGGGCAAACTCCCAGGACCAAGACATGTGGGGAGTTCATACTCCCTGAAGCTGGCTTAGTAACCTATGTTCCTTGCATGCAGCCCCAGCCAGGCACTGGGCCCAGTGAATTGAATTCACAAGCCTTGGCCAGCATTACTGCAATCTTCTGGGCTCTCCTGGGCTTCTCCTGTGGATGGCTGCATCCTGTGGGAGCCCCAAGGCTGTCTTAATACCGACTCTTGACATTTCAGAGATAGATGGAATAGTAATGATGTTTTTGTGAGTATATAAGAGTTTACCAAAGAAGTACAGATTGTATCCCCAAATATAGTAACTGAAAACTCTAAACACTGCCTCTACAATATCCACAGGACTCCAATCTAGTGACATGCACCTGGGTGATCTCAGGACTATCCCTTTGCTGACTCTTTGGCCATGTGCATCTGTTTTGTCCTTCTTTTTGTCTTGAAATGACTTCTCTCCTAGGAGGTTCTCCATCCTTCAGTGGAGCAGACATTAGGTGAGTTTAATGCATCAGTTTGCCAGATAGATACACATATATAAACACGTCTATAAATTATATACTTACATATATACATAAACTAAATATATACCTCAGTAAACACATACATGCATGTGTACACATATAAACTAAATTTATACCCAGCAGTGAAACTTTAGGCTTTCATAACAACCTAGTGTTTGACTCTTTCTGCTTCTAGTGAGAGCATCTCATGTATTAGTTGTTGAAGCTCAGTGACACAGAATGCCATCTGTGTGACTTACTGTAAAATCAGAGAAACTAGCATATTTTGTGTGTGAGCATATTTTAGGACACCTTATTTGATCATTAGCTTCCAAAAATCCAAGATTCAAATTGCCTCAGTGGAGATAAGAGTCTTTGTGGCAGGTGCTATTTAGTCAGTTTTCGGGTAGCAGTATGGAATGTGTCTGGACAGCCATAACTCTTTCACATGGTGAGTGATGCTTATAGGATCTTGGGCTGCTCCTCCATAGCTTTATCAGTTTGTGTTCTTTTTATTTTGGACCAAAAATGTTTTAAATATTGATGTTATGACAGTGGATTGTTTAGTTTATGTATGTATTTAACTTAAATGCACATGTATTCAATGTCTGTATGCCTGCATGTATATTGCTTATGTATATCTATATTTAATTTAAGAATGTTAATATATATATGTATGTATATATTTAATTTATTAAATATATGTATTTAGTTTATATATGTCTATATTTGATTTATAGATGTGTTTATATGTGTATAAATGAATATGTATACATGTATTTAGTTTATGTTTACATACATGTATGTACTTATATATGAATGTATTTAGCTTATATGTAGAAATGTATTTAGTTTAAATTAATATATGTATGTATCTAGTTTTTATAAATATTTAATTTATGGTTATATGCCTTTCATGTGAATATGTATCTATGTATGTATTTGCTTGGGGTTCTGAAGATTTATACTGAGGCCCTGTGCATGCTAATCATGGTCCACACCACTGAGTTACACCCCTAGCCTAAGTATTTAGTTTTGAACTAGGACTGTGGTCTTCTCCATGGACCAGTTTTACTGGCTTTAGAATTTCTTCTGCTACAGCATTTATAGATTATAGAGATGGGCCAGTGTTCCTTGGAAGCACATGCTTACCAAAGACTGTTATAAAGATGTTGCCATGGGTGACACTCACAGACTTTGGTATTGCTATTGCTGTGAATCTACAAATAGAGTAGCTCACATGGTCTAGAGTGGTTTTATATGTTTATACATTTGGAAAATTGAAACAATCTTTGGAAATACATGGCAGAAGATTTTGCATTCACAACTTTCATTCAAAGTAAGAGAACATGAAATTCACAGTGATTATGGTTCCAGGTACTCATTGAGGAACTTTCTTTAGAAACAGGAGCCTCTCTGTGCCCCAGGAACGTGGACTCTCCAGACATTATTTTCTGTTGTCAAGGATATTCTATCCTCTGCTTCATGTCCATGCACACTAGGGTTTCTCATTAGAAGTGGAAACATTTTTGGTAACGGTTTTAAAACCACATATTTTATGTTTGTGAGTATGTCTATGTGTTTGCACATGTGTGGGAAGGACAGAGCTCAGTCTTGAGTGTTGTTCTTCAGGAATTGTCATACACACACACACACACACACACACACACAGTTTCTCACAGAAACCTGGGATTTGGGGCTTTGCTATTTCAGTATTCTACAGTACCTAGCTTTTTAGGATGCTAGTATCAAGCTTGTATAGTAAGCACTTCACTGACTGAGGCATCTCCCAAACCTTTTACCTTTTGTTCTCTGTTCGCATGTTTGGGAGAGAATTTCTTATCTAAGTGGGAAACTGGTGATATGAATTTATCTGCTGATGTGTAGGATGGAGGAGGGGGTGTTTGGTAGGTGATGACAGGTTTGTGAAGAATATGAAGTTGTAAGCAGGTGTGGGGGCCTGAGTCACATTTCCTCTCCCCGGGTGATTTAGTGTGGGACATTTGACACAGCAGGAAATGGAGAGCAGATGGTGTCAGAGCAGATGGAACACCTGTAGAAACCTTAGACTCGGAGAGAACTGTATTCAACATCTTCGTTCACTTTGCTACCTGGAATGGTGAATTGTGTGTGTGTGTGTGTGTGTGTGTGTGTGTGTGTGTGTGTGTGTGTGTGTGCATGTGCTTGAGTTTTCTAAATTGCACACCATGCTTCCAGATGGACGAAATGGCATCTTGCCTTATTTTATCCTGCAATCACTGGTGTGGTACTACTACGAATAATATATGTACGTAAATCCATTGTTATTTGATTGATTCCGGATGCTCCTTGCAGTCAAGAAGACATGGTTTGTTGTTCCACAAGCTTCAGCCAAACTATAAAATGAAATCAGGAGCTCTAGTAAGTAATTCCTTAATAGTCCCTGTTTCCATGCAGTCTTAACAAGTTCAAACACTGGGATACAGTCATAGGAATCTCTAAAGACGATTCTGGGGGGTGGGGCACACCTTAACAACAACAACAACAACAACAACAACAACAACAAAAGTAAGATAAATACTTTAGAAAGTTTTTCCAGACTGGAACAGATCAAAAAGTTTGTTAATCTTGAAATAACTGTTCTGTAAACCTGATCTCACTTCCCTGAAAGAAGTTTACCTCATGGCCCATCTCTCCACAGGTTTCTGAATGGATCTTTTCTGGCCATGGAACTCATCATCAGAAAGATGAAAATGTTAGTGCAACAGAGGTGAGCATTTTGGATAAAGAGAGATCCTGTGGCAGGCTGCAGATACAGCCTTAGCCTCTTCTTTGATAACCCTTTGCTATTAACTTGCAGTGTTTCTTTTCTTGTTTGTCTTCCACTCTTTAAGCCTGGCAATCTTACCTGTAAGGATATGAGCTAATGTGATCCAAGTAAAGACTTGAAATGTCTTTTTCACTGAGCCTTCTCCCTGTATTTACTCTATACCAGTGGTTCTCAACCTTCCTAAAGCTGTGATCCTTTAACACAGTTCCTCATGGTGGGGTGACACCCAACCATAAAATTATTTTCATTGCTACTTCATAATTGTAATTTTGCTACTATTATGAGCTGTAATGGAAGCATTGGTGTTTCCTGGTGGTCTTCGTCTATCCCTGTGAAAGGGTTGTTCAGTCTTACAGGGGTCATGATCTACTGGTTGAAAATTACTGCTCCATAGTTCCAAGTTGCTATGTGAACAAGCTGCAGCTCATTGACCACATGAGAACCAGAAAGCCTAGTGCCTCTTGATTCAGTCAGTAGCCAGACAAACCCAGAAAGAGAGCCAGTTTAGCTTATTGGTAATTGAAATAGACACCCAAAGGAGCTTAACAGAGACCAGCAGAAGAACCACTCTTCCAAGTCCAACTCAGAGTATTTCATTGTCGAATCATGAGTTAGCTGAGTGCTTGATGTTTTAGACACAACTATTGGCATGATTATACAGTATAAGCCAACTAAAATAGTTTTCAATGAAACTTCCAGAATAGGCAAATATATTGAATAAATGAATTAAATATGTAGGCATTTATTTGTTTAGTCTTCTCATTCTACAACAAGAACAAATAAAATCAGAGTGATTAAATAGTTTGGCTAACATAGGCTAGATAAGTCAAATATTGTCAGAGGTCAGAAGAAATAAAATATTATTTCTTTTAATATAACTCCTTGTCTTCTTAAGAATACAATAACCCACTAAACAGAGTTAATGGGCTACTGAAAAGGCTCAGCAGGCAAAGGTGTTGCTGCCAAGCCTGATGACCTTAGTTTAGTCCCTGGGACCGACATGATAGAAAAAGAGCAATGACTCCTGCAAGTTGTCATCTGACTTCTTCATGTGTTACACATGCAGATACTCACACATATTCACACACACAAACACATTCTCTGTGTATGTGTGTATACACACACAAACAATTAATGTATATATATATATATATATATATATATATATATATATATATATATATATATATATACACAGAAAATAATAAATGCATACACAAAGAAACAAAATGTATATAAAAATGTAATACACGTTTTTAAAAAAGATAACAGAGATTATATTTCCATTATTTACTTTCTATATCGGTAGGATTTAGAAAAGTATGCTATTCATTTTCTATTACAATTTACTTTTTAAAATTACCTGTTCATAGCTACAGCATACAGTAACATGGCAGAAATGCTGTGGTAAAAGTTAAGCTTTTGTTTCTTTTGCTCAGATATCCAGTTCTTCTTGGAGGTATATATCATCTAACATACCTGGAGGTTTTTGTGTGCTTGTTTTGTCTTGTGTACTTTCAGAAGATATTTATGTGCTTGGTATAGATGATAGTAAACAGCATACAGGGCTTGTTTCCAAAATCAAGAATCAGAGAAAAGAAGCAGAGGAAACAGAAAGGACAATAAACACATTCCATCCCATGCCTCCCTCCCAGCCATCTGGTATACCACCTACAAAGCCACACCATTTTGAGAGGATGGGGCAGAGAGATAAAATCAGGTAGAAGATAATCAAAGCTGATCAGAATCCTCAAAGTGATGTCTTCTAGCAGATTGTTGTCCATATCTGCCCTAGTCAAATAAAAAGAAAAGAAAAATATGAAATTGTGGGGGTTCCCTCTGGATACTAGCCAAGATCCACATCCTTAAATATTTTTTCTGGATCAGAAACAATGGAAATGAATCTCCCAAGTGTAAGATTCTGAGGGATTTCTTTGGTTTGATACCCTGTAAAGAGCTGTGCAAAGAGACAGGAAACAACAAAGGAAGAAAGTTGAGATCTGAGAACAAGCTGGGATAGGTGTTTGTAGCTATTGAAAATGTAGTAGTCACACTAAGATGATGCAGTGTGAAAGGGGATTTGGATTTGGTTGGTAGAAAGCTATTTCTCCAGGGGGGTACAGTATATTTCTGCAGAAGCAGGGAGGTAGAAGCCCGATTGCTAGCATTAAGAAATCAAGGAAGGCAGGAAGAAGGACCTGTCTATTAACCTAATGCCATAAGTGAAGACCACATGTGCAAAATGTTTTCTTTTTCTCCTACAAGAGAGAGAAAAATGGATAGCAAGAGAGGAGAGATGAAAACATTGACAGATATATGCTTTTAGGATAGCTTTATTTTTATTTGTCTTGAGTGTCTGTGTCTTTGTAGGCTACACATCTACCCATGGAGGCCAAAACAGGGCTTTGGATTCCATGGAGCTGAAGTTACAGGCAGTTGTGAGTTGCCCAACATGGGTGCTAAGCACTGAACTAGAAGTCCTCTGGAAGAGCAACAAGTTCCTATATTCACAGAATCATTTCTCAGATTTTCACTGTCAGAAGGAAGGTCACAGAAAACCTCATTTACACAGGATATTTTTCTTCTGCTTTGGCTAGAAGCAAACTTTCCCCAGTCATGGGGTCTGTCTGATAACACACCATTCCTGCTCCTTCCAGCTTTTCCTTGTGTCTGCTCCTCAGGGGAACCTGGTCTATCACCACCCACTACTGCATCTCTATTTTGCAAGGTAAAAGTTTCTTGGGTCCTGACCTGACCCATTCCACATGGACCATTGGTGATGTTTTACGACAGCAGAGCTGGATTTCTCATTGAAAGTATCCAGGGAGAGTTCTTGTCACCATCTCTCTATAACCACCTATTCTCATCTTTCTCTTGTGTCTTGTGTTAAGGTTCCCAAGTCTTTGCAGGTTCGACCCATAGTACAGAGTCTGAAACCTCTCCCAAGCAGAAGATGCTAGGACAGAATCAAAAGATCTTAGCCATGCTGAATTCCTGGAGCCTGGGATGTGGGGTGAGGTAGGGGTGGTGGATAGTTTATTTTTCCATACTCTTCCCACCCTTCTTTAAAGATTTTGGAGTGTTTTCTTTCATTTTCCCTCACTAAGTACTTTTGATGATACTTTGCTGTGGTTGTTGTTATCAGTATAATTGAACTTGTCAGAAGTTCTTTATGTAGAATACCATAGCCATTAGAAGATGTGAGTAGCTTAAGGAAGAAGATGGGACTTGATCTGACTCTTGAATGAGGACTTCTTAGTGTAGAACCTGAAGGGGAGAGGACTCATGGGCATTTTTGTAATCTATTCTGTGAATTGCTCCTGTGTCTGGTTGCTCCTGAGTTGTCCCTTTTAGATGTGAGTTTTAGTTTCTGTGCAAAGGATTCAAGCCATCTTTTGGACAGTGACTCAGCTTAAAGGATGACTCAGCTTAAAGGATGACCACTCTTCACCATCTGCACTGTCTCACATGTCCCTCTTCTGTGATGTAGTGGCTGAAAGTCTACTAAGGTTGGGCCTCATGTATATATGTTCTGTCTCTGACAACTTTAATGTTTAATGTCCCTAAACAACTGGAAGAGGTTAAAAACAAACAAACAAACAAACAAACAAATCAAGCAGCCCCCCTCCCCCAACCAACCCATCTCCTTTCATTGAGCATTCATTCCAGCACCAAGCTTTGCCTTTCAGGCCCCTTCCCACACACTTCCTGTGGCTGCCAGCCTGGTATCTGCATAGCTCAACTCTAAGTCCACTTTGATAAGAACTGGAGCATAATCAACACAGCCTCAGTACTCTGGCTCAGATTTCCCCTTGTGGCTTCTGCATTCCTGTGGATAATTAGAGGAAGCTTTCTTGCCATGCTGAAGGCTATAGAAAATAAGTTAATAAGCAATGAAGCAGCTGGCCGGGAGCCAGAAGCTTGCTGCTGCTGGTATCCTGCCTACCCTGGGCTATAGTTACTGAGGGGGAAGGAAGCTTGGCTCTCAGAATCTGCTTGACAACTTGGAGTGGATAACTGGGAGAGTAAACATGGATAGCATTGCTAGGAAAATTGAAGAACTCCAGAGAACACACTGGAAGAGTGCTTAGAAGGCTTTGGCCTTTGAATAGTAGACAGCACTGGTTTCTCATCCTATCTTTCTTTTGCATGCCTTGCATTTCAAGCCTGAGATTATTTAATTCTCTTTGTCATTTTTATTACCATCCAGCTCTGTCCCATTTGATTAAGTTTAATACTAATGCTGTGTGGGTTTGACTGCCAAGTTATAAGTATTACCCAAGAATTTGCTCCTTCTCCCCCATGTTAAGGTTTTACCTGAACATAACATTGAAGACCAGAACTTGGAGGGAGGGCGGTGTATTTTAAGGCTACTGTGTCTTTGCCTGCTGTGTTAGTGAAAGTTCTCCATAGAGACAGAATTAGAAGGAAACTATATCTGTCTATGTGGGCATGTAGGTACAGAAACCTAGGCATGGGTAATTTTTATTCCTTGGTATTCATAGAGATTATATATATATCCCTGTGGATAATAGAAATCCCGGTTAGTTAAGTTCTCTCTATAAAATGTAGTTGTATTGACTTTTCTGTTGTTGTGATAAAATACTACCATTAAAAGTAGCTTAAGGAAAATAGGGTTTATTTTGGTTTAAGATTCCAGAGGGATAGATTCCATCAAGGTGGGAAGGCATGCTGTGGTGGCTTAAGCAGGAAGTTGCCTAATCACCTTTTCTCCACACACGTGGAGGCAGAGGGCAGCAGGAGGTAGGGTGAGTCTAAAACCCCTCACAGTCTACCCTCAGTAACATGCTTCTTTTAGGAAGGCTGTACCTCCTAAAGTTACCCTTACTTCACAAACAGCATCACTAATGGGGGACTAACCAAGTGTTCAAACGCATGAGCCTATAAGGACCTTTCTCATGCTACCTACCATAGCTGTATTTGCATATAGCCAATGCAGATCCTCTGATATGCTCTGTATCCTTTTAGATTATAAAACCTAGTGCAAGAAAGCATATTTGTAAATACTATAAGCATTGTTTTGGAAACAATGGCAAGAAAAATGTTCATTAACAGATGCAATACATTTTTGTTGAATATTTGTAAGCCCACATTAAGTTAAATCTACTAATGTGTAGAGATCTTTCCATATCAGTAAATTCAACTAATCTGATCAGAGAGATTATAGAGCTTCAAAAGGTTGTGCAGGCTTGTAATCCTAGGTCTTGGAAGGCAGATGAGGACAGTTATCAGTGCCTTTGAGGTCTACCAAGTCAGGTCTGGTTCAGCCAAGACTGGACCTTAAAGAGGTTTAGCTTAAGAAGGTCCTTTATTCAAGGACCAGGAAGGATGATTGACTGTGTTTTTGCCTCTTATTTTATTTGGATTCTCAGCTGACTGGGTGGCATGGCTTTTTTTAAAAAACTTAATACACTATTTGTAATGATAGTGATTTTACAACACTTTCAGAGTCACACTTAGAAGCAGTGTCTTTAGCTGCCTGGGCTTTCCTTGATCTAATCACACTGACACCTAAAATTGCCCCTCACCTCTATGTTCGTCCTTCATGACTGGAACCCATTTTCTAGTTCTTTAAAGCCTTGCAAAAACCCCCTGCACCGGCATTAGGCTCCATACCACTAAGGAAACTTGGATGGAATGTTTGGACCTGGAAGAGTGGGGAGGTGGTGAAGCTGCATTGATTGGTTACAAATGGCTTAGTTGAATTCAGACTGCTTTTGAGAACAAAGGAAGAGAGTGGTTGAGGCCACTGTTCAGGTCATTTGGGTTAAAAAAAATAAAATAATTGCCCTCATTGACTCTCCTGCCGAAGAAGAAAGTGAGGTTTGATTGTGGATGAGCCAAGATGTCTGTTTCAATGAATGTTCAAAACACATACTTGCTTTTATGAGCTGCCCACACTGTTTTCTACACTCAAAAAGGGACAACAATACTGTCCTAGAAGGGCAGTTCCAGAAGCAACCCATGGCAACCCTTCTGAGCCCTCACAGCCTCAGGTCCACTGGTGTCTACTTACAACACTAGAAAAATTACCTCTTTCACTCCTGTTTCTCTTTCTCCAGAGTTTACTTGGTAGCCCATCCCTGGCTTCTGTCCCTGATACCAAGTTTCTGGCTTCATACCTTTCTCTCTCCATTTTGAGTCTTGCAAACTGACTTCACCTTCGAAACCTTGCCAGTTGCATGTTTTTCCTTCCTAAGCCTTACTGTATCACTTCACACTGGTGCTGTCCCAGCATCATTCTTCGTTGATTCAGAACCCCTTCTTGGTATTCTACTCTAAGTTGGCTCATGACTTCAATGTCTCTTGAGGTTATTCCCTCTGAAATTTGACTGAAGGGCAAGTGATGAAACATTGCTACTGCACAGCTATTTGCTGACTCACCCTAGGATCCCCAAAGATATAATTATAATACCTACCATTACAATTAATTAAGCTCATTCTAAACCAGGGTTGCCACAATGTACAACCTCAGGGCACTCTTCTCATAAAATGCAGCATGCTCGGTACTTTCTGAGTTGTGCTGTTGTGAAAACTTGGATGAAAACTGGCCATGGAGATAGAGTCCTCCTACCACTCCAACATGCAAAACTAGATCTGAGAAAAGCTGAAAACCCTGGTGCGTTTAGTTATTACAGAAACTTTAAGGACAGTCTTGATAGAGTTGACTGATCTATTACTGTTTTCTATGTCCTGTAGTCTATGTATAAGAGGAAGAGACATCTTTGGTCCAGTCATGCAAAATGTTTTGAAGACATAAAGTGAATTGTTTGTGTCCACGGTACTTTCTTCCATATCACTCTCCCAAGTTTTCTCCATCAATTTTGGTCAAGACTTGCCATTTCCTACTACTACTTATGGTCTTCGTTCTATTCTGAGTTAGTCCGTCCCTACCCAGTACACACTGCATAAGGTTTCCTCTTCTTTTGTATTCGACTTTATTATCTAGGCAAATCCTGGATTTCTTTGTTGTTGGTATTTGGCAAATCCACTCAATGGCTAAAGTTTCTTGTGTAACCTCTGGATTCTCTCACTGTTAGAACACAGGTAAGAGAGTATCTTCTGTTGTCAGGGAAGATCATGTCTTGAGTGTGTCAGAAGTATATATTTCATGCAGTTATGTTAGTATGATTTGGAGGACTTACTTCCCTTTGTTTATTTATTGTTGACAAAAGGGAGTGGAATAAGCAGTGTCAGTTACTTGACTGACCATTGAGTGTGCTGGACACAGTGTGTAAGTGTTTCTTGAGAGGCTACTATCTGCAAAGTTCTATGCTAGAACAATAGTAGTAAGCAAGAAAAATTGGCTCAGATGCTATATAAATGGAATTAGATATTTCATGATCAGTCCCAAACTGATCACTGTGGTACCTTTGAAGTGTCTAGATAGAGGAGTCTAATTATTCCTGAGAGCTGATCAAAAGAGAAGCAGCTGACCTTGAGGGTCAGAGAAGACTTAGTTGAATGAAGGTTGAGGTTGGGTATAGAGCAAGAATTAGTAAATAAAGGGAATTGACAGTGATGAAGGAAGTGAGAAATGTTGATGAACTGACATTAAATTTCTAGCTAGAGCTCACAGCATGTAAAGAAATAAGGTAGGAAGAAATATTCCATATCAAAGAGTTGAAAGATTAGAGTGACAAGAGCTTGAGGCTGCAGCTCTAGAGAGCAGCAGAAGTCAGAGCTCACAAGGTTTTTTTAGCTTTGTAGAAGCTGTTGCATGGAGAGTGGACTGGCAGGTTAGAAAGATTGGCTCCAGGGGGGCAACTGTGAATAAGTGTGACACAGCTCAGGCCACAGAACACAACAAATTGTCCTGGATGATTGCAGAGGAGGCAGGTTGGTTTTTGAGTAATGGTAGATCAGATGTTGTCTTAGTCAGAGTTTCTATTCCTACACAAAAATCATGAGCAAGAAGCAAGTTGGGGAGGAAAAGATTTATTCAGCTTATACTTCCACATTGCTGTTCATCACCAAAGGAAGTCAGGACTGGAACCCAAGCAGGTCAGGAAGCAGGAGCTGATGCAAAGGCCATGGAGGGATGTTGCTTACTGGCTTGCTTTGTTTGGCTTGCTCAGCATACTTTCTTATAGAACTCAGGTATACTAGCCCAGGGATGGCACCACCCACAGTGAGCTGGACCCTCCCTCTTTGATCACTAGTTGAAAAACTACCTTACAGCTGGATCTCATAGAGGCATCTCCTCAAGGGATCGTCCTTTCTCTGTGATAACTCTTGGTTGGGTCAAGTTGATACACAAAAGCAGCCAGTACAGCTGTAGAGAAGAAGAACTAATAGTGGTTCGGTTGAGAAAGTTGAATGGTAGCAATTCATGTACGTGAATGTGGAAACTAGTATGCAGGAGTAGAGAGACAGTGCTATTTGCTCAACTATACAACAAAGAAGAAATCTTCACTATAGGAAGCTGATTTTAGATACTTGATAAATGTTTAAGCATAAATATAGTTATATATGCAACACTGGAAATCAGAAAAGATGTATGGGATACAGACATGAGTTTAGGACTGTTGTAGTGTTCAATAGAATATAGGGTAGAGGACAAAAGGAACCTAGGAAAGCACATATGGGATGTATTAGCTATGTTTCTATTGATGTGATAAAACATTAAGACCAAATCAACTTATAAGACAGAAGAGTTTACTTGGCTTTTGATTCAGAGGGATGAGTCAGTACATCATGGAGAAAAGACATGGCAGCAGGTAAGTACACAAACCAACATAGAGAAGCTATCAAATTTCGTAGTTAGGAAGAAGATTAAAAAATGAGGCATTAACATGAGGGAAAGAAAAGTCTGTATTCAAGAACTTTACACTGATGTGAGGTAGGAACTACTTCCATGTTTTGGTTATATTGCACAAAATGACAGTTGGTAAGAATCCACAGCGAGTGCTCCCTCCAGTGCTCCCTCTACTCCAGTGTCTTCCAATTGCCTTTACATTCATGCTGTCCAAGGAAAAGGTCCTTCTTAAGAGACTTAAATCACACCCGTTGAAACAAGACTGGCTACTTTATCAGCCATGTCTTCTTTGCAAAACAAATGGTGCCCTTGGATAGTTAATGAGAGCAGAAAGTGCCTGAGAGGTTAAGGAGAGCTTATTGGAGACCCTGGAGTTTGAGTTTGGCTTGAAAGGTTGGGTTGGGCCTACATGATAAGAAAGCAAACTCTGCTAGAGAGTAGGAATTGCCTAAAAGCGGGGAAGAGAGACATATGTGAAATATATTTAAAAGATTTTAATAACTGAAAAATGTAGTGCTTAACTGTTTTTTGAAAGACCTGTCATATTTTAAAAATTATATTTTATTTTACCTGACACAATTATATGCCTTTGTGTGGATGCAGTATGATATTTCAGTATTTATTAACAGAATGTACTAATCAAACTAAGTTAATTAGCACTTTGAATACCTCAAACATTTAGCTTCGGGTTGAGAAAATTAAAAATTTCCTCTTCTAGTTATCTTGAAGTACAAAGTCACTAAACATAGTCATCCTGGACTGAACTCTATTTTCCTATGTGATTGCAACTTTGAACCCCTGAAGTGACTGCTTCCTGCCCTTCTTCGTCTCCTCCCCAGCTTTTAGTAACCACCATTCCATTTTCTACTTCTACAATGCTAAGTCTCTCTTCTTCCACCTGTGAGTGAGAACATGTAGTGTGGTTCTTTGCCTGGCTTACAGGCCTCAAATTCTAACACAGAGCCTTTCAATATCTTGAGAGTTCTTACATGTGATGAAATCTTTTCTTTTGCATTTTGGTTGTTGGTTTTTAATCTCAGGTTGCCTAGATTTAACAATCAAGCCCTGGGGGCCGTTTACTCTGAAATGTGATCCAGTTACACCCACATCTCATTTCACTTTTATCCCCACCCCACCCAAAGAGATCATAGTGTGTGGTTTCCCTAATGAATGACAGATAACAGGTTTGGTGATGGCTGGAAATCCAGGTGAGTAGTTCTTTGAAGCATGGTAGCCCTTTGATGACACCATTTCTTTATTCATTCAGAATTGCTAGGCCACAAAAGAGAAAAACGTGACAGCGCATATATGCTATTCCTTGGTGTGACTGGGAGACTTGTGCCAGAACTCCACAGACTCTGACATCCATGGACATCTGAGTCCCTTAAGTTACATGGGTCAGCAATGAAATATAATTGTGAATATTCTGAACATGAACAGACCCAGGTAACATCACATGATCCTGTTCAGTATAACTCTCTTTCCCACCTCCTTCCTGTGCAGTACATAGCCTGTACTATATAGCAATTCTGTTTGCAAATCTTGTGGCAGGCAGAGGAGGCTGATTGCTTTACTTCTGGTTGTTGTCTTCTGGTAGCCTCGGTTAAACCTACTGCCAAACTTTGTATGGCATGTCTGAATAAAGAATTAGAAGTTGAAGTCAATGCTCTGCGAGAATTTGGAAGGGTTCGTTCCATTAATGTCTCTAGTTAATATCTCTAACATCTAACCATATAGCATCACTGTCTAGAAGGTTGTTATATTGACTTCTGCAACTTTTTGTATTATTTGTTTTACATTTTTAGATAGTTATTGAATCTTTTCTTTGTTTCTGATGATATAAAACTTTCTGGATCTTGAATAATCATCTCCCATCTACTTTTTATTTTGGTAATAAAAGAACCTTGCTCAACACCTTAAGGGTCACTTTGCTGACATGGCACATGTCCCCGAATATCTTCATTTTAGTTTTTCCCATGCTAGTTTGTTTGGGTATAGAATTCTCCCTATATAGCAAATTTGTATCAGAATCTTGGAGTTCTGAAATTTTATATTAATATACTAAGACTAATATTTTAAAGACTATTAATTATATCAGCCATTAGTGGGGTATTTGGTTTGAAAACTAATGATTTTTATTTTAGGGAAATCTTTTGTAGTGACAATAAATTATTTCTTTGGTATCTATTAAATTACAAAAATATTTTATCTATTTATCTACCTATTAAAAATTTTAAAACATTTTATTTATCATCTATTTATGTATATATCATCTATCTATCTATCTATCTATCTATCTATCTATCTATCTATCATCTATAATCTATCTATCTGTATATGTGCATGTGTGTATGTGTATATGTGTGCTTGAGTGTACCATAGAAGACATGGGGAGGTCACATGACAGAACATATGGCAGCAATCAGTTGTTTCTTTCTACCATGTGGGTCTCAGGACTGGACCTTGGATCCTCAGGCTTGGCAGTAAGTGTGTTTACATGCTAAGCAATCTCACCAGTTTGATAATTATTTTTTTGGAGGGGTCATACTGAATGTGCTAATATTATTCTTTAAATTTTATTTCTTCAACTCAGTGGTTTTAAATCTGGGTCTTCTTTACTCTGCAAAATGTTTCATATTCTCTTTCAGCTTCCTCCCATGGAGTATTTTATCGGGCTATCATATTTTTAATTTCTAAGAACTTTTCTTGTTCCTGGAATGTTCTTTTATAAAAATAGTATCATGTTCTGTTTCATGGACTCAGTATCTTTTCTTATCTCTCTGAGGACTTGGATGATAAGCACATTTTTCTTCTTGAATCATGATTTACTTTCAGAAGATTTTCTTGTTTGTTTTAGTTTCCATTCATTTTTTAGAATTTCTCCAATACTGGAAAATCTCTGGTAGCAATTAATGTCTGAGAGTAAAACTCGGAAGGGAAACCATGTGTAAGGATGCTCAACAGTGAGGTCACTATGTAGGACTGCTGCATTGGACTGCGAGTTTATCCAGGAATCTTGGAGTCTTTGGGACAGGAGAGACTGAAGGGCTGCTGTTCTTCAAGGAATTGGTGACAGGATGGAGCTGGGAATCCCACTATTCAGCTTGCACACTTTCCCATAACCAGGCAGTGGGCCTTCAACAGTGGGCATTTCTCTAAGGCATCTTCCCACAGCTCATTCAGTCTTCCTATAGACAGGAGGAGGGGGGTTGATATTTTCCCATTATTCATGGTAGTTTTAAGCATTTAAGGGCTCAAAGAACCCTGGAGAAGAGGAGTCAGAAAGTGTAAGAACCAAATGGGGTGGAGGATCAAGAAAAACAGGGAGCTATAAATCAATGTGATCAAAGCTCAGATGAACTCACAGAGACCAAGAAAGCAAGCACAAGGCCTTCACAGGTCTGCACCCGGTCCTCTGTTTATATATTATTATGGCTTCCAGTTTAGTGGCTTTATGGGAGGGACTCCTGAGTGTGTAAATGAGCACATCCCTTATGCTTATGTCCTCTCTTGGACTTTTCCTTTTGTTTATTTTGTCAAATTCTGGTGTATTAGATTTTGCTTCATCATATTATATTCTTCCTTATTATATTTTACTTATTGAGTTTTTAAAAAGTGGAATTTGGACATAGGGACACAGTGGGGAGGCCATGGACTAATGGAAGCAGAGACTTGTTTTCACATGCTAAAGAATATCAAGGATATTTGATGCATCAGAAGCTATAACAGAGACAAAAGTCTCTCCTGGGGTTTCTAGAGAGAAAATAGCCTCTCGGTCATCTTGATTTTTGACTTCTAGCTTTCATAAATATGAGAGAATACATTTCTGCTTTGTAAAGCAAAAAATACCATTAAAAATAAAAAATAAAACTAGCCATAAAATTCAAGGAGATAGAAATCTTTCAATTTTCCTAATAAATTTGTTTTTAATCATTAATACAAATTTATTACAAATGTTTGGACTTTGATGCCCATTATACTTTCAAAGTAGACCTGAAAGAAATTAAAAAAAATGCATAACTATTAAACTAAAATATTGAACATCTTTTTGTTGGTGGGGAAGAAATATTTTGACATTGTTTTTTTTAATTAAATTTATTTTCTAAGTTTTCATTAAGGTATATATTACATAAGGGCACAGTCTTCTACTCCATCTTGTTCTTCTATTTGTCTCCTTCCAGTTTTCATGAGTCCCAATTTTATTCTTACTTTCTTCTCATTGATGCCCACATGACATTTTTTGTATATAATCTAGGAAACCACAAAGGAGAAAAAACATAATTGTTTTCTTTCTGAAATTTTAACTAATTTGATGATTTCCATTACACAAATTTCCATAAATAATATAACTTTGTTTCTTGTGGACAAAGAGAAGTGAAAGAGAAACCTCATGGTTTGTATGCACCATATTTGCTTTATATATTACTGTGTCGTTGAACACCTAGGTTGGTTCTGTAATTTAGTTGTGAACAACACATAATGAACGTGATGAGCAAATGCCTTTACTGTATGTTGACCTGAATCTTTTGTTGACCTCCTCATTAAAAATGATAAAAAAATTTAAAAATTGCTATATATTTTATTTTCCCATGACTAACCTGTTTCATGGCGCCTCACCAGGCTCCTGTGACCCTGCCTTCTCCACATTTGGTGTCACTGCGCGCACTATAAATATCAGTGAAGACCACTGCTGTGCTTTTGGCTGGAGCAGAGAATACCTTTATCTGTAGAGTTTCCAAATCCTATCTTTGTTTCTGGTAGCCTTTTGGGAGTCCCCAACAGGTCATCTCTCCAAGGCTCTGTTTGGATTGCAGAGCAAACCAACGGAGGTCTATTGGATGGGTCATAGGCTGTGTGTCCCATCAGTGGTTTGAGGAGGCTTGGGACCAGCCAAACCCTGATGCTCTTCAGCCTTGCTTGTCTAATCTTTTTCTCCTCCCCTGCAGTGCACCCTTCCCAAGTCCCCACCTTCCCAGTTCTTTCTCTTCTCACACATGGGCTTTACATTGTAGCAGATGGCTCACCTTCTCTCTTAGAAACATCACTTCATCATCAATGAATATTTAAAAATTTTTCAAGTCTCTTTGCATCATTTTTTCCTAACACTTTTTCTTACCTTTACTAAAATTCCCCACATGTTTTGCATCTCATAGGCTCTTTTGCAATATTACATAATTCCCTTGACTAGCCCCATTATTTTTGGGGGATTTGGAATTTTTGGTGAATTTTCCACACTATATGATAAGTTAATGCTTTCAAGCAAGATATTTTGCTCATGTCAGCATGTCGTTAAAGTTTATGTTACAAATCTCATTAAAATACAACCTTTGCTTTTAATTTTTAAACCAAGCAAAGAAAACATTGAGGTTGTATATATAATATAGGTTACTCATTAATATATACATATTTTAACCTTTTAGCACATGTATATTTCAGCTCTTTTATACTTAAAAGGGCAGAAGTCTTTAATTTATAATAAACTAATATATAATGCTAAGCAAAATTTGTTACTGGGTACCCAAGGAATGGCTAATTAAGACATACATATTTTGGACACTCATTTAAATTATAATGTAATGGTACCCCATCTTAAGAGAAGCCTATGGTCTGATTTTTGGGGTGACTTCACTTTAATGATGTTATCTCCTTGCAGTTTTTTTTAATGGAAAATAATATCACCATCTCACATGACATGGATGAGCAATTCACATTTGCTCCCTTCCTACCTTAAGAAGAACTGACACTGTTATTATCTTAATTTCAGTAATTTTCTTAAAGGTATTTGAAGATATTGTTACCTGGGTCGCAACAGGTATAGATGTTTCCCACTGTAGATGCTATGTGTGTGATTACCACACTCCCATGACCACGTCTTTATTGCCATGATAGCCTGAGCCCTCAAACTGTGAATTCAACTAAACCCTCCCTTCTTTGACTTGGATTTTGTCAGGCTTTTTTGTCACAGTATCAAAACAAAATAAAGACCACAGCTAGATTATGTTATTATTTCTAGTTTACAGATCAAAACTTTGTTTTAGAAGTGGTAGATTCCTTGGTGTATGAGAGGTGGCTGGAAAGAGTTATTCTGGGTTTCTGTGTAGCCTCAGAAGCCATACTTGGTCAAAGCTGTGTACTGACACCTCAATATCATTACCTTGTAATTGTCTCTTTGAGGATTGCAGTCACCAAGTAGTGCGCCCTTAGATAACTTAAGAGGTGTTCCCTTAGGACATTTTGTCATCTGTGTTTCTGATCTTACACTAGGGATGCTGAGACCCACTAGAGGAGAGCAGCAGCCTTCTAAGCAGATTGTACCATGACAAAATCATCTTGGCTTTTCTATAATGGCAGTTTGCATGGATTACACCGGAAAGCTTTTCCTTCCTAAAGAGACTGCTCAAAACTTCTTGGTCAAACCCAGGACCTTCACCTCAGACCAATCATATTTACTCTTTGTCAATAATTTTGAGTTCCACCTCTTGATAAAATCCTGACTGAGATTTGTGCACTACCTTTCTTTCTTGTCTATACACAGACAATGGGGTTTCATCTGTAACCAATTTGGTCTCTTCTTTTGTAGCCCAAGAAAGGATGCTGCTGTTTCAGAGTAATCCTTATGTTGGACACAATATTATACATTCACAGACACTGAGAGTAGGACCCCAGAATGCATTTACTGATTTTTCTGGCATCCCTTCTTTGCCCTCATTTCTGTCACCTTTTTGTATTCTTTGTAGCCAAGGTCTGAGAAGGAAGCAGCTGATATATTAAAATATCATCTAAAGAGGTTTTAAAAGAGAATTGATAAAATTTCAAGCAAGAAAACAAATAGCATAATTCATGCCAAGCTGAATGGCAAGGTGTGGGAGTGGTGAGTGCTACCAAGCAGAGGAGTTCTAGTCCATTGGCAACATCAACTTAAAAGGAGATGTCCAAGGACAGATCTGGTATAGACTGGTTCTGAAAGTTGTTGAGAAATTAATCCTCCAGCCTCATTAATTTCTCTCTAATGTCCTGGCATAAAGTCTTCACTGTACAAACACAGTAAGGAGCCAGAGGACAGAAATCTTGATATCATCACACATCATGGAGAACAGCTCCCTCACAGGGGTTTGGCATAGAAGGGCTCAAAGTGGGTTGATCTAGGAACACACAAACCACAAATATTATATGGAATCATGTCTTTCTGTATAATAATTATCACTGAAATTGGAAACTTGAAGAAAATGCCAATTATCACTATTTTGTGTTTAAATGTTTGGAAAGCATTTAATTGTTTGGAATAAAATTTAAACATACATATCACTAGAGAAGATCATGATTTATATTATTCCATAATTATAAATGGCTGTTCATATATGTAACACACACATATGCATAGTGACATGCAAGTGATTGATTTGCTTTGCTTTAAATATATCATCATCTATTTGGTTGTATTTATATGTTCCCTGGTAACTTTTAGAGGCTTCTTTTTTTTTTTAACAACTTTATTTTACAAAACAAAGATAAATGTACAGATTTTAAGCATTGTTTGCATAAAATTATACAATACATTTTTGTCAGTACTTTTTTTCAGATTTTAAAATAATTTTTACATAAAACTGTATGAATATATTTTTAGTCAGTACTTGATTTTTTTAAAGGTTTGATAGTATGCATTGAAAACTTAATAGTTACAATGAGCATAAAGTACATGTAAAACAAAATGTAACATGGAAATAGTCAAAGTTTTCTTGTTGTATAGAGATTTTTTGTTTTGTTTTGTTTTGTTTTCTTTATTTCTTGGACTTCATACTGTCTGTGAGTTGTTTCTGGGGCAGTGCGAGCCTCTGGGGTTAGCATCCCATTATCAGTGACTGCATATTATGTCTGTTCTTTTGTGACTGGGTTATCTCACTCAGAATGATATTCTCTAGATGCAGCCATTTTCTTAAGAATTTGGTCAAGTCATTGTTTCTGGTGGCTGAGTAGTATTCCATTGTGTAAATGTACCACAATTTTTGTATCCATTCATTTTCTGAAGGACATCTGAGTTCCTTCCAGCTTCTGGCTATTATAAATAGAGCCGCTATGAACATTGTGGTGCATATATCTTTGTTGTGTACTATGGTGTCTCTGGGGTAAATGCCCAGAAGTGGAATAGCTGGGTCTTCAGGTAGTATTATGTCCAATTTTCTGAGGTATCGCCAGACTGATTTCTAGAGTGGTTGTATTAGTTTGCAACCCCACCAACAGTGGAGAAGGGTTCCTCTTTCTCCACAACCTCGCCAGCATCTGTTGTCTTCTGAGTTTTGGATCTTGGCCAATCTGACTGGTGTGAGGTGGAATCTCAGGGTTGTTTTAATTTGCATTTCCCTGATGGCTAAGGATGTCGAGCACTTCCTCAGATATTTCTCAGCCATTCGATATTCCTCAACTGAGAATGTTTTGTTTAGCTCTGTACCCCATTTTTAAATAGGGTTATTTGATTCTCTGGTGTCTAGCTTTTTGAGTTCTTTGTATACCTTAGATATTAGGCCTCTATCTGATGTGGAGTTGGTAAAGATCTTTTCCCATTCTGTTGGCTGCCGTTTTGTTTTCTTGACAATGTCCTTAGCCTTACAGAAACTTTGCAATCTCATTAAGTCCCATTTGTTAATCTTTGACCTTAGAGCTTGAGCCATTGGTGTTTTGTTCAGAAAATTTTCTCCTGTGCCTATATGTTCTAAAGTTTTCCCTACTTTCTCATCTAATAGTTTCAGTGTATCTGGTTTAATGTGCAGATCTTTGATCCACTTACACTTGAGCTTTGTACAAGGAGATAAGAAAGGATCTATTTTCATTCTTTTGCATGCTGAGTGCCAGTTGGACCAGCACCATTTGTTGAATAGGCTGTCTTTTTTCCATTGAATGTTTACAGCTCCTTTGTCTAAAATCAGGTAATCACATATGTGAGGGCTCATTTCTGGACCTTCTATTCTATTCCATTGATCCACATGCCTATTTCTGTACCAGTACCATGCAGTTTTCAGCACAATTGCCTTGTAATATAGCTTGAGGTCAGGGATAGTGATTCCCAGAGATGTTTTCTTGTTGTTGAGGATGGATTTCGCTATTCTAGGTCTTTTGTTGTTCCATATGAAATTGCACATTGATCTTTCCAATTCCATGAAGAACTGTGTTGGTATTTTGATGGGGATTGCGTTGAATCTGTAGATTGGGTTTGGTAGGATGGCCATTTTAAAAAAGTTGATCTTTCCAATCCATGAGCATGGGAGATCTTTCCATTTTCTGAGATCCTCCTCAATTTCCTTTTTTAGAGGTTTGAAGTTCTTGTCATACAGGTCCTTCCCTTGCTTAGTTAGAGTCACACCAAGGTATTTCATAGTTTTTGTGATAATTGTGAAGGGCATCTTTTCCCTAATTTCTTTCTCCACATGTTTGTCCTTTGAGTATAGGAAGGCTACTGATTTGTTTGAGTTGATTTTGTATCCAGCCACTTTGCTGAACTTGTTTATCAGCTGTAGGAGTTCTCTGGTGGAGTTTTTGGGGTCACTTAAGTACACTATCATGTCATCGGCAAAGAGTGATGTTTTTATCTCTTCCTTTCCGATTTGTATCCCCTTGATCTCTTTTTGCTGTCTAATTGCTACAGCCAGGACTTCCAGTACTATGTTGAATAGGTAGGGGGAGAGTGGGCAGCCTTGTTGAGTCCCTGAATTTAGTGGGATTGCTTCAAGTTTCCCACCGTTAAGTTTGATGTTGGCTGTTGGTTTGCTGTATATTGCTTTTATTATGTTTAAGTATGGACCTTGGATTCCTGTTCTTTCCAGGACTTTTAACATGAAGGGGTGTTGAATTTTGTCAAATGCTTTCTCAGCATCTAGTGAGATGACCATGTGATTTTGTTCTTTGAGTTTGTTTATATGGTGGATTACATTGATGGATTTCTTTATATTAAACCATGCCTGCATCCCAGGGTTGAAGCCTACTTGGTCATGATGAATGATCATTTTGATGTGTTCTTGGATTTGGTTTGCAAGGATTTTGTTGAGTATTTTTGCATCAATGTTCATAAGTGAGATTGGTCTGAAGTTCTCTTTCCTTGTAGGGTCTTTGTGTGGTTTTTAGGTACGAGAGTTATTGTAGCCTCAAAAAATGAATTGGGTAGTATTCCATCTGATTCTATCTTTTAAAATAGTTTGGAGAGTATTGGTATTATATCCGCAAAAAATGTCTGATAAAATTCTGCACTGAACCCGTCTGGACCTGGGCTTTATTTGGTTGGGAGGCTTTTGATGACTTCTTCTATTTCTTTAGGTGTTATAGGGTTATTTAGATGGTTTACTTGGTCCTGGTTTAACTTTGGGATCTTGTATCTGTCTAGGAATTTGTCCATTTCCTCCAGATTTTCCAATTTTGTGGAGTATAAGTTTTTGTAGTAGGATCTGATGATTTTTTGAATTTCCTCAGTTTCAGTTGTTATGTCTCCACTTTCCTTTCTGATTTTGTTAATTTGTATACTCTCTCTTTGCCCTCTAGTTAGTCTGGCTAGGGGTTTATCAATCTTGTTGATTTTCTCAAAGAACCAACTCTTGTTTATGTTGATTTTTTCAATGGTTCTTTTTGTTTCTATTTGGTCTATTTCTGCCCTAATTTTGATTATTTCTTGCCGTCTGCTCTTCTTTGGTATATCTGCTTCCTTTTGTTCTAGGGCTTTTAGCTGTGCTGTCAGGTTGCTGATGTAAGCTCTCTCCAGTTTCTTTTTGGAAGCACTTAGGGCTATGAGTTTTCCTCTCAGTACTGCTTTCATTGCATCCCATAGGTTTGGGTATGTTGTGTTTTCGTTTTCGTTGAATTCTAGAAAGTCCTTAATTTCTTTCTTTATTTCTTCTTTGACCCTGCTATCGTTTAACAGAGCATTGTTTAGTTTCCATGTGTACGTAGGATTTTTGTTGTCTTTGTTGTTGTTAAAGACCAGCCTTAGACCATGGTGATCTGAGAGGATGCATGGGAGTATTTCAATCTTCTTATATCGATTGAGGCTTGTTCTGTGTCCAATTATGTGGTCAATTTTTGAGAAGGTGCCATGGGGTGCTGAGAAGAAGGTGTATTCGTTTACTTTAGGGTGATATGTTCTGTATATATCTATTAATTCTAGTTGGTTCAAGGTCTCTGCTAGGTTTGCAGTCCTTGTTCAGTTTCTGTTTCCATGATCTGTCCATTGGTGAGAGTGTGGTATTAAAGTCTCCCACTATTATTGTGTGGGGTGAAATGTATTTTTTGAGCTTTAGTAGGGTTTCTTTTATGAATGTGGGTGCTTTTTTTATTTGGATCATATATGTTAAGAATTGAGAGTTCCTCCTGACAAATTTCCCCAGTAATGAGTAAAAAGTGTCCTTTCTTATCTTTTTTGATAACTTTTGGTTGGAAATTTACTTTATTCGATATTAGAATAGCGACTCCAGCTTGCTTCTTGGGGCTGTTTGCTTGGAAGTTTTTTTCCCACCCTTTTTCTCTGAGATAGTGTCTGTCTTTGTCTCTGAGATGAGTTTCCTGTATGCAGCAAAAGGCTGGATTTTGTTTATGTATCCAGTCTGATAGTCTATGTCTCTTTATTGGGGAGTTGAGTCCATTTATGTTAATAGATATCAAGGAATAGTTGTTTCTGTTTCCTGCCATTATTGCTTTTGAGGGTTGAGTTGTGTCTGTGTCTTTTTCTCCTTTTAGTTTTCTTGTTTAGGAGTTTTATTGTTTTTATGAGGCTGTATTTTCCCTCATTGTATTGGGTTTTCCACCTATAATTCGTTGTAGTGCTGGGTTTGTGGTCAGATATTGTGTAAATTTTGATTTGTCTTAAAATATCTTCATCTCTCCATCTATGGTGATTGATAGTTTTGCTGGGTATAGCAGCTTGGGCTGGCACTTGTGCTCTCTTAGGGTGTGCATGATGTCTGTCCAGGCTCTTCTAGCTTTCATAGTCTCTGTTGAGAAATCGGGTGTGATTCTGATTGGCCTGCCTTTATATGTTACCTGACCTTTTTCCCTTACTGCTTTTAGTATTCTTTCTTTGCTTTGGGCACTTGGTGTTTTTACTATTATGTGTCGGGAGGTATTTCTTTTCTGGTCCAACCTATTTGGAGTTCTGAAGGCTTCTTTTATGCTCGTGGTCATCTCATTCTTGAGGGTAGGGAAGTTTTCTTCTACGATTTTGTTGACGATATTTACTGTGCCTCTTAGTTGATACTCTTCTCCCTCTTCTATTCCTATTATCCGTAGGTTCGGTCTTCTCATTGTGTCTTGCATTTCCTGGACATTTTGGGTTAGGAGCTTTTTGTTTTTTGCATCTTCTCTGGCTGTTTTGTCTATGTTTGCAATGTTGTCTTCTGCCCCCGAGATTCTCTCTTCGATCTCTTGTAATCTATTAGAAATGCTTGCTTCTGTGACTCCTGATTTCTTTTTTTGGTGTTCTGCCTCTAGGGTTATCTCTTTTAGTGTTTTGTTTATTGTGTCAATTTCTGTTTTAATTTCCTTCTTCCATTCCTTTATTTCTTTGGTTCTGTTTTCCTCTATTTCTTTAGTTCTTTGAGTGTTTTTCTTGTTTCTTCTTTAAAAGCTTCTGAATCTTTTTGCTTTTCCTCCCGTTCTTGTTTAAGTATCTCTATCAGCATCTTGAGGTATGATTTCAGGTCTGCATCTTCTTTTTCTGGAGTGTTTGGAATTCTGATGTTTGCTGTTATGGGAGAGCTGGGTTCTGGTGTTGCCAGGTTGTCTTGGTTTCCTTGGGATATACTCTTTTGCTTTCCTCTTGCCATTTTGTTGTCAGTGATATATTCTCGCCTTTCCCTTGTATCTGGTCTGTGTTCCTGGATCTCCACTGGTCCAGGTGGCAGATGGGCTCAGCCCTGTTCTATGCCTCAGGGTCGCCGGGTCGGAACAGAGGTTCCAAAGTTCTGTTCCTGGTCCCCGGATCCAGCAGGTAGGAGGGTGTGCTCCGTGTTTGCAATCCGCAGAGATCTCTCTGCTCCCTGACTGCCCAGATCTTCCACTCACCAGTCTCTCAACCTTAGGAGCTGGCAGTCCGCATGGCAGATGGGCCAGGCTCTGTTCTGCACTCTAGAGGCTTCTTTTTATTAAAAAAAAAAACATAAGGAGCAAAAGAACAAAGAAGCAATAAAAATATTTAGGATTTCTACTATTATCATAAAACCAAAATGAATATTAAGCAAGCTATAGACTGTCAAACACTATGAAAAACAAAGGAGCTTTAGAGGTAAGAAAGTGTGTTCTACCACACTTGACTGTGGCCCACCTGAGGTTCATCATGGTGCACTTTCTGTGGCCAAGAAAGACCTAGAGGAAATCCCCAAATTTGCATATCTCATGCATAAAGAAGGGTGATGGCTCTTGGACTTGATACTCATACCAACTTTTTTTTTGTCAGGGCCTGCTCTTCTCCTTGTTGGAATATTCCTGAAAGGGATATATCTGTGGCTTTTTTTCACAGGTTTCCCATTAATTAATTCATTCACTTTAGGTTTCTATGACAGCACTTCTTCCTTTTATCCTGTCTCCTGGCCTCTGATAAAGGAGGAGGCCCTCTCTGGATCCTAATCTGCCCTGGCTCATCAAGTTACTGCAGGATTAGGTGCATCCTCTTCCACTGACATTAGATAAGGCAGGTCAGTTAGGGGAACAGGATCCACAGGCAGGCAACAGAGTCAGGGACAATTCTTGCTCCAGTCATTGGGAGACCCACATGAAGGTCAAGCTGCATATTCGTTACATGTATGTGGGGGCCTGGGTCCAGCCTATTATGATCTTTGGCTGGTGGTTCAGTCTTTGAGAGCCCCCAAGGGTCCAGGCTAGTTAACTCTATAGGTTTTCTTGTGGAGTCCCTGTCCCTTCATGGTTCCTCAATCCTTCCTCCACCTCTTCCACAAGATTTCCAGAGCGCCATCTACTGTTTGGCTGTGGGTCTCTCTCTGCACCTGTTTCCATCAGCTGCTGGCTGGAGCCTCTCGAACAGTTACGCTAGCTTCTGTTCTACAAGCACAACAGGGTAACATTAAAACTCCACAGTTTTAAGTAGAGAGAAGAGGACTTTTGCTTCCCCCAGTTGATCAAAAAATGCCCTGGCTTTGGGTGCAATGCTAGGTGAGCAGTGGAATTGGAGATATTTTGAATGCACAGTGATTGGAAAATTGCAAAGGGTGATCATGTTCTTCTCCATAGACATACTCATTCCTGTATCATTAAAAATTGAATATTGCCCATGCATTTGGATTTTAATAACTCTCTTCAAAGTAGGCTTTTATTCCACATCATTGCTTTATAGTCATCCTCATATGGCTGCAATGGAAAAAAAAAAAAAAAACAGGCCAAGTACCAGAGTTCCTGGAGCCTACAGTTGAGTGTGGCAGATGTGCGTGCAACAGAGCGGCATTAGAGATAAGACTTAGGAAGAAAAGTTAAAGGCATTGAACGGATGCAGATTGCATTTATTCGGGTCAGTCGAGGTTTCCCATGAAATCCCTTCATAGAGATCTGAGCACTGGGGGCCTGGGTCCAGCCTATGTATGAAGGAATTGAATGAAGAATCCATTCCAGAAAAGAGTATCGTAACAACCAACTCTTCAATCCGTGTGTCCACGCCCACATATGGTGACCTAGTTAAAGTAAGTGATACACAGTTGCATGGCTTGGCTATATATTCTCACTTTTCCCCCCTCAAAACTTGTAGTATTATTTTTCTGATACCTAATCTGATAGCCATTAGTCTAAGATGTCATCAATGTATTCATAGGATTTATTGGATCCCTTTCCATTAAGTTACAAAAATCGGCAGAAGGAATTAAGGGCTAACCAGTTTCAATCATCAAGCACCAGAGGGCTATTATTTATTGGGTTGAATGGCTACTGTGGTCAAGTTTGATTTGCTTCCACGGTCAGCTTCTATTGGCCAGTTGTGTTCATGCCTCTTTTAGAAGTAGCAAGTGCCTTTTTTTTGGGGGGGGGTCTCTGTTTGGGCCTTTGAGCTCTTCCACAGACCCCACCCTTGCAAGGTTGCCAATCTGTGTAGGCTCTGAGAAACACATTCAACAGTAAAGGTGTAGCAGTGTAGCTATGTCTGGAGGCGTGGGCAGACTAGTTTGTCTGGAACAGATGCTTTGAAGAGAAGAACCAGAGAAAGTTTTAAGAATGCAGGTTAAAAGGTGGAGGCTTTTAAATACAGTGCTTTCAGCAAGTTTTTATGGATGAGTAAGCATTTGTTACCTCATATTTAAAATGGGATAATCACACACATCTCTCAAGGTGCTCGTGAGGTGATATCATTTATATAAAATGTGGGGCCTTAGGTTGCACACATATTAAATGCTTAATAAAGAGTAACGGCTACTATGCTGATGAAGCCAGTGTTTAAGTATGACTAACACAGAAACCACAGAATATAGGAGGAGTTGGAAGAGGGAAGCAAAGGGATAGGAGGTCCAGTTATAAGAACATGATCTAGAAATAATAGTGATAATGAGTTTGGGGGAGGGGAGGAGAAGGCCTATGAGAAATCACATGGAGGAAAACTAAGAAAGACTTCAAGATTGCAGGTCATGTGCTGCAGAGAATATGGGGAACTTTCAGAGAGCTTTAAGTCTGGGTGATGGAGAGAAAGATGAACAGACTTTCTAAGAATGCAAACACAGTGCTTCAAGGGATAAAGTGCTGAGGAAAGGCAGGCTGTGTGAGAGTCCCTGGTGGGAGTTACACTCAAGGAAATGGGTCCGAGGGGAAGCAGCTGAAAGTGGAAAGATGAAACCAGTCCAGTCTAGAGGAGAATGGCCAAGACCTGGGCACCATAAGAGGCACTAGCACGGATGCTTCATCCAGTGGCTCTATAGACTAGACTCTAATCTATATGGTTTGTAAATTTTGTATTGTGGCTCCTTTAGGGCGATGAATGATCCTTTTATAGTTCATGTAAGATATTCTGCATATCAGGATATCTATTTACATAACAGCTCATAACAGTAGCAAACTTACAGTTATGAAGTCATAAGGAAAGTCATTTTATGGTTGGGGGTCACCACATGAGGAACTGTATTGAAGGGTTGTGGCACTAGGAAGGTTGAGAATTGCTGGGTAGAGTTTAGGAACCCAAGCATCCACTCTTTCTCCGACCGTTTCTCATATTTTTCTTTTTCTTCTCTGCATCCTCCCTTCTCTGTCTCCTCCTCCTCTCTCTTCCCCTCTGTGCTCCCTCTCCCTTCCTCCTCCTCTTCTCTCCCCATGTTATTCCTACTCCTCTTTGTTGTTCTTATCTCTCTCCTCACTCCCTTTGCATTTTCCTTGTCAAGGAGTTGCTTAAGCCCTGTGCCTAGACCTAGACGAGAACTTCTAAGACCTGGGTACCATAAGAGGCAATCATATAAAGATAAATAGATAGAACCCATGATTCAAGCTGTGCAGTATTCAATAGAAGTCAGAAAATGCTGGGTAGAAATGTCAGGTGTGACAATGAATATGGTTTGTTGATTTGGAGTTGAAAGAGGAATTGATACTCAATTTTTATTTTTCTCTCTAAAGATCTATGAAGTACTAGGTAAAGTATATAGGTGGACTTAAAATTCTTTGTCTTATACATGATTCAAAAGCTCCAGGCTTGCTTCTTAAGATAAGACCCATGTATTATTCTTGGATTGGTTTTGAGTTTTTATTTTGAGAGTATGGAATTTGGGCTAGGGAGATAGATCAAGATGTCAAAATGCTTGTTTCCCTAGTGAGCAGAGTTTGAATCCCCAGAATCCATCTAAAAGCCACACACAGTGGTAGACACAATAGCACAAGGGTATGTAATCCCAGCAGGCCTGCAGAAATGGAATCCCAAGCATGCCTGTAGAATCAAATCCCAATGACAGGAGAAGCTTCAGAAAGCCAGCTAGTGACAAAGTGCCCTTGTCTCAAATAAGGTAGATGTCTGAAAGGTTGATGTCTTAAGGTTGTTCTCTGACATCACACATGTGTTGTGGCATGCACGCTTCCCCACCACTACACATGAACATGCATACAGACTCATGAATCACCCTTCTCTCTGATGCACACAGGCACATATATGCACACACACACACACACACACACACACACACCTCAGAAAAAGCAAGAAAACAGTGTTGTACTGACTAGACATGAAATTATTTGTACAGTAGTTAGAATGATATTGTAGAACAGTGCACTCTAAGTAGTTTCAACACATCTCTTCTTTCATGTTGACACATGGAGATCAATGCTCATAAAGCGACAGTGCCACCCTAGTGGATATACTAGTATTGTTGGAAATACTATTATCATGACTACTGGTATTAGAGTTTCTGGATGCTGGTCCCAGGCATCTTTGTAGTTACAGGTTTTTCCCCTCGATTCAGGGGCCAGCTGAAGTTAAAGCTGCTGCTTAGATTCCTAGCCTGGAGCCTCTCAGTGAGAGGGGTTGACAGTAAATACGTGTTGAATCAAAGTAGTTCCTGATGCTTTTCTGCCTTCTTCCCAGGAAGTGGTAGCAGGATCACAAAAGATCTCATAGGAAGCTAAGAAAACACAGACATTTGTGCCCTTTAATCTTACCAAACTGATTTTCCTCTTTTTAATTTTTTTATTAAAAATATTCTTCTCTCATATAAAATATCTTGACCATAGTTTTCCCTACCCCAGTTCCCTATAGCACCTTCCTATTTCTCCAGATCCAGTCCCCCACTCTTTCCTCTTCAGAAAAGAACAGGCCTCCAAGAGACGACAGCCAAACAGGACGAAACAAGATACAACAAGACAAGGCAAAAGCCTTCATAGGGAGCCTGGACAAGGCAATCTCATAGGAGGAAAAGAGTCCCAAGAGCAGGTAGAAGAGTCAGAGACACCCCTACTCCCACTGTTAGGAGTTTCATAAAAACTCCAAGCTACCAGCCCTAACGTACTCAGAGGACCTGGTGCAGACCCCTGCAGGCCCTATGTGTGCCTTTTTTGTCTCTGCAAGTCCATGTGATCTCTGCTCAGCTGATTTGGTGGGTTAGGTTCTCATGGTGTCCCCATTCTCTCTGACTCCTACAGTCTTTCCTCTCTCTCTTCCACACTGGGTCCCTGAGCTCCAAAGAGAGGGACCCAATGGCTAATTCCAATTTAGACTATTTCTCCACATAATGTCTGTTTGTGGTCCTCTGCACCCATTCCATCTCCTGCTGGAGGAAGGCTCTCTGATGACTGGACACAGTGCCAATCTATGAGTATAGAAGAATATCACTAGGAATTGTTTTGTTGATGTTTTCCCTACTAGTCATGTTTGGTATTACCCCAGGTGTCTGGGCTATCCAGTGTCTGGTCATACAGACTGTGTAGCACATGGGCCTCAGGTTGAACCAAACATTCTTGGCCACTCTCACAAGTTCTGTGAACACATCTTGCAGGCAGGACATACTGTAGGTGGAGGGTTTTGTGGCTGGGTTGATGCCCAGGTTTCTCTTTCTGCCGAATGCCTTCTTGTGCCAGAGAATAGAATGTAGGGGAGAAGGTTCCAAGCCTGTGCCAGCTCGACCTCTCTATGCTGGATGATCTGTGTGGGTGTTGTCCTTGGCAATGAGGCCCTACTGCCAGTTTTCAGAGAGTGCTCTTCTATCCTACCATCAACCTAAGTTGTTTACAGATCTCCATGGGCCCTTCTTGGTCAACAACTCTACTGAATCTAACCCAGTCCCACTACTGGAGGCAGGCCTGGCCTGGCTACAAAAGATGGCTAATCCAGACTCCATATCTGCTATTACTAGGAATCCTTACTATCATCTTCCTGGTAGACCCCAGGAAGTTTCCACTGCACTAGGCCGCATCGCAATGCCTCCTAATTCTAGCTGTCTCTCCTCCATTCCTCCTCTCTCCACCTGATTTGCAATTTTTAATTGCATCCCAGCGGTTATCATTCCCTTCCTCTGTGTGTGAGGTTCGGAGAGTTTGGGGTGCAGGGTTCTGTGTTTATGGTGACGTAAAGATCAGTAACAGCAAAAGAGAACTGTTGGGGTGTAGTCACTCGGTGTGTGTGTGTGTGTGTGTGCGTGTGTTCATGGAATTCAAAAGAGGGCATCATATCCTTTGGAGCTTGAGCTATAGGGTTTGTGTGGTGTTCAACGTGAGTATTAGGAATTGAACTTATGTTAATTTGTTTCCTCTGGAAGAGCAACAAACATTCTTAAATGCTGAGCCATCTATCCAGCCCAAGAGCACCTTTTTTGGCCTCCTCTAACAGCATACTAATATTTGGTTCTGTTGATTAATGTCACTTTCTTGTGGTTTATTTATTCCTTGTTTATTTATTTCTCTGGCCTCTGAACCTTGTTCTTTGTAAGTTATTTTCCTGTTCCTGATTCCTCTTTCGTTTTCCCCTCTTCTCCTCACCCCTTCCCTCCTGCTTTCTCTCCTCTCCCTCTTCTGCCTTCCCCTCTCCCCTCCTCTTCTCTCCAATTCACCCTTCCCCTCCCTACTTTTCTCTCTTCCTCCTTTCCCTACCATCTTTCCCCTCTCATGTCTCCTTCCCTTTTCTGTCTTCTCTCTTTCAGTTTCCACTCCACCTCCTTTTCTCCTTCTTTCTCCTCTCTTGATGACTTCAATCCTTTTCGTGGCTCCAAGTACAATTTCTAGGAGAACTTGTCCCAGACTAACCTGTCACTCAGCCCTTCATTGATGCACCACATTTCTAAGGCTAGCTACCCTCGTGTCATGATGTGTGAACAAACGTCTTGCTGGTTCCTAAACTTGTCTAAAGCACAGTTCTCTTGTTTCTTCCCCTCATCCAACTTTCTCTACTCTCCATTTCTACTGACAGTAACCGCGATCTTCCTAGATTTAAAATAAACGTTTGAATTGTGTTTTAATGTGCAGAGTCAAGGTCAGAGCAGGATTGAGGAGATACAAGGCTGCTGCTTCTCTTTCACATGCTCCGCCCACATGCCCCGCCCCTTCTCACCTATTGGTCACCTTTCACCTTGGCAGGTGCATCCACCTTCTCCATGCAGGAGGGAGGCTCAGAAGAGAGGGCCTCAAGCTCTTTGTCTTTTTCATTTTAAAATCCCCAACTCGTTCTTGAAAATGAGAGAAAGCCATCGTCTCTGCAGTTGTGTATGATAAAGCTTTGTGTGGCAGCTTGTTCAGCGTGGGCTGGCGAGCAGAAACAAATGGAGGTCATTTTGCCTTCTGGGAGGTTATTTTTAATATCCAAGAATTTCGATGCCTGCTCATTCCCCTTGCTTCTTGCTTCAGAAAGCCCTCACAGCTAAACCCATTGGGTGCTTTTATAAGACATACATTTCCCAGAAGAATGCATCATTTATTCACAAGAGAGACCCTCGGTCCTTCAGTCAAGATGCAGATATTAATCAAGACCTAGGCATTGATGCCTTAGACATGTTCTGACCTGGGTCCTTAGTTCCCTGGTTTTGCATAACACAAAGAAATAGCAGATGAGATAAAAGTGTGCAAAGGATGCTGGGATTTACTGAAGTTCAAGGGTGACATTTGAGAAGGATCACAGGCAAGAAGGGAGGACTCCAGTGTTTTCTTAAATATCTTTCAAAAATTGTTTGGTCAAGTTGGGGAGCCCTAACTGGTGAGGAAACAGATTTAGAGATGGTTAGTGAAGTCCTAGAGGTTGACTTATGTCAAGAGCCACAGTTATTGACTGAGCACCCAAGACCAGTTTTCACGGTGAGGTAGGAGAATTACAGATGACCCCAGGGAGCAGGCGCTCATTGGAACAAGGATGGACTCTCTGTGTAGGAGGTCAGCAGGGCTCCATGGAATTTCAATTGTTTCTGGTTGGCTCTTTTTTTTTTTCTCTCAGCCTTACAGTGCTGAAAATATTCTCTCATTTTTGTTTTCTATGTGTTTATCACTTGTGGGGTTTGAGGATATCCAAGTTGTTTCCAGCCATTATCAACAACCATAGAAGTCTTTCAGGCAGTAACTATTTATTCGTATTTATTTTGTTTGGGATGGCCAGAATTGTGGCCAGATGCAAATTCCTCCATTTCTCTCCTTAGTGTCAGGTTATCAGAATTTGTCATAGGGACACCTGCTTTACCCGCTACACTTAACCAGAAGGAGAAGAGTTCTGCTTCTTGGTGACACTTGTCTTTTCCCATATTGCTGGTTAGTTGATTACTCTGAAACTTAGTTTTCTGGTGGGTTCCCACAAAGTTATAAACTTTCGTTTTGTTTAACTTTGACTGCTGGTATAAGGAAAAAAGCAATCCTTTTTTTAAAATTGCATTTTATTTGATATTTTATGCATTTACATTTCAAATGTTATCCCCTTTCCAGGTCCCCCCTCCTATTCCCTGTGTCCCTACTCCTATGAGGATGCTCCCACTCCCACCTCACCACCCTGGCATTTCCCTACACTGGGGAAATGAGCTTTCACAGGACCAAGGGCTTCTCCTTCTATTGATGGCAGACAATGCCATCCTCTGCTAAATATGCAGCTGGGCCATGGGTCCATTGTTGGTGGTTTAGTCTCTGGGAGTTCTTGGGGTTTTGATTGTTTGATATTGTTGTTCTTCCTAATGGGATTGAAAACTCCTTCAGCCCCTTCAGTCCTTTCTCTAACTCCTCCATTTGGGTCCCTGTGCTCAGTCTGATGGTTAGCTGCAAGCATCCTCATCTGTACTAGTAAGGCTCTGGCAGAGCATCTCAGGAGACATCCATATCAGCCTCCTGTCAGCAAGCACTTCTTAGCATCAACAGTAGTGTCCAGGTTTGCTGACTGCATATGGGATGGATTCCCCTGGTGGGGATGTCTCTGGATGGCCTTTTCTTCAGTCTCTATTTCCCTATTTGTCCCTGTATTTCCTTCTGTATTTTGTTCCCCCTTCTAAGAAGGCCTGAAACACCCACATTTTGGTCTTCCTTCTTCTTGAGCTTTATGTGGTCTGCAGGGGGGAAAAAGCTTTTTTTAATGCCTCAGGTTGAAAACCTCCACACTATAGTTTCATTTTCCCCTTAAAACCAAACAAAAGCCACAGGGAAGATAAGCAGATGTAAACAACAGTTTTAAATAGATCAGAAGGATTACAAATGCTGGCCCACTTTCCTTCCATGACTGCTGATAGATGGCTTTATGAGAAAGTGGGAAATTCTGTGGGGCGCTGCCTGCACATTCTCCATTACAAGATGGCGCTGACATCCGGCTGGAGTTAGCAGTAAACAAGTCATGTGCACATGTGCTGGGTAACTTTCCACTCCTTGAGCTCTGCCTCTCCCGTGGTGTCATAGGGCCTGATGAATTTCAACCAATCAGGGGGCTCCACATCCAAGGCGAGGACTGATCCCTTTATAAGGGGATGGGCTAGATAGTTCGGGGTCTTCGTCTTCACGTGTTGCAAGCTTATGCTCTGCCTCTCGAGAGCATCAAAGTTTACCGCAAAAGAATCCTATTTCGTGTGCCGCGTTGTTCTTGCTGGCGAGACGGTTGCGCGGGACAAAATTCCTTTGTAATTTTTTTTTCTTAATCTGTGAACACAGAAATGTGTCTCCTAGGTGAGTAAGAACCTAGGAGATGGAGGTAGGAAATGAAGATTTGCCAATAGGGCACCCCCATCCTGACATTCACCCACAAAACTCTGAGACTGTCCAAAAAGATGAATCCCTTCTTTAGATGACTTAGACTAGTTCTTAAAACTATTGTCCAACTGTCTGGTTTCTGCTGAGCTCACTGTCCCATGGCTCAGAGAGGCAGCAGCAAGTGGGATTACCAGTGTTTGTCCCACGCCCTTCCGTGTCTTCCAGTTAAAAATAATGCTTTTTTTCCCCTTCTGATATCAAGCTAATCTGTTGCTCAAAACTAAATAAATTTTCTGTAAAATGAGGGTGTAGTTGCTGACTTTGAGAAAGAAAAAAAACCCATTGAATTGATATAAAAATCACATTATTAAATTAATTATCGTTGACATTCTTGATAACTTTTTTTTTTTTTTTGTCTTCTAAAGGTTAATTTTTTTGTGGAATTAAGATCATGTGTTTTTGTTTTGCAAACAAGGTGGTGTATGGGTAAGAGAGTGCTTTCCACACTAGCTTTGCAGCCTCAACTTGGTCCTTGGAGTCCACATGAATATGGAAGGCGAGAATCCACTTCCTAAAGTTGTATTGAAGCTGCCACAGCTCATCTCTATTCCTCTCACATGCACTCTCTACCCTGACTCTCTAACAATAATAATGATTCATTTTAAAAATTAAGATGAGTTTTTAGTGGGCAAGGGGTAGTTGGAACCTTGCAATTTAAAGTGGTTGAAATTTCAACGAGATATTCTAATATAGCAACCATTTATTAGATGCCCAGTGGTTAATTTGGAGAGTCTAGAATGCTTTTGCTAATTAAAAACAGCTTGATTTAGGTACGTCATTTTACTCGGTTTTCTGTAGTTTCATGTATTTTTTTTTCTTTTTTTTCTAAATCTCACTTTCATCCGTTCATTCAAGTCAGTATTGTATATGACTTCTTTTTACAATTATTAGTGGCTATTTAGTGAGATGCCTCATTTTATTTCTTCAGTAATTCCTCTAGAGTTTACACTAATGCATCTTCAGCTCATCCCACAGGCTACCATTTCATATGCAACCACAGTGCATATTTTGATTTCTTTTTTATTCTGTCTTTATACCCTAAGTGCAAATTCGGTTTTAGTGCTGGATTTACGTCAGAGGGGCCCTTTGCGCCACCACATTAGGAAAGGTTCATGGTTCAGGAACACTGGCAATGTTAAGCCAAAGTCGTCGGTCCAATATGTTTACCAAAGGACAAGGGATACAGTGGGTAGAATGTGTATAGAAAGACCGAAGGACCAGAATAGATCTAAAGGGAAGAATGGATGGGTGAGTGGCAGGCAGGTCTGCCTGGCTGGAAATCATCAGAAGACTAAGTAGCAGGCTAGGACTTGAGGCTTAGGCCTCTCGGGAAGGAGGATTTTAGTGTCTGATCCGGTGTGAACAGGAGTGAGATGGTAGTGTGGTCGAACGGGAGAGAGGAAAGCGTGCCGGCATGGAAAGACTCACAGGGCAAACAGAACTCCCGGGAGTTTGACAAAACAGTCCTGTGAAATTAATGGGAGCCCAGTGAGTGCTTCTTTCACACCATACCCTGATCTCACAGATCACACCTTTACAGGCGTGTCCCCTTGCGTGAGGACTCTGCTCCAAGCTTTTAGGTAAGGGCGAGCATTGCAAAGCGCTCCTGTTGCTTTAATAAATCCCATCTAATATGCTTTGCTAATGGGGCTCCGAGACGCAGAAGGCAGAGCTGGAGGCAGAGGGTTTAATAAAAGAGAGGGAAAGTAATAACATGTCTCGCAGCAAATACGACTTTAGGTCTAGAGGGAATTTGACTGGAAAAGGACTTGACTTGCAACGACTTCTGAGCCGTGTGCACCCTCCGCGCAGCCCATCCTCCTCACTACGTATATATAGATTAGCCGCCCTCGAACCTACCTCTAATTATCTCATGTCACAACCTGTGCTGCTACATAAGCCTTAATTACTACATTAATGATCCACTCGGTGACTTCACTCTATAGTTGTGGGCAGCTAGATGTGGGCATCCTCTGGGTAGCTGGATTCCATTCCTTTAGGTTTTTTATTTATTTATTTATTTATTTTGGCTTTATCAGGAGGACAGCTCTCAGGGGCATATGGCCATGCTCTTTAGCCAGTAGTTTACTGTCCCTCTGTAGTCAACAGCATGCAGACACAAGCTCTGTGTTGCAGCTAGTACCCCGGTATGACTGGCATTCCTTCTTCCCCACTGCTACCACCAGTCACTTCCAGAGCCAGCATGGCTTCCATAACCATGACCGTTCCTCCACTGAATGCTAAGCTCAGATCCAGGCTGAGTGTGTATCTCCACCAAGCTCACTCCACCCAGAATCCTGTGTCGTCCCCTTCCTTCTACACGAGGACACTAATGATCAAATAGAATATATAGGTTACCCAGGGGTTTGATTCCTAAGCCAGAGTGACACCCGTGTGGGTCAGCCTGGCTACCTCTGAAGCTTTCAATACAGTCTTTCTGGGCTTCAAATAATTCACCTTCCAAAATTCTCCAGTACGTACAGTGTCTGAAGTATGTAAGTGTAAGCCTATTGCTGACATGTTCACAGATGTTTTTCTGACCACTTAACTGTTGATGTTCATTCTTCTTTCCCTTCTTTCCTGTTTCCTCTCAGTTGAATGTCCTAGTTTACAGATTCCACACCTCCACCCCCACCACCCCCACCCCCACCCCTGCCACCCCTTGTGTCAGGTGTCATTCAGCCAGCACCAAGTTTATTCAGTAAATGTCTCCTAAGTCCTGCTTAGTATGGTTTTTTTCAGTGTAACTTTTTTTTTTTGTATAAAAATGAAAGAGAGAAAAATTTTGACAATTCTAGTTTAATGTTCTTAGTCGTGGTGGCACATGTCAAGTCTGAATAGATAGTCTTGGGGAGAAGATGTGATGGTGATATGCTTAATTTAAGCACACATACAATGAACTGCTTTCACACCTCCCAAATTGCTCTTAGCCTTGGTAAGTTTGTGCTCCCAGGCATGACAGCCTGCCACAAGTGTTGTATTCTTTTCCTAGTCTAGCTCCTGTTGACATTTCCAATCAGATCAGACTTATTGGGGCAGGGGTTCAGACCTCTTGGCTTTCTATTTAATATCAATAAATCTAGACTTGATTTTTCACTTCTATGGTGATTTCATAAGTGCATACAATGAAATTTGATGATCTCCTCCCACTCTCCCCTTTACTCTGCCCCGAAACTCTCCCCACGTCCCCCAGCCAAGCAGGCTTGGCTTATGTGAGCATGTATGAGTGCGTGTGTGTGTGTGTGTGTGTGTGTGTGTGTGTGTGTGTGCCTGAGATATTCATGTATGTGTATAGGTATGTGCCTGTGATATTTGTGTATCTTTGTGTGTGCCTGTGATATTTGTGTGTATGTGCCTGTGATACTTGTGTATATTTGTATGCGTGTGTGCACATACACATACAGGACAAAGGTGGATGTCATGTGACCTCAATTGACCTTTCACACATTTCACTGTATTTCTGTTTACAATGTTCTTTAGGATTTGAATTCAGGGTCACATTCTTACTCACCAAGAGACCTTCCCAGCTCTACAAGCTTGGTTTCACTTGAGCAGTAAGCATGATGCTTGACTAATTTTTGACCAAGCATAGGCTAACGTACTGTCCTTCACAGTTAACGACATTGCGTGTAGTGCAGTATTGACTAAGAAGCCATGATGGGATGTTTCGAAGGGATCAGTGAAAAGTGATTTTGTTTGTTTGCTTTGTTTTATTGTTTGTTAGTTTCTCCTCGGGAATATTTATGGTAGGGGAAGCAGTTCTCTTTCTCTCCCTGCACTCAATGTTGTGGTTTCCATGACAAAAAGAGCTGCTGCAGCCATCTTTGCAGTAATGGAACGTAAGCCTATGGAGGAAAGAACACAGACTGAGGTTTTGAGTCTAGAAGATGAAGGTAACCTGTCCCAATGTGGCATTCCTAAGTGACTGGGCTAATAAGTTCCAAAGCTCAGCACCTTGGAAGGTGACAACTGGTAATTATTTACAAGCTGCTAAGTTTTGAGAGTGGTCAGTTCTTTCTTTTTTAATTTCTCCCTCACTCCTTTTTATATCTTTATAATAGCTTTGTCACAAGTTGCAAAACAGAGAGATAACAGAGAAGAGACTCCGGGAGGTGGGGAGGAAATTTGTAATTGTGACGGTGTGAAGGTTAGCAACCGCATATGGTAGTTGCTATGCTGAGCTCATCTACAGCATACGTATAACTAGTATATGCAATTTCATTTTCTGGCCCTGGTTATTTTCCTGGGCATAAAAATCTATGAGAAATGATGATGAAGTTCTCTGTGGACCTCAAAAGTGCACAGGACTAGTGTGACTAGGCAGACTGATTAGGTTGATACACTTTTTTTTTTTTTGAGACTCAGTTAAAGAATTGCTTTATCAGTATGGCTCCAGCATAACCTCTCAGGAGGCATCCATATCAGTCTCTTGTCAGCAAACATTTCTTCGCATCAGCAATAGTGACTGGGTTTGGTGGCGGGATGGATCCCCAGGTGAGGCAGTCTCTGGATGGCCTTTCTCTCAGTCTCTGCTCTATTCTTTGTCCCTGTATTTCCTCCTGTGAGTAATTTGTTCCCCTTTCTAAGAAGGACTGAAGCATCCACATTTTGGTCTTCTTTCATCTTGAGCTTCATATAGTCTGTGAAATGTATCTTGGGTATTCAGAGCTTTTGGGATCCAATAATAAGTGAGTACATAGCATGTATGTTCTATTGTGATTGGTTACCTCACTCAGGATGATATTTTCTAGTTCCATCCATTTGCCTAAGAATTTCATGAAGTCATTGTTTTTAATAGCTGAGTAGTTCTCCATTGTGTGAATGTACCACACTTTTTGTATCCATTCCTCTGTTGAAGGACATCTGGGTTCTTTCCAGCTTCTGTTCTTTGCAGCTAACTATCTACAAAATGAGCACGGGGACCCCAATGGAGGAGTTAGAGAAAGAACTGAAGGAGTTGAAGGTGTGTGCAACCCCATAAAAAAAAAAAAAAAAAAGCAATGTCAATCAACCAGGCCCACCAGAGCTCCAAGGGACTAAACACCAACCAAAGAGTACACATGGAGGGACCCATGGCTCCAGCTGCATATGTAGCAGAGGATAACATTGTCTGCCATCAATAGGAGGAGAAGCCCTTGGTCCTGTAAAGGCTCATTTCCTGAGCATAGGGAAATGCCAGGGTGGTGAGTTGGGAGTGAGTGGGTGGGAGGGGAAGCATCCTCATAGGAGTAGGGGGATGGGGCATGGAGCATGGGGCATGGGAGGGGGAGAACCTGGAAAGGAAATAACATTTGAAATGTAAATATGTAAAATATCCAATAAAAATGATTTGTAAAAAAGTTAGTTTATATTACCCATCATGTGATAAAACTCCATATGTAAACTTAAGTTCCATTTGAAAATATAAACAAGAAAAACAGACATATCATATCTCTTTCTTTCTTTCTTTCTTTCTTTCTTTCTTTCTTTCTTTTTGTCTTTCTTTTTTTCTTTCTTTTTTTTTTTTTTCTGAGACAAAGATTCTCTGTGTAGCTCTGGCTGTCCTGGAATTGGTTCTGCAGATCAGGCTTTCCTGGAACTCAGAGATCTGATGCCTCTGCCTCCCAACTGCTGTGATTCAAGGCATGTACTACCATGCCTGGGTGGCATATGATATCTTAATAAATGGTTTTGCCAAATCTTGCAATCCTGTCTGAGGTTACATACAAGATACCAATGGGCGGAGGAATGGATTAATGCTTTAGAGCATATACTGCTTTTGAAGCTGACCTGATTTTGGTTCTCAGTGCCCACAGAAGGTGGTTCACAACTCTCTGGAACTCTAGCTACATAGGGAGCTGGTCCCCTTTTCTGAACTCATAGGTACCTGCATTCACAGGTTCAAATGCCATCATTATCCCTGCCCCCACCACAACATACACATAATTTAAAATAAATCTTAAAATTATACAAAATAGCCAATTCTTTAATGTGGTTTGCTCTTTAGCACAGGGCACACTTTCCAATCATCTTCTTGTTCTCTTTTTACAGTCTTTGGGATCTAACTCTTGTATAGAAAATTAGAGAAAGAACCCGACCACACCTTCCCCCAGTCTCTGGAACTACGTCTCTTTTTGTCCCTGTCCTTCTGATGTTGTGATCTGTTGGCAAGCTGGAAAATGATCAAATTGCCTGAGCATCCTAGTACTAGTTGCAAGCCTTGAGTTTTGGGATGTGTTTACCGGGCTAGATAGCCATGTTACATTAAGTAAATTCATTTTCTTGTTTTTCTAAGCGATTTGCTCAAAGTCTAATTAAGTCCCTTCCTTCCTTCCTTCCTTCCTTCCTTCCTTCCTTCCTTCCTTCCACCTTCCCTCCCTCCGTCCTTCCTTCTTTCCTTCCTTTTCTGTATAAACCACAGCATACCTGCTGTGTAGTAGCAATGAACAAAGAATCACTGTAAACTCAGACTTATTTTTGCTTGCTCTGCTGTTTGTTCTCTTTGTAAGGCTATGGCCTTCAATTAATAAGGCCCAGGCATTGCTAGTCAAACCGGAGTCTGGATCTCTGGGGCTGGATAGAAGACCCTGTGTTCCACCAGGGCATTCGGTGTTCTCCTTGTTATGCTTAAGCTTCTACCAGCTGTGCTTATTAACCTTGTTACATATCAGCTTATTACAGACAGCTCTTCCAGGGGCTACTGAGACGGGTGCAAGAAATAATGCACAGATGCCATTTGTGGACCTGCTGGTGGTGATGAAGCAGGGGCAAGACTTTTCTGCTGGATATTTCTGAGCTCACTATTGACTTTGGAAATGGCACCAGATCCTCATTTCTCCCCATCACTGATTTATAACCAGTTGTCAAGTGATAACATGGCAAGATTAAATTATGTTTTCTGGAGAAATAAGTCTGCATTGCCACATTCGAGAGATTTCACATTACATCCATACTCCGGACCTTTCACATAGAAATCAATTCTGCATTGTTGGGTCTATCTTATTAACTGTCAGAGCCCCAGTTGGCTGCAAGGGCTCCAGTGTCAAGGTCAGACTAGAACAATAGGACTTGTATTTTTAAGGGATGTCCAAACTTGCTTACCTTTCAGGCAAAGGGTAATTTAGAAAAAGGAGGAGAAAAGAAGAGAAAAATTGTGAGAGATAAGAAATTTGTCTTTCAGAAAATGCTGGGGAGAAGTTTTCTCTTTAAGAGTTAGTAGACAGTTGGTCCTATAGCCTTTTCTTTTATTTTCTTTTTTGTTTATTTCTTTTTTTTTTGTTATGCACCTGATGCTGGACTTTGTGAGGCCAGGCATTTGTGTCTGTAGCCTTTAAGATTCTTATCAGCCCCCTACTTTCCAGGACTCATTGAACATACTGGCTTAGCTAGCTTTTATCTGCTACTTTAGGCTCAGCAATTTTGCTACAGGCAAAGCTGCCTATGGTTATTTTTAGTTATTTCTTTAGATAAAGGGAAGGGAACCATGTTTTCACTCACCTACCTACATACAAGTATAGAATTACATGCATGTTTGCCACAACTCTCTAGACCTTGCATACTCAGGTTTAGAGTAATTTATCTATGCTCTGTGGCTTAGATGGAATTTTCCATTTGGGGGAAATAAATAGCCAGAAGATCTGATTCACTTGGCCAAAAAATATAGCAACATATATATTTGTAAATATATGTGTTTAAAATAAATATATATTTAAATTAAATTGTGTGTGTGTGAGAGGGAGAGAGTGTGTATGTATATGTTTGCATATAGAAGCCAGAGGACAATTTTTAGGAGCTGGTTCTCTCCTCCTGTTTCATCAAGGCAGACTCTCTTGTTTCTGCTGCTGTATTCCATGCTTGCTGCCCCTCACATTTCTACAAGAGCCTTCAGTCTTCCAGTCTTATCTCACTGTAGTAGGAGTTCTGGGATTGCAGATGTAATCTGTACTGCATGGGTTCTGAGACCGAATCCAGGCTTCCAAACATGCCTGACAAGCATCTTTACCCACTGAGCCATGTCTGTGACTCCGAAGATAGACATTTCTGAAGACTGAGAAATGAAGGACGGACATCTGGAATGATAGATCCCTGGGGGCTCATTCAAAGTACAGACAATGCAGTAAAAGCAACCATTTCAGAATATTGGCAATATCTACAGTCATCTAACAAACTGAAAACCATATATCTAAGGCAGTGGTTTCCAGCCTTCCTCATGCTGTGGCCCCATTTGTACAGTTCCCCATGTTGTGGTAAACCCCAACCATAAGGTAATTTCATTGCTACTTCATAACTGCAATTTTGTTGCTGTTATTAATTATAATATAAATATCTAATATGTAGGATATCTAATACATGACCCCACAAAGGGGTTGTGACCCACAGGTTGAGAAACAATGAGAAGGCAAAGTAAAATTTACTGGGGCTCAGTAAGATGGGGTCTCGGAGATTTGTAGTTGGAGCTATTTCTGTTCATCTCTATTCTAGATCAGCAGAGTGAAAGCCAGACATCGGCATTATTGCAGAAAATGGGAAGATCTGGGTGCTTTTGGAATGTTGTCAAAAATATCATCCCTATAGCACATTTAGTATTTTGTCTGAACTTGAAAATAAAACCCCAGGGAAAGCTTTATTCTCAGAGTGTGAGATAGAAAGAGATAGTGAGAGAGAGGGGGGAGTTAGGAGGAAGGGCTCCACCCCCCGTGTGCGTGTGTGTGTGTGTGTGTGTGTGTGTGTGTCTGTCTGTCTGTCTGTCTGTCTGTCTGTCTGTCTAGGAAGAAAACTACCTTAAGGCACTACTGAAAAATAGCAAACAGCCTTCAGTATCTCAGCTGCCTGGGGCAGTGACTTCAGTTGACAAACTAGAACCTGGCTGGGTAATTGAAGGGGAAATGCTTGAAAACCAGACAGCTACAGAGGCTTTGAAAAATTCAGACATGTTCCTTGGAGATCTAAGAGGCAGAACTTGTGAAAACTTGAGCAAATGGGGGAAAGGCCTGAGAAAGGAGAAGGCTGACCTTGAGCAAGTAGAAAGACAAAGGAAAGGATGACTTTGAAGTTGTCTGAGGCTTGGAGGGTGACCTTATGTGATGGACAGATAGCTACACACTGGAAAAAGCACCATTCTTGTTGTATTGTGTAGCATGCAGTGTTCTTGGTAGAGTCTTGGCCCTTGTGCATCACTGGAGTCTAACATGGTGCTTGTAAATGCCAGTACAGGTTAAAGGTTAAAGGGATAATCCCTTGGCCACAGTATATAGATCTCAGAAAAGATAAGACAGAGCCCAGGTCTAAGCAGAGATGAAGAAACAAGATCAATTAGCTGCCTTGGCAGGAATGAAGATATTTGAGTGAAATACTTGTAACTCCTTACATATAGTTTGGCTATCAGACTGTCGAGACAATGCACCCAAAGGAACTGGAATTTTCCCAATAATCTGCTGGGAGGAGACTAAGTCTAGAGCCCTGGTTCCAGCCAGAGGGGGTGCTTGTTTCCTGGAGAGACTTTATACAGTTTTGTTAATTTACCAGACTGTCTTGCAAGAGAGATCAGGGCCCCAGACAATGATGATGGGCAGGACAATACATACCTTGATCAGAATTGCTTAGTCATTCACAATTTCACCATTCTCTGTGAACCTAAATTTCATGTCAGAACTCCAAAGATAGACTTGAGGAATAGACACTGATCTCTTTGTTTCATTCCCAATGTGGCCACATTGAGCTGAACACCTCTCCTCTTTTGTTTTTCAATATATTATTGTGTCTTTAATTGGTTTATTGAAAATGGTCAATCCTACATGTCTAAGGCTCAGATTCTCCCTCTGATAACTCCAGCAACAATCAGTTACAGTAAGAAGGTCAGAGAAATGGGTGTTTCTGTAACCCTGTTTGGCAGGGCTGAAGATATTCCAGAATTAGTTATGTTCCTCATTTTGAAAATTAGGCTATCAAAACAGTGGAGCTTCCAAATTAGAATTTCATGCTAGGAGAAGAGAAAGTCTAATGCATTGGCCAGCCAGGTGGGAAACTTGTCTCCATGGAAGATCTACAACTTGCTAGACCACCTTGCAGAAGAGATAGTGATGGAGCAATGGCAGGAAGAATCCACTTCTCCAAATCCAAGTTCACTGTCTCATTCCAGTTCTGTAGCAGACCACCTACTGCAGCCTTCCTTCTCTCCTCACTCCCATCTCTAGAGGGTCTTATAGATTTTACCCTCCAAACTCCCTCCACACCAACTTATTGCTTCACCCCAGCTCCCAGTTACTGCAGGTACTCCCAGAGAACCCACGTGCCACTGGGGCCAAGAAGCAGATAGGCTAATTGCAGAGATTTTCATCTCTACCCAGCCTCCAAATCCAATCCCACAGTCCCATCCCTAGCTCAGTAACAGAGCACCTGCAGCAGCCCCCTTCATGTCTCTCTCCACATCTCCAGCAGATTATGTACATCATCTCCAAACTTCCTGTCCACTCATTTTGTTTTTCTAGCCCCTCAACTCTAGAAGATTTACTTTGGGAACCTGACAGCCAAGTCTGCTAGCAAAGCAAGCAGGCCAGCAAAGCAGATATGCCAGCTTCAGGTATCCAACCTCTCCATATTCATCTACTTCTTTGACTCTTTGGCAGACTACCAGTTGTGGCTTCTCCTTACCCCCTGTCCTCATCCCCAGGGGACTAACCAGATGCCAGTGGAGTACCCTGATTTTCTCCCTCCTCTGGACCCCTTCAAACCTGAAATCCAAAGAAAGTGTCAGTTCCCAATGCCTGCAAACACATTTTGTTCAGGACCCTCCATGGCCACATCCATCAAGATCTAATACAAACTTCCTACCAGGTGACAACATACAACCACCATATTCTAATAAGTGGGCATCAGAAACCAAGGAGTAAAAAAAAAAAAAAAAAAAAAAAAAAAGCACAAAACAACAAAAACAAAACAAAACAAACAAACAAACAAAAAACCCAAGACCAGATATCAGCACCTAGAATTACAATCTTCCTCAAACCAAATGCCTAGACACCAGAAAAAACACAGTAAGAGTCAGGACAATATGTATGTCTTCACAGATCCCAGCAACCCTATCATAGCAGGCTCTAGGTATTGCAGCATGGCTGATACACAAGACCTTTTAAATACAATAGAGGTTCTTAAGGAGGAAATGAATGGATTCCTTAAAGAAATCTATGAAAAGACAGACAGTGAAAGAAAATGAATAAAACAGTTTCAGATCTAAAAGTGGAAATAAAGTCAATGAAGAAAAACTCAAACAGAAAAACATCTGTAAATAAAAAATTAAGAACTTGACCAGAAAATTCAGAACCAAGACTTACCAACAGAATACAAGAGATGGAAGAGAGAATTTCAGGCATTGAAGATAAGATAGAAGGAATGGATGCATAGTCAAAGAGGTATTAAATCTAAAAATATGTAGCACAATATCTCCAGGAAATCTGGGATTATAATAAAACCAAATCTTAGAATAATAGAATTAGAGGAAGGAGAAGAAACCCAGGTCAAAGGCATGGAAAATATTTTCAACAAAAGCCATAGAAGAAAATTTCCCTAATTTATAAAAGGACATGCCCATCAAGGTACATAAAGCATACAGAACACCCAGAAAATTATACCAGAAAGAAAATCCCCCTTGGCACATAATAATCAAAACAATAAATGTACAGCGCAGAGAAAGAGAAATTCAAGGGGAAAAGACCAAGTGACTTATGAGCACAGACCTATTAGAATAACACCTGACTTCTCAATGGAGACTATAAAAGTCAGAAGGACCTGAATAAATGTTCTACAGATTTTAAGATACCATAGATGCCAACTCTGACTACAAGCAAAACTTTCAATTACTACTGATGGAGTACAAGGCATTTCATGATAAAACCAAATTTAAGTTATATCTACCTACAAATCAGATCTACAGTAAGTGGAAAACTCCAACCTATAAAGGTTAACCAGACCCAAGAAAACACAAGGAATAAATAATCTCAGATTAGCAAATCAAAAGAAGGGTAACATTACACCATCATGACCATGACCAAGTCACAACTTTTACTGCAGTCATGATCACACCACCACAACCACCACCACAACAACAACAAAATACAGAAGTCAACAAATGTCTTTCATTAATATCTCTCAATATCAATGGTCTCCATTCACCAATAAAAAGACACAGACCAAGTGACTAAATAGGAAAACAGGATCTATTCTTCTGCTGCATCCAAGTAACACTCCCTAACATCAACAATAGATATCACATCGGGATAAAAGGATAGAAAAAAGATATTCCAAACAAATGGGCCAAAGAAGCAACCTATATAGCCATTTTAATATTTGTCAAAATAGACTTCAAACCAAAAGTAATCACAAGAAATGGAGAATGACAGTACCTTGTCGTGAAAGCAAAACTCTACTAAGAAGACAGTGCAATTCTTAACATTGTGCACTAAACACTTAACATTTTCACTAAACTTTTTTCAAGTTTGTGAAAGAAACACTACTGCAGCTTAAATCACATATTGACTCTCACACACTGTAATGGGAGGCTTCATTGTAAATACACAGGTAACATAGACAAAAAAAACTTATCAAAGGAAAGCTGGAGTTAAATGACACTATCAATCAAATGGACCTAGCATATATTTACAGAACACTTCACCTAAACACAAAAGAATATACCTTCTTTCCTGCACCTCATGGAACTTTTTCTGAAGCTGACCTCATGCTTGGACAAAGTAAATTTCAACAGATATAAGAAAATTGAAATACTGCATTGTATCTTATCTGACCACCTTGGATTAAAGCTGGACATCCACAACAGAAACAACAGAGTGTGCTCATGGAATGACTCTCTAAGGAATAAAAAAGAGACAAGGAAAAAAATCAAGAAAGAAATAAAAAGTTGAGTATAAGTGAACACAAGACAAATCCAAATTTTTAAGACACAAGAGGTACAATTTTATAGCACTAAGTGCCTACATAGAAAGCTTAGTGAGATCTCATAATAGAAACTTAATAGCACACCTTAAAGGTTTAGAACAACAACACAAAGAACTCCCAAAGGAGAGGAGTAGAGGCCAAGGAATAATCAAACTTGGCTGAAATAAAACAAACAAACATCAACAGCAATAATAAAACAGAGGTTTTTTTTTTTTTTTTTTTTTTTTTTTGAGAAAATCAGCAGTCTTGACAACCCCTTGTTCAAATTAACTAAAAGGCAGAGAGAATATCTATCAAAATTAACAAAATTAGACATAAAGGGGGGACTTAACAACAAACACAGAGAAAGTCCACAGAAGGACATACTTCAAGAACTTGTATTGTATTCCACCAGATTGGAAAATTAAAAGACATGGATAGTTTTTTTTTTTTTTTTTTTTTTTTTTTTTTTTTTTTTTTTTGATAGGTACCACTTACCAAAGATCAGATAAGCAATGTAAAAAGACCTATAACCCCGAGTGAAATAGAAGCAGTTATTAAAAGTCTCCCAACCAAAACAGAGCCCAAGGCCAGATGGTTTTAGTGCAGAATTCTCCAAGATGTTCAAAGAAGAGTTAATGACAATATTCCTCAAATTATTTCATAAAATATAAACAGAAGGAACATTGCCCAATTCATTTTATGAGGCCACAGTTACCCTGAGTCCCAAACCACATAAAATCTTAGGAAAGAAAGAGAATTACAGACTAGTTTACTGTAGGAACATAGATGCAAACTTTTCCAATAAAACACTTGTAAACTGAACCCAAGAACACATCAAAAAGATCATCCACTGTGATCTAGTAGGTGTCATTCCAGAGATTCAGAGATGGTTAAATATATGAAAATCAATAAATGTAATATACCATACGAACAAAGGAAAAATCCACACAATCATCTCATTAAATGATGGAAAGCTTTTTGAAAAAATCCAACACCCCTTCATTATAAAAATCCTGAGAGCTTAGGGATACAAGGGTCATAGCTCAATATAATAAAGGCAGCCCATATCCAACATCAACTTAGAGAGAAATTCAAAGCAATTTTACTAAAATCAGGAACAAGACAAGGCTGTCCATTCTCTCCAAACTTATTTAATATAGTACTTGAAGACTTAGCTACAGCAATAAGACAATTGAAGGAGATCAAGGGGATGCAAGCTGGAAAGGAAGAACTCAAAGTATCTTTACTTGCAGGTGATATGACAGTATAAATAGGTGACCTTAAAATTATAGTAAGAAACTATTTCAGATAGACACTTTTAGCCAAGTATCTGGATACAAAATTAATTCACATATGAGTAGTCCTCCTATATACAAATGACCAATGGATGAGAAAGGTATCAGGGAAAACTTTTTCACAATAACCTCAAATAATAACTCTAACTAAGCAAGTGAAAGGTGAATGACAAAAATTTCAAGACACTGAAGAAAGAAATTAAAGAAGATATCAGAAAACAGAAAGATCTTCCAGGTTCATAGAATCATAGGATTAGTCTCCTAAAATGGCCAGCCTATCAAAAGCAATATGCAGATTCAATGCAATCCTCAGATTCCAACATAGTTCTTCATGAAAGGCCACACACACACACACACACACACACACACACACACAAACACACACAAACACACACACACACAGACACACACATACACACAAACCAGGAAAACTAAAAGAATTTCAGGGATAAGGATTGCATCTCACTGTTTGTGGGGCAATGTTAGCTTTTATCATGTAGATGAGGTGAAGTTCTATAACCAATGGACAGGTTTCACCTAATGTCAAAGTCTAAATTCTTTTGGAGATGGCATTTCAAACAGAAGCTCTTGAGTGCTTAGTTACATTATATTCTTTACAGTCCTAAGGAAGCTTGGGAGCATACAGATTTCAGATAGTGTAAGTTGATTCATGCTGTTTGTGTAAATGCACAGGGTAGGAATGAGTAAGGCGACCTCAAGAAAGGTGGCTGAGAATAAGGAGATCAGGGAAAATCACAGGCAACTGGAGATAGTTTGCTACTTTTAGTTCTCAGAAGATTTATATTTTATAGTGTCAGGAACACTTAAGGAAAGATTTATCCTCTTAGAAAGTACTTTTTTTTTTCTTTGAAACAACAAACAGGGTCTCATGTATTCAGCTCCAGTGTGTAGCTGAAGATGACTTTGTACCTCTGATTCTTTTACGTGCTGAGTGCTAAGATTACAGATGAATACTACCATATACATTTATATATGGTACTGAAGTGCAAATGCGGGGCTTCCTGAATTGTAGGCAAACACCCTATGAACTAAGCTACATCCCCAGGCCCTCTTAACAAATTCCCAACTGTATGTTACAGCATCCTCCTGCTAACTGCTGCTGCTGCTGCTGCTGTTGTCTTAGAAACAGGATCTCACCACGTAGCCATGGTTGTCCTGGAGCTTGCTAGGTAGACCAGGCTGGCCTCAGACTCACAGAGATCCAGTTGTTTCTGCCTCCCAAGTGCTAGGAATAAAGGTGTGTGTCACCACGTCCAGCATGGATGCAGTACTGCTGATAGTGTGGGGTCTAGAAAGTTCTTAACATTTATTAATCTTTCTCCATTAACACGCCACTCTGTCTCCAACCCCACCATGCCTCTGGAAACTATTATTCTATCCTGTCCTCTCCAAAGTCCTTGCTTTCAGCTGTGTCACGCCAGTGAGATGGTGAAGCACTCGTCTTTGGATGACTGGGTTTATTTCAGTTATTTATCAGCAGTTAGTAAGGCCTGGCTGAGTTCCAGGCAGTGTGCTGGGTACTGTGCGGCATTATAATATTAATAAAGCATAGTTTGCCCTTCCAATTAGCTCTCATTTTAACACATAGAATAAGGATAAGATTTATTTCAACAATTACCTAACTTTCCACAGTATTTATTTGTCACGAAAGTATTAAAAGTCACTTGTAATTTCCATAAAGAAAAGTTATTAAGATAATATTTTTCATTAAAATGAAAATCTATCTTATAATTTCCCTTGCTTGGTTAGAGATAAACTCTAAAGAAGAACAAAACTCTATCAATAAAAATTTAGTATATCACAGAATATACCTTCTTGACATTGCTGTTGCATTATTTCTATTAAATCTTTTTCTTGTGAAGAAACATGATCTGAAAATACACTAAGAATTTCCAGAAAGAAATTATTGGAAATTTTCAGTTTACCAGTCTGAACTATTAGACCGATTTCTGTTCTTCCCAGGAAGTGAGTTATTTTCCACGTACCAATGCTTAGCATACCATCTTCCCAGTGGTAACTTAGAGAAACAGGTAAAGTGACCATGTTCATATGACCATAACTACACCATAGCATCGCAATTCTTCTATTCTACTATTATTTGAGCTTGTTCATATCTTAACATTAAATTTAAACATCAATTTTAATGTCTTTTCATTAACTCTTTGAGAATTTCATGTATATGGCATACATTGTATTTTGATCATTTTTATGCCCAATTCCTTTTCCTTCTCAGATCTACCTCCTCCCAACTTCATGTTTTCCTTTTCTGTTTGTTTCCTTTTTCTTTTACATAACTTGCCAGTTCCAGTCTGTGCTGGCCAGCCACATGTGGATGTGTGGCCATCCATAGGGACATGGTTGGTCTTCTGAAGTCGCATCCTTAAAACCTCCTACCTCCGGAGCTGGCAACTCATAAGAGCACCTCAGTTAGGGTTGGAGGCTCCTCAACCTCTTTCATGTTGTGTTGGAATGTTGGCTGGCTTGATCATCTTGTACTGCTTTGTGCAGGCAACCGCTCCTACTTAGAGTTCATAGATGCAACAACCTTGGTCCTATCATGTTCAGAAGATATTGTTTTATCCTGATCCCCCCCCCACCGACCTCTGAGTTACAATTTTACATCTTCTTTTCTTCAATAGTCCTTGAGCATTGGGGGTGATTTTGTATAAGTGTCCAATTTGTAGCTGACCATGCCACAGAAACTTTTTTTTTTTGCACTTTGAACCATGGTGAGTTTCTCCATCAACTGCTGTCCACTATACACAGAATCCTGTCTGATAATACTGGAAAGCTGAACTAATCTATGGATATAGAGACAGGACTTTAGAGGGTAGTTTAATACTATTTCCACTCAGCAAAGTAGTAGGTTCATCTGAGGGGCCCATGGTTCCCAACTATGAGTTGTTCTAGGCCAGATTTGCAGTATTAGGCATGTGTCTCCTGTAGAGCTGGTCTTAAATCTAACCAGAGATTGGTTACTTCCATAAAATTCATGGTGTTACAACAGCCATAGGCATTTTGCACTGTGCCCATTTTTGCTGTAGCTCATAGGGTTCGCAGCTTCATAAAATTATTGTTGACTTTGATTTCCTTCAAAAGACTGAATAGCATCTCTTGGTACTATGAAAGCCTTGATAAGAACCAACTTTATCATTCTACATCCCATGACAAAAAATGTATAATGTTTTCAGCAACAGGGTCTTATCATCAGGTTCTGGTGGGCAACTGTCTGTGGGACACCTGTGACCAGAAAATTAAGACCAGGTATTCCATACTGGGTAATGAAATTTTTAATTATTCTGATTTCCTGTGTAGTATAATTTATCCAATTACTTTATCTTTCTCTCTTCATATGTGTGTGTATAAATATACATTATATATGTACACACACACACACACACACACATAGTTTAGTAGGTTTCCATATAGATTTTCAAACATCACTTTAGTGTTATTTATTCCTCCTCTAACCCTCTTCCCCACTATCCTCCAAACTCCCTTCCCATTTAAACCTCTCTCCTCATTTTACACGATCCATAGTTTTATAATGTGGATTTTGTGCCAAGCCCTCTGCAAATAGGAGGACTTCTGCATGTTAAACACACCCACACCCATTATATTGCTTGGTTTGCACAAGATCAGAAGAGGGCTTAAGACCTCATTGCATAAGTGTAGAGTCTGAGCCAAGAAGTGAGTGCCTTCCTCGAAGTCAGCATGCTTGTAGGAACTGGTCCCAGTCTAGATCTTTAGAGTAGTGAGCTGCTTTTGTAAGAGTCACTGCCTTACAGATGCAAGAGTAGTTTATTTAGTTTGATTCTCAAAGAATTGCACTGTGCACTTTTAAGGCCCAAATAAATATTTCATTATTTCTACACTAATACCTAAAATGTGTGCAATATCTTTACAGCAAGAACAGCCTCATAAATTGAACAGCAAGTCAGACACACAATTGCATCTTGTTGACTTGAATATACACCATGAGTTTACATGTTCATATTTTTTTCAAATTTCCAAATAGGCCACATGTAATCTTAAATGTCGATTTATATGAGCATTTACTTATATTTGACCTTCCTTGAAAAGTTTGAAACAGAGTCCCACTAAGTTACTCCAGCTGCTCAGAAACTTACTCTTAGAGCTGTGGGCATTGTACTTGCAATCCTCCTGCCTCAACCTCCCAAGTAGCTGGGGTTGCAGATTGAGCCACCGTGCAGAGCTTCATTTTGTTTCTGAATCTTATGGTACCCAAGCAGATACTTGTTTTCCTCCTTGGGTTTTTGTGCTCCCTTCCTTTAGTGTGTCTTTCATTGCTAAAAATCCTTAACATTTTCCCCCCTCAGGTTCAGCTTTTTCTCTCACTTCTGATCTTCTGGGTTACAGCTGGCTGAGTGTGATCATTTGAAAAGGCGGTCCGTGATAAGAAGAACATGGTCAGCACTGAGTTGAATAAGTGTCTATTGATGGTTACATCATGTGATAGCGTCAAGTAAGTACGCTGGGGTCGGCGTTTGTTTTCACTGGCAGTCCAAAATCAGATCACGTTATCTGTCCCACCATGTTTAGCATCTGGGCACTCCTGTCTGTGCGTGTTATATGTGGTCTCTGGATTGAAGCTCTGTTTTCCTAGCTTAGGTTCATAATTACAGAAAAAGAACAAAGAGACGCTGAAAGGCCCCGGATGACGGGGCATTAGTAGACTCGGCCTGACTCATTACTGGACTAGAATCCCATGAAAGCAAAGGGGATAAAGTGAACGTCGGTCTGCTATTGCCTCCGTGATAAACAGACGGGAGGAAGGAGATGAGCTTGAAAGATGGCTCTCCCAATAGTCACAGATGCTCCATTTATGACGACGATGAGTGGCAGATTGCTTGCAAAGCAGCATGATTCTTTTCCGTTCTCACACAATCTCACACTTAGACTCCGGCAGCTCATGAAAGAGTGTCATTTGAGGCAGTTACACCATGGCCCACCCCTGCTACCACTTCAGGGCCATTGCCAGTTTATGGCTTTAGAATCTTCTGCTGCAGGTAAACAGCTCAGATCCGCCTTTCTGGATATGCTCAAATGCCTAGACGCTGAACGAGTGGTGTTCCTTCCAACCTCAGCTTCCCAGTGGCTCTAAGAAATGTCATTGTTTCTTTCATTTTTCTTATATGCACAAAGAGAACTGAGCAGAGCTGGAGAGATGGCTCAGTGGTTACGCCGAGTACTGGCTGGTCTTGCAGAGGACCTGGGATCTGTTGCCCCATCCATGGCATCTCAAAACCATCTGTAATTCTAACTTTTCTGACCTCCATGGGCACCCAGCGCACATGCAGCATGTGTGCATACTTGCAGATCAAATATTCATATATAAAAAATAAGCCAAAGGAGTAAATCTAAAAAAATAAGGCAGGCCTCCTAAGGTCTGTATTTGTTCAAATGAGTCTTTGACCTCAGTGTAAGCCAATCCCTTTGGTTCTCATCACAGTCTTGAAGGGTATGATGACGTCACTTTTTAAATTTCTAAGAGAGTCTCTCTCTCTCTCTCTCTCTCTCTCTCTCTGGCGTGGTTTTTGTTTGTTTATTTATTTTGGTTTGATTTTGGGGTTTTGGGACTTGTTTTTTGTTTGTTTGTTTTGTTTTGTTTTTTGTTTTTTTTGAAACGGAGTTTTTCTGTGTAGCACTGGCTGTCCTGGAACTCACTCTGTGACCAGGCTGGCCTCGAACTCACAGAGCTCCCCCTGCCTATGATTCCTGAGGGCTGGGATTAAAAGCCTGTACCATCACCACTTGACTGAGAGTCTCTCATTTTTAAAAAGTTAACTCGTAAAATAAAATATAATTTCTGAAGTAATTCATTTCCAGTTGTCCTGATTATACTTTGAACATTAAATGTTCTTGGTTTTTGTTAAATTTCCAAATGCAAGTTTCTTGCTTTCCTAATTTTTCACTTAAATTATTGTCTCCATCTGCTGAGAAAATTAATTCTTTCTTTAATTTCATTTAAAAAATAAAATAAAGTTGTTCTACATGTTCCCTCCCCCTTTTAGAAACAGATGTTTAATAAAAAGTATGACTTCTCATTTTCAGAGAATATTATCAGTATAAAAGCCGAAACATGTTTTTCCTTTTTATTTACCCATCCTGAAAAAAGGTGGGCAAATCTGCTCTAATTACTTCGAAACAAGAGTTCTATTGATTTGGACAAAGTGACACATGTCTTTAATCCCCTGGGAGTCAGAGGCAGGATGATCACGGTTAGTTCAAAGCCAACCTAGTCTACATGGTGAATTCTAGACCACACAGGGCTACATAGTAAGACTCTGTCTCAACAAACAGACAGACAGACAGACAAAAGATTCTATTGAGTATTATGTAACCCATTGCTGGCAAGCCTTAAGTTTGCCTTCAGTGCAGACGTGGGGCCAAGTGAGCGCTACAACTAACAATTTTCAAGCAAAAATCTGTCTTGTGAACAGAGTACTTTTTCCCTACATTGATGGTGACACATTTTTTTCTCTGAAATACTTATGTCAACTTCCTACCATATTCAAAGATTAATAACAACCTAGGTCAGGGCTATGCTAGATGTATTCTGAGAATAGGAACACTTTTTTGAGAACTTAGAAATATCAAGTTTTGTCCCAACACAGCTACCCTATGAAATAATTACTCCGAATTTAGGGTAGAAAAGACTTCATATTTATTTTTTTTACTCCATTTATTTTCTCCAGCTTACTTTTAACTCTCCCTTTTGATTAAATCTTAGATGGAGCAGAGCAGTGTAGGCAGGTAAAGTATAACGTACCAAAATTTAAACCCCTATTCTTCATCTTCGTCTTTCAAATCCCCCATTCTTCATCCCTCTACCTTCATCTTCCCATCTTCCTTCTCCCCATGTTTATCCCTCATCCTTTATACCCACCCTTCATCTCCCCAGCCTTCACCCCCCACCCTTCATCTCCCCAGCCTTCACCCCCCACCCTTCATCTCCCCAGCCTTCAGCCCCCACCCTTCATCTCCCCAGCCTTCACCCCCCACCCTTCATCTCCCCAGCCTTCACCCCCCACCCTTCATCTCCCCAGCCTTCAGCCCCCACCCTTCATCTCCCAGCCTTATTTCCCACTAATGACAATAGCAAATCATTAACTGACAACCTTTCACTATAAAAATTGTCTTATGAAAGTATGCCTCCCATTTCAGGTTCCAGGTCAGTGGTCAAACTATGTTTTTGTGCTTCAAACATGACTGCTTTGCTGCTTCAGGCTAGTCCTACCCTGGGCTTTTGAATCCTAGACACCTTGCAAGGACTGTCACATGAAGCTCTGGGTCACTGAATATCTATTCTTGGAGCATCTGAGTCACTGCCACAATAAGCTCTACCGAATTTCAGGTCCAGGACTCATAGTTAGGACCCACATCTTATTATGTTCTGAGTGTCCCTGTCTTAGACCTGATAACTGTGATATTGTAAACTGTCCTCTGTACTTTCTGACTTAGAGCCACTGTGCTCTTCATGTGCTTGCTCTCCAGAATCATCGTGTGTGTGTGTGTGTGTGTTGTGTGTGTATGAGTGGTGTGTGTGTGTGTGTGTGTGTGTGTGTTGTGTGTGTGTATGAGTGGTGTGTGTGTGTTTTATGTGTGTATGAGTGGTGTGGTGTGTGTCTGTGTGTGTGTGTGTGTGTGTTGTATGTGTATGAGTGGTGTGTGTGTGTGTGTGTGTGTTATATGTGTATGAGTGGTGTGTGTGTGTGTGTGTGTGTGTGTGTTGTATGTGTATGAGTGGTGTGTGTGTGTGTGTGTGTGTGTGTGTGTGTGTGTGTGTGATGTGAAGACTTATATTAAGGACCTGAAATGACCATGGAGCAATGTACCTTATCTTAGTTCTCAGGATAGTGGCTGCTCTGTGTATGTCTAGAAACTGCACTTGAGAGTGCTTTCCAGGCATCCAAGCTTCTCCCATTGCGCTAACATGAGCCGGAGCTGGAGACCAAGTGAAATGAAGACTGCAACTCAGTGCCAACTACAGCTTTATTAGGGAGAAATAATTAATAAACTTCAATAGTAATAGAGAGTCACAGAAAATGAGGTTAGTAAAGGGAAAAAGAGGAGAATGAATAAGATTATATTTAAAAAAGTATTTTCAGGAGATAGAAAGGAAAGGACGGAAGGCTGTTGATGTGAATAATGTCTGGAAATGAGTAAAATCTGGAGATGTATAAAGAGCTTTAGTAACATTCACTCAGAGAAGGCATCACAAAGATGTGATTAATATAATCAAGTGTGATTCATGGCCAGATAGAAAAGGTAGACTTTTCATAAGGGAACATTGATATCCATTGAATTTTTGGATTTCTTAATGAGAGAGGGATGTGAGAACATTCAAAGGGACAAAGGAGTAGCTATAATTTCACAATCATTACAACATTATTGATATCAGCCAGGATATAAAACAAGTACAACATTCTTCCACGAATGAATAGAGTAACGTTGTATCCGATGCTTGTTATAACTAAATGTTTATCAAATGTATACAAAGTACAATACTATTCTATTTGTCAGCCTTTAAAAACATAGACATCTTGCCGATAAAGACAGTATAGATGAGTCTGGGGGTGGTGGTCATGATGATGGTGGTGGCAGTGGTGGTGATAGGGGTGGTGGTAGTGGTGGTGGTGGTAGTGGTGGTCATGATGGTGGTGGTGGTGGTGGTAGTGGTGGTAGTGGTGGTGGTGTTGGTGGTAGTGGTGGTGGTGTTTGTGGTAGTGGTGGTGGTGGTAGTGGTGGTAGGGGTGGTAGCAGGGGTGGTAGTAGTGGTGGTAGTGGTGGTAGTGGTAGTGGTGGTCATGATGGTGGTGGTGGTGGTGGTGGTGGGGGTGGTGGTAGGATGGTCATGGTAGGGGATTAGGGTAAGTGGAATAAGCCCAAACCTAACAAATACAATGTACATTCTCGCTTGTCTGTGGAATAAAACCCAAACTCATAGAAACTGGTGGTAGAAGGGTAGTTATTAGACAGTGGGGAGGAGGGCTGTAATAGCAGAGTTCGGTCACAGGGTACAATTCGTAATTATGAGATGAGTGATTCTGCCTATCTAATAATGCACAGCCCAGTGACTAAAGTTACACAATACACCAGCAACTTTCTCACAAAGTTGACCTTAACTTAACTTAAATTAACATGTAGGTGTTAATTGCCTAATTTTGGAAATAACAATGCCTACATATCTTGAGACATCATTCTTTACATCTCAAATATGTATTATATAATTTTATTTGTCAATTATACTTCAATAAGGTAAAATGAAAGATTGTAATTAAAAGTCTGAAATTGGCCAACTCTTCACTTCTCTCTCTCTTATTGCCCATACCCCTCTCATCTTCTGTAATCATATAGACTTCTTTTTTATTTCCATGTGTCTACTCCTGTGGAAATTGGAAAGTGGGAAGATGAAAGAGTGTTTTTGATTTTTAATCTTATACTCTCAGATTTCAATCTTAATTCTTCAACTTTTTTCTCCTTTTCAGTGAAGTTTTCAAGTTAAATATCAGGAATGGAGTCTATCTCAATCCATTTTGTGCTGCTGTAACAAAATACCCAAGACTGGATACTTTATAAAGAAAAATTATTTGAGTCATAGACTGCAAAGTCAAAGTTCATATGACTATATCTAGTGGAGGTCTCATACATCATTGATCCAGATGATGTCATAGGGCAGATGTAGTGTCTTATGTAGAAGAGATCAATCATGCAAGGTGGCTTTGCTTTATAACTACTCTTGTTGGAAATAACCCAGCCCGCAAAGACGTAAATCACTCAAGTGAGATGAGCATTAACCCATTATCAGGTTTATCTCTTATTAGGGTCAATCTTGTAAAAAGTTCTATAACCTTTGATGCTACCGCATTGGGCACCATGTTTTCATCACGTTTGCTTTTAGTGGGAAAACTAAATCCAAAGCATAACAGAGCTGCTCAGTATGTCTCATGGAGATCGCATTTTCCAGTTGCTTAATCTTAGACACCCACCAAGCAGCATCACAATTCTAGCTAGAAATTATTATTCATAGATCAACAGACTCTGAGTTGCTGACATCATACTTGCAGTTGACACATACTGAATGGACAGGCTCTCTCTTCTGAGCCATCATATACATGAAGACAATATGTAAGCAGAATTAGAATATGGGATCATCATATTAGAAACATAGATATTGCCATGTCTGCATGTATGTGAAGGACTCATACTTCTTTGCACATACCTCAGTCACCTTGAAATATCTTTCACAGAGATAGAGATCTAATATGATATTTCCAATTTTGCCATTGCAAAAACTCTAAAATATGGCAAATGTGCTAGGACTCAAATCTGCTGAGCCATTGTCAGTCTAAAAAGCTAGCTGTCAGGGGAAATGAGAAATAGCTTCACACGACCAAATGCAAAGAAGAATTTGGCAATATATTTTGGTTGCCTGCCCAACATTTAATATTACTGGAGGGCATGTCTGATGTTAATGAAAAATAGATTTGTGAAGTGAGAGAAAAATTTTATTTGCTCCTTTATAAAAATTAAGACTATGGATAAAGGCTGTGACTGCAGTACTATGAATTTTTTTAGTAGTATATTTGCTCTCACGTTAACTCATTACATGAGGAAATACAGCCTCATTTTATTCAGATTCATTTCTTTTGAGACTGCCTGTGGGGAAAACAGTGAATATCTCCACATGCATTAGGGGAATTTCAGGAAGACCTGTAAGTAAGTTCTCCTGACCCCTAGATACTTGTCTAGGAAAATGAAGTTCATTCTATCTTTCTCATGGGATTGTTGAGAGGATTGATGATACGACTCATGCAGAACACCTAGCACCATGTGCCCAGGTGGAAGTCCGCTGAATGGCACGAGCATTATTTCTCTTCATTGATTTTCCTTTGGTCCCAAAGGCAAGTAATGAAAAGAAGGACGTGAAAGGGAGGTGGGTGGCAACACTGGCACCATCAGTATGTTAGATGGCTCTTAAAGCCAGGGATGCTGACCCATGACTCCTTGTAATGATTTTTCATCTTTCCACAAAGCAAAGAGAAAAGCCCCAAGCTTTGTGTGAAATGTAGAATGTGGACCAGCCGCCAAAACAGAATCAATCCATAGAGAATCCATGGAGATGAGACTTCAAGTCTAATTTTAATAACGATACCAACTTCAGTGAACGAATGGTGGGGATTTTCCTGTCATGAGTCGGTGTCTGTCTTGCATCCTTATGTGCATCCTATGCCAGCATAAGGTGAAAGACACAGACACAAAAAGAATACAGCTTTTGTGAAATTGTCTGATAAGCTGGATCTACTGCATCGTTCCTTTCCTCCCTCGTCCCCCCCCCCCCACTTTGGTTCAAATCTGTGTCTTGGATTAGGCTCTGAAGGAGAGTAGAGGCATGTTTTTGCAACCTACTTTTAATAAGGGTACAACCTCTCTTGTAGCCCACCACCCAGCGGAAATAGTGGAAGAGAGAAGTTCTTAGGATACGGGGGAGGTGGAGCTGTGCAGCAATAGTTCTTTGGAGGGTGAGCTCGATCTTCCTTGGCAGCAGTTCAGCCCTGCAGCAAACACCAAATATAACTTAGCACCTACAGTCCAGTCCTTTCAGCAAGCACATACCAGGCAGATGTAGTTCAGTCCTGAAGAAACTATCAGGCTTGCCAACCAGTCTGAGACAAAGCTGAAGAACTGGCAAGCTGCTGCAGAAACCTCATGAGCAGTTCTTGGGCAAGTTTTCCTCAATATCAGAGTAATCACAAGCTGAGCTCGGCAATGCTATGTAAGGTGAACCAATATACGCATGCCTTTAGAGAAGAATAGCAAGGTAGAGCAAACCAAACCAATGATCAGTGTTTGTCTTCCACTGTTTGTGGGGTCCTAAACTTTTTCATCAAGAGTCCTTTCAAAAATGTGTTTGCTATATTAAAACATTCTTTCAAATGTTTGCTTTAGCATGACATCCTTTCACCGGTGTGCTCCAGCAAAGCAACATTTGGTATAACTAACTTTCCAAAGAACTAGAAGTTTCCACTTCAGGAGAGATGTTTTCCCCCAGATGTTGAATTGTTTATATGATTTTCATGAAACTGTGTAAACTTATGTGCAGTGAGTACGAAGGCTATGTGTGGGTATGTGTACATGAGTGCGCATGCTCTCAGTGGCCAGAAGAGGGCATCAGATGCTATGGAACTAGATTGCAAGCTATCTAGCTTGGGTGCTGAGAACTGAACTTGGGTCATGTGTAAGAGCTTTACATGTTCCTAACTGCTGAGCCATCACACAAGACATCAGTCATAGGGCTTTATGACAATTAAATAACACACTTTGCACATAATTGCTTCATTAAACACTATGGGTCATGGGGGGTGAGTAAGAAGCAACTTAGTTGTTTTTCTTTCCATTCTTTTGAAGTTGTTCTGTTGACTCCTCCTTTCCTTTCCTCTGGATAATCTGAAAAAGGCAACTAAAGATTTTCTGATGTTGAATATAAACACATAGTTTCACTTTGGGATGTTGTAGAGTTTAGGGTGTTCTAGTTTACAACTGAACGTCAACAAATGATGGTATGGATGTGGGGAAAGGAAAGCCCTTATGCTGTTGGTATCTAAGCTAGTGCAACTATTTTGGATTCTCAAAAGCTAGAATTAGACAATAAGGTTCAGCTGTACTACTCCCTGGGTCACATATACAAATGACACTATAGCCCACCACAGGGATACTTGGAAATGCATAATAATTGCTGCTCTGTTCACACTTGCTAAGGAATAATGTCCATCAAGTAATGATTGAATAATAAAGGCATGGTACATATGCACAATGAAATATTTAGCTATAAAGAAAAGTAAACTGAATTTAGTGGGTAATTTAAATTAGAAAAAACTATAATAAAGGAGATAACCCAGAATTAGAATGACAAATACTGTGTGTTCTATGGAATATGCAGATCTAATTTTCTAAATCTTTATTTATATGCGTTTAGCTGTATTACTTATGGAAACAAAGAAACTAGAAAGGGTCTGCTGGGCTGGGGAGGGTGACTCAATAAAAGATAACATGCAAATAGAGAAGAGAAATATTGGGGGTGGAAAGCTTCTGATTTTATAGTTCATTTGGATTTTCCTTTTTCAGTGTGCACAGTTTGGAATACCCTCAAGGTTGGAAAGCTGTGGTCAAAAAAGAGTTATGGTGAACATTGTCCACTATTTCATTCCACCCTCACTTACCATGCAGTCTCAGCTGATACAAAGCAGAGCCTGGGGACAGGAGCACAGGGGAGGAGAGATGTTCTTCTAGCTTGCCTTACTCTCATGTAGTACTGGTTGCCTTTCTGATGTCCTAAAGGGAAATCCAGGTCATTTCTTATTGGGCGCATGTTTTGCATCTACTTCTCTGAGGATCTTGAATTTGAGGGGTGTCCTGTCTGTTACCATCTGTGGGGTGATGGATTCACACTTGGTACTTCAACATGTCCTCAGACCACTCCGGTCTATCTCAAACAAAACATGGGTGTCCCTTAGTCTTCCAAGCCTAACTTTTCAAGAAGATATAAATTTTCATTGATTGTATCTGCCTCCACTGCCCAAAGCACACATCTCTTTATCTCTTCATCTTGGGATCTGGAAAGTGTCTAAGTGGAAATTGTTTTTAATTTCTTTTCCATACGGAGAGCTGGGATTTGAAGAACCTGTTCTTCACAGTAGATAAAGAGGAGGCATTTGTTACTTTGTGTGCTTTTATATGGGTGATGTTTCATGTATGTGTATAAATGCACATGTATACATGTGCATATCTGGGTGTCATTTCTCAGGCTCTGTCCATCTTATGATACGGGGAACAGGCAAAGTAGATGAGGCTGTTTGTTCAGTGACCCACAGAATCTGCTTACTTTTTCCACCCTAATCCTAGGATTACCAGTACTCTACCATTCTTGATTTTTAAAAATATAAATGTGTCTCAGAAATTGAAATCAGGAACCTGTCCTCATAAGGCAAATACTTTACTGACTGAGACATTTCTCAGTCCCATTTTTAAGTTTTGACACAGCATTTTCAACATAGTTAATTGTTTTATTGTTTATAGTTTAAACCAACCATGTCCTTTCTGACATGTTAAGCTTCTTCAAGAAACTTCTAGCCTCCAGGCTTGGGGGTGAGAGCTTGAGGAATGAGTCAAGTTCAAGGCCAAATGAGGCACAAACTTATCTTCAAGGTTTTTGAAGGGGAAGGCTGTAAGCAGGAGAGGTCAAAAATCATGAAATATTATTAATATATATATATATATATATATATATATATATATATATATATATATAGTGTGTGTGTGTGTGTGTGTGTGTGTGTGTGTGTGTACACCCTAACACTTATCACCGGGCATCCCTGGTTGTCTTTGCCAACAAGGACAACCCAAGTTTCCTAAGCCGTTTGCCGTACCTCCCCGTAGACAGTTTGGCCTCCCCTTAGAAATTAGGTCTTCCTCACCCTTTAATTTCAGGCATGATGTATCAGCCAATGTTAACACAGTGGGAAAGCACCCTCTTTCACATCCTGTTGCCATGTACATTTTATGAATAATACAGTTAATTAATAAGTAGTTCTGGCAATTAGCTCATTACTAAAGCTAAACAGAGCTGTGAGCGTCAATTCAGTCACACTGAGTCATTCTAAGTTGTAAGAAGGGTAGGAAGATTTAAGAGCCAGATGTTAAGTAAAATGCAAGATGAAAGGCAACTGCATGTATCTTCATAACCACCACCCAGTCACTTCCTTCTGCTGGAGAAGCAGAGGGCAAGAACATTCCCTCTCCTCAAACATGCAGAAAGTTTGTCATCATCTTTATCCTTGGTGCGGACATTGAACTGTCCTTCCACATATCAGTTTGTCCATATGATTAGAAACTTTCTCCTTATTATCAAGAAACAGCATTGCTTCACCCTGTTTGGAAACATTTTCAAGTTGTCTGTCACAGGCAATCTTTTGTGCAGACAGCAGACCACACCAATCTCTATTTTGAGACTCACTCTATGTTTTCGATTTATGCGACTACTTTAAGAACCCATACCATATCAGTGTGTTGCAGAGATCTACTGCTATTTTTAAAATTATTATCATCTTAATTTACAAGTAAGTGGGCAAAAGTGGGACAAACCATACCGTGATAGCTCAGGCCCAGAGAGGCAGACAGGAAGCATCCTTTGTCATGTGTAGCTCCTAGCTTTGAAGGTTTAGCCATGAATGCTTAACTTGGAGTACCTTTGGAAGCCAGGAAACTAGAAATGTGGCATCAGGGGGTGTTCAAGAAGAGAGGTAAAGCAAAGTTTAGGTAAAGTGAAAGCAGAGGAGTGCAGATGTGGTGTGTGGAGTCAGATGCTAATCTCTGAGCTTTGGCTTTTTTTTTCACTGTGAGTTCCAGGAGTCAAAGTTTTAATCAGATTTTCATGGCAAGTGATTTTACCTGCTGAGCCCTCTCTCTGTCCTGATGTAGCACTCTTAGGGGCCCTTCTGTTGGCTGTTGATAAATACATATGAAACAAACAGGTAATAGATCCCAGTTCATTTGCTTTTGAAGTCAGATTGTTTCAGACTAGATGAAAGTCACAGAAAGAAGTTAGGCTGGAATGTTTAATATTGGCGATTTTTTTTTCTGCTCTAGCAAGTCCCCGTGAGGTGGATTTCTTTGAGGCGCTCACTTTCTGCTTGTCTAAGAGTCAAACATTTTAGCCTGACATACCTTTAAGTTGTGTTATGCAAGTCTGAACTGCTAACTCAGGAAGATCCACCATGGTTTTCAGTAACTGGAGCCAGGAGAGACGTTACATTTGTTAGGGTGAGACATTTTGGACTGTTGACACGTTAATTTTGGTTGAAATTCATGTGACGATTTTCAGTAGATGGTCGGCAATAATAAACTTAATATTTATGATGAATGGAAACACTGCAGCTTACAAAACATTTTTATACTCATTATTTCAGTTCGTGATACACACTATAAGGCAGGATCACTACATCATGTAGAGAAACAGAAGCTCTGAGATTTGAAGGATTGTACATAGGGAGTAAATCATTTGTAGATTATTATTCAAACTAATTCTGTAATTCTGCTGACTCAGGGTCCCATGTTCTTCCCTTTTGCTAAAGTCATGTAAGTTCTGCAGCTAGTACCAAGGGAAGAATGTTCTCACGATTCTGCTGAGAACAGATTTTCTGCATAAATCTATTTATAGGTACCAATATCACATAACTAATATTCAATTCAAGAAAGTATACTAAAGTAGTTTTAAATTTATGCCAAATTTGTCTATTTATATAGGATCTCGTATTTTCCACAAAATGGTTCATTTGTCTCAACAAATTCCCACAGTAATCCAAACACCAAGGTCCATTTCCCATTATTATCTAAGCTATTGGAGAATATTCTAAAAATAGACATAAGTTCAAGCATGCGTTTAATGACATTGCATAATGCAGAAACTTGGTGCAAGGTTCTCAGAAGTGAAACTGGAAATCAAAATGTCTTTTACAGCTTTAAAAGCGTCATTTGTTCAGTTGCTTCCTGGCTAATCGTGATTCTATGATAGTCTTTAGAATCAGGCTTATAGCTGTAGAGGGTATGAAACATGATAATGCCTATCCCTCATCATCAGATGTCACACATTAGAAACTAAGATATATACCACATGTATTATGCAAATTTCAGGAAGGGGAGGGGGAAAGACCAAAAAAGAAGCACTTTTAAAAGTTCAGTACAAGGAGAACAACATCACCCTAGGAAAATCAGGCAAAGCTTTAAAGAAGAAAATACCTTTAAACAAGACCTGGTTGGAGCAGGAGAAGAATAAAATGAGAGACTTTTATACTGTTAGTAAGGATAAGATGAAAGGCAAAAGTGTGATAGCACAAGTTGAGCTTTGAGAATAACTGGTTGGCTTGTAGAATGTATGACAAGAACCCACAGGAGATGGGTCTAAGGAGATATCTGATGCACAAGAATGAAAGACCTTGAACATCATGGTGAATTTCATTCACAAAACCCATGATTGGATGAGGGGCTTAGGATCAGAGGCTATGACATGTGGACAGCCCATGGGGAATAGGGAAGGGGTGCCATTAAGTTGGCCATGTTTGTGTAAATATCCGTCAACTCAGTGGGTGAAAAAAGACATCAAAATAGAGGAGATTTTAGGAAAAAAAGGATTTCATCCAGGTAGAGAAGGATAAAAGAGGGTGGTAGGTAGTTAAACATGATAAAATATCCCTCAGTATATACATGCATAAAATTGACAATGAAAAACCATGGAAGAAATATCCACTAGAGTGATCATAATTATGTGTCTTAGCCTTCTTTTTTGGTCTTTTTAAAAATTAGATACTCTGTATTTACATTTGAGATGTTATCCCTTTACCCCACCCTGTGCCCATCTTCCCTCTTCTCCAGTTCCCTTCACAAAGGTGCACTCCCTCCTGATCACCTTCTCCACCCCAATGCCATGGCATTCCCCTACATTGGGAAAACATGCCCTCCCTGGAACAAAAGCCTCTTCTCACATTGATACCAGACACTGCTATCTTCAGCTACATATGCAACTGGATCATTAGGTCTTTCAAAGTGTGCACAAATGTTGGTGTTTTACTCCATGGGAGTTTTTGAGGGTTTGGTTGGTGGATAATGTTTTCCTTCCCATGAGGTTGCAACTCCTTTCAGCTCTTTAGGTCGTTTCTTTAGCAACCACATTGGGGTCCCTGAGTTCAGACCAATGGTTAGCTGCAAGCATGCTCAGATGTATCTATATGACTCTAGCATAGTCTCTGGGGGGCATCTCTTTCTGGCACTATGATAACATGAATGAGAAAATATGGCAAAAAGGCAGTTTTCTTTGGTGCTGTGATTCTTTAAACACGAGTGCTGTCACTACCATTCTGAGATTTCTTACATAGCCAGAATTCTTAGAACAAAAAAAAAAAAAAATCCCAGTCCAACTATCTGATGCCTGGAAGTGGTTTTCCTTAACACGATGCCAGGGTACATTTTTGTTCTGTGAGCTGTAACTGTGTTAACCTCAGCTCCAGGATCAAACGCTTTACATGTGTTGGCCATGGGAGAGTGCCCATCTCCTCTAGTGTTTGGTTTAGTAAAAGCTAGTATTTGAATTCAGCAGTGGGTTCATCTGGTCGACCAGAGCATAGGCAGCATAGACAAGGGATGAGTTCAAGAATTTTTATATTTCTCTTATAATCAGTGTCTCCTTTGGAAAAAAATGATATTGAGAGATGAATCGGAGTTTTCTGTGGAATAAATATGTGACCAAAATATTATTTAGTTTACAGTCAACATCGTTGTGGCCCCTTTCTTAATTAAATTAAATTAAATTTAATTAAATTAATTAAATTTCTTAACAATTAAAGAATTGTTAATGCCTATATAGTAGAATTCTAATGTTTTTGGGATGATGGAAATCTTGGTATTTTATATCCATTTCTTTCCTTCTTTGTAATCACATATTCAGAAGACAGCATGTTACAGATGTCAAAATGTTTACTTCTTCTTACATAGATTGTTTTTCCCTGCTAGTGAGAAGTCAGAGAGACTTTCTTTGAATAAAGAGCCTTTTTTTTTTAAAAGGTGGACAGCGAACCTTTGTTGAGGGATACAAGTTTCTAGATTACAATTCATATGCTTGTGCAACAAACTGCCCTGCAGTATGTAAAGTTGCCTGTAAAGCAACAAAATGACTCATGGAAAATCTGAACACACGTGGCTCTGTTCCCAGTCTCTACAGAAGCCCATCATCCACCAGCAGTCATGACTAGGATCACATTGTATCTTTAGTTTATGTCTTTTAGGATTTCTTCGGCAAATGGTTTGCATTTTCACTGTGAAGAATTACGGAAATTTCATAACATTTACCCTTTAGGATTTCATACTATTCACTGTGCCTAAATTATATTAGATTTATAAATTGACCTGCTTATTACTAATATGAAAACCACAACAGGATTGTAAAAATATCACTATACAGGACTTCAGGGAGCAGAACAGGGCGAGGCCCATCTGCCACATGGATCAGCAGCTCCTAAAGCTTTAAAGACTGGTGAGTAGGGAATCTGGGCAGCCAGGGAGCAGAGAGATCTCTTCGGAGTGTGCACGGTAAGCGCACCCCCAGCCCTGCCTGATCGAGGGACCAGGAACAGAACTTTGGAACTTCTGTTTCCACCCGGAAGCGACTTCAGGGTGCAGAACAGGGCGAGGCCCATCTGCCACACGGATCAGCAGCTCCTAATGCTTTAAAAACTGGTGAATAGGAGATCTGGGCAGCCAGGGAACAGAGAGATCTCTGTGGAGTGTGCACTGTAAGCGCACTCCCCGCCCTGCCCTCCCTGATCCAGGAACCAGGAACAGAACTTTGGAACTTCTGTTCCCACCCAGCGACTCTGAGGCATAGAACAGGGCTCGGCCCATCTGCCACCTGGACCAGTGGAGATCCAGGGACACAAACCAGATACAAGGGAAATGCGAGAACATATCACTGACAACAAAATGGCAAGAGGAAAGCGAAAGAGTATATCCCAAGGAAACCAAGACAACCTGGCAACTCCAGAACCCAGCTCTCCCATAACAGCAAACATTGGAATGCCAAACACTCCAGAAAAAGAAGACGCAGCCCTGAAATCATACCTCAAGATGCTGATAGAGATACTTAAGCAAGAACGGGAGGAAAAGCAAAAAGATTCAGAAGCTTTTAAAGAGGAAGCAAGAAAAACACTCAAAGAACTCAAAGAACTAGTGGAAAACACAACCAAAGAGACGAAGGAATGGAAGAGGGAATTTAAAACGGAAATTGACACAATAAACAAAACACTAAAAGAGATAACCCTAGAGGTAGAACACCTAAAAAAGAAATCAGGAGTCACAGAAGCAAGCATTTCCAATAGATTACAAGAGATGGAAGAGAGAATCTCGGGGGCAGAAGACAACATTGTAAACATAGACAAAACAGCCAGAGAAGATGCAAAAAACAAAAAGCTCCTAACCCAAACTGTCCAGGAAATCCAGGACACAATGAGAAGACCGAACCTAAGGATAATAGGAATAGAAGAGGGAGAAGAGTATCAACTAAGAGGCACAGAAAATATCTTCAACAAAATCATAGAAGAAAACTTCCCTACCCTCAAGAATGAGATGACCACAAGCATAAAAGAAGCCTTCAGAACTCCAAATAGGTTGGACCAGAAAAGAAATACCTCCCGACACATAATAGTAAAAACACCAAGTGCCCAAAGCAAAGAAAGAATACTAAAAGCAGTAAGGGAAAAAGGTCAGGTAACATATAAAGGCAGGCCAATCAGAATCACACCCTATTTCTCAACAGAGACTATGAAAGCTAGAAGAGCCTGAACAGACATCATGCACACCCTAAGAGAGCACAAGTGCCAGCCCAAGCTGCTATACCCAGCAAAACTATCAATCACCATAGATGGAGAGATGAAGATATTTCAAGACAAATCAAAATTTACACAATATCTGACCACAAACCCAGCACTACAACGAATTATAGGTAGAAAACCCAATACAAGGAGGGAAAATACAGCCTAGTAAAAATATCATTATACAATGCAAACTTTATTCTTATAGAGCCATTATTCATTTACATACCATATATTCAGACTTATATTGTCTGCAAAAAATGATACTTTTATTTCATGAAGCTGCGTGCTGTTTATTTATTTTCTTGCTATTTTGCATGTGTTGAGAGCTCTGTTGCAATGACAGAGATATGGTGAGAGAAATAGCTTCCTTCTTTATACCTGTAGGAATTATGGATAGTCTTTTATTATCAATTGTGATATGAGTAGTAGTTTCTTTTTTTTAAAGATAACATTACCAATATAAGAAAGTTTTCTTATGTGTTTAATGAGCTGATGTTTTCTATCACGAATAAATCTTGAATCTGTAGAATGCTTTTCTTATACAGATGGAGACAACTCTAGGATTTTTCATATTTCATTTGGTGATGTGACAAGTTAAGTTGGTTTTTCAATTTTGAGGATGTTATGCATTGAGGTGTATAACTAAGTTGGCTGATAGGCACAGGTATTTTTATATATGCTGTGGTATCAATTTGAGTTTTTGCTGAGGATATTTTGCACACACTTTCATGTCATGTGGGTTATTGATTTGAAGTTTTTTATCCTTTGTGGAATATTTTTGTTTTTTTTTTTAAAGCCAAGCTGGCCTTTCCTATAATGGATTGGGAAGTGTCTTCTATTCTGGAAAAGGTTTTAGGACTGGCACATTCTCTTTAATAGCTGGAAATTTAGCCAATGAAAACATTTGCTCTCTAGGTGCTGCTTAGTGTTGCCAATTTAGAAGAAATTGGAATTATTTGAATATGGGTCTTTGGACACATCATCTGGGAATTATCTTGATTATATACATTGAGGTAGGAAGACCTTCCTGCTGTGGACAGCACCATTCCTTAGGCAGTGGATCCTGGAATGTATAAAAGCAGGGAAAGTGACACAAGCACTAATATCCACACCCTCATTGCAATTTTCTGCCAACTTTGACATAGTATACTTAGTTGCTTCAACTTCCTGCAGCTGTGACTTGCTCATCATGATGGACTGTACTTTGAACTCTGAGCTGAAATACAGCCTTTCTCCCTTAAGTTGCTTTTGTCTGTCACAGTAACAGGAAAGAAGCCAACAAAGATGGTTGGTAAGCAATAAGGCAAACCTGTCAGCAGTTTACCTTCAATGCTCATGACAAAATGAAAACAATACTCCCTTATTACATTTTTATCTACTACATTTTGTTAGTTATACTTTTCAGTGAAAAATAAAAGTTTCTTTCTAGCCTAAAAAATGACTAAAGTAATAAATGCTTCTAAGGCTCTGACCTAGATGACATATATTCTTTCTCTTCATATGTATTAATATGTATTAATTTAGAGCTGGAAGAGATATCTATTCATTTTGTATATACATATGTATTTATATATGTGCATATACGTAATAAATTTATTTAACTTTAGAGTTTAACCTATATGTTAAAAATAAATATATCTTTATATGCAGATATAGACACACTCATACATGTAGTTAGGATGACATTCTTTATGTTATTTTATTTCTCAAAAGCACTTTTTAAGTCAGACTACTCAAATAGCAAATGTTTGGTGGTACCAATCTTTGACATCATCAGTAATTTCCTGCTTTAAGCCTTCAGGTAGATAGCATTCATTTATTTTTTCACTTCATAACTTGACTATTGGCTTTTGGATATACAAATAGGTTCAGGACTCTAAGGTAAAAGAATCTGTTGCTGAAGTTCTGCTACCAATAAGCAGAAAGGGTTTGAGTGTTCTCCCTGACTAGACCAGATGGGCCTCCTTACTCTAATTAAAGCATCTGATCCCTTTGTCAAATAACCAGCACATTCTTGTTGCCTAATCCTGGCCCATTTTCTGTATGGAGCCTGATAGATGAGTGTTCCAGATAAGAGTTGTGCTTGGTTGGTTTAGACTGTTGATCTCTTTGTGGATAGGGACAGTCTTTCTTCTTAGTACACATGTCCTGGTTTCACCCCCAATTTGTCCTAGCTTTCTTCCCCTCCTTTCTTGGCTGGAGGATGCTAGCATGCCATGTAGTTTAAGTGTGAGTTAGTTGTGTTATGAAAAATTTTAATGATCAAGATTTTATTTCTAGGTTGGACAAAAAAAAGGAAGAAGAGATTACCATTTTATAACAACGAAACTTTTATTCATCCCTTTATTCACACACACACACACACACACACACACACACACACACACACACACACACACAAAGGAACACACATGTGTAGTGTCATATCATATCCTACCATATTATACCATACCATATCATATCATGTATCTTTCTCTCTTTCTTATTTTTTTCTAGCAATATAGCTGAGATTTTTGGATTTTGATTATTGTCTTTCTTCTTGCAAACTGTAGAATAAGATATAATGGATGAATAAGATGTAATGGATTGAGTATGGCATTCTCAAAGAATTATGCCAACGATCAGAAGTAAAAGTGTTATTATAGGCCTTAGCTCAACAGAATAATGGAAGCTGGTGGAATGTTCTATGCTTTTCTGGTATCCTGAAGCTGGGTCGAGTCACCCAGACTGAGAGACATGAGGTGGACATGTGTAGGAATAGAAAACCTAGAGCCAGGAAAAATGAGTTCATGACAACCACCCCAAACTCATTTGTCTTTTACCTCCTCAAACTCTCCTTATGGGTGATCCACAGAAGAGATAGCACTCTTTGCCATGATGGAGCTCATTCTTGTGTTTCATCTACAATGAGAGGCCTAGAAGCATCTGGAATTCAAGAGGTAATATGCTGCTCCATCCTCACTGTGAGCAGTAGATGGGTGACTATTTATTTTGACTATGAATGACTGCATCGTCACCACAACTTTTATAGAGTAACAACGCCTACAATTTGCTGAGCTATGTTTGTTCTTTTAAGTCTCATGCAAATATTGGCCAACTCTTATCCAGAACCATGAAAAGAGAGGGTTCTGGGAAATATAATCCCTGCTTAGCTAAATTGATATAGCACCATGACACCACAGTTTTTTAGTTGTTAAATTGTTACCTGTTCACACTTTAAAACTACATTTAGCTCTCAAACAATAATGATAAGGACTGAAATTGTATCTCAGTAATGAGGCACGTGTTTACTGTGCACAAAACTCTGGATCCAGTCCCCATTAGCACCATACAAACAGAGATAATAATGAAATCTTGCTTTTAGCTATGCCACATCTAGCCCATGTACAAAAGTAAACACATTAAGTTTCTAACCCCAAGGGGATTCAGATTTGTTTTTTAATCCTTTTGATGTCCATTCTTTTTACCAGAACCACTCAATTATTGTATCTCAGAATTTTTATCTTAAGCTATAGATTATTATAAATGCGTTTAGTATTATATGGTAGAGACTAATGTTGAAACATAGTGATGTTGTGCACATTATAGTCAGGGACAAACTGCATATATGATTGCATTGTCACTTAGGGGTCACAGTTTGAAGAACCACTTTCATTCCTACCCCTTGATATCCACATTCATGAATTTTGGCAATAGGAGAAATAGCATGGTACAGTATTTGCTTCTTTCGCTGTTCTTTTTTCTCTTCTTAGTTCACTTGAAGATTTTATTACTGAAGAAAATATGCTTCCACAAAAAGACATGATAATCCCAGAAAACAGAAAAGTTGACATACCACCTGGCCACTTTGAGTTCCTTATTCCAAGGAGTCAACACACAAAGAAGGAAGTTAAGACACTATCCTGGCTGGATGACTGATTCTGATTCAATGCAAATCTAAGCAATGTTGTGTTATTTATTCTGTGTGCCTGGTCTTTTAAAGGATTCCCCAGTTGCTAATCAACTGGCTCTTTAAGAAATCTTAGCTGTTAGACTTGTTTGACCCTATCTATGACTTTCAGTGTTGGTCTCTTCTTGGATTTCTGGGAACAGGATAGGATATGAAAAAGCTAGCTGAGGCTAAGAAAGTATATAGGGCTAGCAGAATGAGAAGAGAAGGCTGTTGGTGTAGAAGATATGCTTATAGTTGAGCTGAGAGAAGCTGAGCTGAGCAGATAGGCTAGAAGAGTTACTATAGTTTGGAGCTGCTAGTAGCAGGAAAACTGGGAGAGGAGACTGTTTAAGCAGACTGTTGTGGAACTGAGGGAGAAATGTTTGAAGGGGCTAGGCAGTAGAATGGGAGGAGGGCTCATAGGAAGTTAAAAGAACTGATTACTGTCTGTAAACTAGATAACTATTGTAAAGGATGAAATTACCCCATTCCTACAACATATTAACTTGGATAACCCACTACAAGTGTGTGAACTCACTGACACACTTGCATACTATTAAGCGAGTGTTGTCTATAGCCATGTTATAGGAGGTCGTGATGGTCTGCAAAGCATTTTGTCTTTTCTAACTTAGGGATCATGGTGTGCCTGATATAGTGAGGTCGGGAAAGTAAATCTATATCCAAGAACAAGTATATCTTCACTTATATAGTTCTCATCCACTTAGGGTGCTCTTCTTTAAACAGAAGGAGGAAATGTAATAAGACTGGTAGAGGGATAATCCTGGCTAGGAATCAGATAATGGGGGTTATTGCTGGTTTCTCATGTTGGTTGCTGAGCACTGCCATTTGGTGGGTACATGTCTACAGTGCCAAGCATGTGTGTGACTCATACCTGGGTGTGACTCCCAATCACTATTGCAGCTCTGGTCAAGGACAGTGGGGCCTGGGGAAGGAAGAAGGTAGGCTAGAGTCCATGGTGGATGTTTTCATCCACTTGATTGTCATCAGCATCATTCATCCCCTGCTGAGGGAAGCACTCAGTGAGCACAGGTGGTCTAAATATACTTTGTGCCCTTTCTCTTCCTAAAGGTTCTTTCTATTTACCTCTTCTTAAGGCATACTGATAATTGCTTTTGTTATTTTAAACTGGGCTTTATTAACTTTTACTTTATGTGAATGAATGCTTTCCCACCTTTATGCAGGTGTATTATGTGTGTGCCACCTAAGGAGACCAGAAGAGAGGAGTAAGTCTCCTGGAAATACAAATAGTAGTGATCCAGCATGTCAATGTTGTGAGCAACCCTGGCTTCCTCTGACAGAGTAACAGGTGTTCTTTCTTTTCCTCCAATTTCATTAACTTATTTCTTTCATCTCCTTACCTTTTCTCTTTCACTCTCTTAAGAAAACAGTCAAATAAGAAAGACAAGAGAGAGGGAGGGAGGGAGGGAGGGAGGGAGAGAGAGAGAGAGAGAGAGAGAGAGAGAGAGAGAGAGAGAGAGAGAGAGAGAGAGAGAGAGAGAGAGAGAATGAGAATCAGGAAGGCATCTCTCTAGCTCCCTGATAATTTTCAAATCATGTTCTACAGGGTTGATTGCCTATGATTGAAATACCTCAACTACAACTTTCAGATGTGGTTAAATTTCCCCTCTTATACTTTTGTCTGACTACAGAATGCTATTTTTGTCTTTGTAGGTTCAACAATCTCAATATATGAGGGAAACAAAGCTTTTAATTAAGGTTGTGTTAAATTGATAGACTAGGCTGAGGAGTATTAATATATGAATAGCATTGAACCTACCCAATTCATGAACATGTTTTATGTTTTCAAATATTCAGATGTATGGTTTATAGTTCCAACTTCCCTTTATATTTTGTGTCAAGTTTTATTTTATCTTTAAGCCATTGGTTCTTTCCCATGATTATTATATTCAGAACTGTAGTAAAATATACCATCGAAGTTTCTTTCAGACAGAATCAAATACAGCAGTCAATTGTCAAAATCTCTAACCTAAATTAATAAATGATATTCATGGTTTCAACAGAATGTCTGCAAGGATTTCTCTTGAACGTCCACTGATATCTTTATCTAAGTTTATCTAACTGTGTGAATGCAGAACAGGAAATTGTGTTGTTCTATAAGGTTACATTTTTAAGGGGTTTCTGTGCCTGTGGACACTCAGTCTCCAGGAATCCCACATGTGCCATTTGTGCCAGATACAGATATTTCTATTAGTGTGATAAAAATCTATGACTAAAAGGAATTTAAGGAGAAATATTAATTTTGGTTTACGGTCTCAGAGGAGTCCATAATGCTGGTGGAAGCATGGCAGCAGGCAGGAAGAATAGAAGCTAAGAGATCATATCTTCAACCACATGCAGAAATCAGAGAGTCAGATGGATGTGAGGCAAGGCTATACATTTTCCAAGACTGTCCTCAGTGACATTCTTCCTCCAACAAGGCTGCATCTCCTAAAGATTCTACAACACCCCAAACAGTACCAACAGTTTAAGTGCTTGAGTCTACAGGGGTTATTTCTTATGGAAGCTACCAAACAATTTAAGTGTCTTTCATGGTGCAAGGCTTCAGTTCAGGCTAAGCAAATATTACCCGCCTAGAGTTTTCTATTTCTCCAGATTTATAGAAGCACACTGATTTGAAGCTATTCTCAAGCATTTGACTTCCTGTAGGTTCAGAACAAGAAATGTTAAGGCTTTTGTGTGACCTGGGTAAGTCTGAAAGTCCTGGACATAGAAATGTATTTTTTCAAGATTTGATTCACTCTGATATCAGGAAGCATGACTTGTTTCTTAAAGACTATTATATTAACACATCAGAATATTCACTTTTACTAGACATATTATGATTTACTTTCATAGGCATTGGTTTTTCTTTAACGAAAGCATCTATATAACTAATTCTAGTTATGTAGTTGTATTCCAAGTTGCTAAAAAGAAGGCTCCAAAATCCTCTCTATCCTTTCATTGTTCAGTTTTTCTCTGGCAAAAAAACATAGCTTTGAAAAAGAATGGCAAACACAGGGGGATGAAGTCAAGTGGCTTTTCCATAAAGTTTATTTTTTTTTATTCTGGAAAAGGTAAATTCACTGGAGAAGTAAGAGAGATATAAGCCAGAACTAAAATCTAAACACTGATCAAAGGTATGATGGAAACACTTGAAAACCTTGCCCTATGTGGCAAAGCATACATCTGTGTCTTTATTAAAGAAAATTACTGTCCAGCAGATCATAAACTTGTATGATATAATTTCCCCACACTACAGAACTTCCTATGACTCACAGACAACTTTGTGTTTAACTAGCACTGTTTTTTTCTGATACAAACCAGGAGCCAAATTAGTTATTAAGTTTCCAAGAATATGAACAATATTGTCTTTTCCCTTAGTCTTTCTCCTTAAAGCCATGGATACATTTGATGTTGTTCTTCTTTCCTTGAAAATTTTGATTTAAAAATAACCTGCAAAGCAATTGGCAGGCATCATATTCCTCCATACTCCACATAGGACACGAAAAATGCTCCACCATATGTCTCTAAGTCCTTTACTCTCTCATCCTTAGCTACTACTGGTGTCAGTACTGCCTTAAGAAGTCAGGTTTTTCTGTTTATGGAGCTATCTTGGCAGCAGATAACCAGGAGAATATTCAGTACCATTTCTGGGTCTAGTAATTCTCCTATTAAAGCTAGCTTTAGAGAATTAGAATTTCATATGTGTATATGTGTGGTATATGTATGTGTACATTTGTATGAGTATACCTACATGCATGTAGGTATATATATATATGTGTGTGTAGGCTACTTGTCAAATTCGTAGAACTTCCTCTATTTTCTTTAACTAATTTTTTTTTGAGATGGGGTCTTTTATTGACATGAGCTTAACAGTTGGGTAGACTAGCTAACCAGCAATTCCAAGGTCACAAAGCATAGAAGTGGGATTACAGGTGTGGGTCATCATTCCTGAATTTTTATGTGGTTGTTGGAGAAATAAACTCAGGTTCTCAGTATCCGAGACTCAGGTCACTGTACCAACTGAGCCATCTCCTCAGAGCCTCAGAATAATAGATTTTATTGTACCACAAACAAGATGATGTTTATTCTATTTTATTAAGCAATTTCACTATTGTAGAAATTTTAAATATATAATTATTTAATTTAAGATTCTTTAAAAATGCACGAGTTAGGAATCAGCAGATTCAACTGTATCCAGCATGAATTTTACTCTGGAATGTCCAGAAGGAATGTAATGAGTAAAATTATTAACTCATCTTAATAATGAAACTACTGTCTAAAGATTAATTTTTCTTGGCCAAGATTTAGCTGATCCTTGTTAGAGCTGACTTCTGGATCTAAGCTATTACTGTTCACGTCTCATTGGAGCATTCTACTCTTCACTTCCAAGCATCATTTTTGGGCAGGGATTGTTTCACATGGGCCAGGCGTTCATGCAGAAGGCTCTGTGAACAGTGACTGTAAGCAAAGTTTTTGGTTGCAAAGCCTGGAAAAGAACATATGCAGAAATCATCTCTAGAGTATCAGAAGCATTGCCAGTGACCCAGATAGACCTGGATTGAATCCAGTCTCAAAGCTGTTGCTGTGATCATCTAGAAAATTTTTTCATGGTTACGGTTACACACTATTTCTTAAGGTTGGCTTTAATCCCATATTTTGGGATATCAACTTAATTCTTTTATTGTTCAATTTTTTAAAATACTGATGACTTTCTTAAAAGTTATCTAGATCATTAAAAGAGTTTTTATAGTGTGTGGGGTATGTGTGTGTGTGTGTGTGTGTGTGTGTGTGTGTATGTGTGTGCGTGCGCGTGCACGCACGTGCACAGTAGTGTGACTTTGGTCCTCAGGCTTAGAGGCAAGAATCAATGTTGATTTCATTGTCTTCAGCTTCTGTGCATTATATGAAGGACATGGTTGGTATTGAACCAGCCTTTACTACATTTTCATAGTTCCCTGGAGTTGTAGATTGAAAGTAGAGACTTGAAAAAAAAATCAAGAAGCAGCAAGATTGTTTAGTTGGTAATTTCATTCACTGCCCAGCCTGATAGTCTGAATTTGGGTACTGTATCATGGCATGTGGGGAGTTATACTTGCACATATGTTTACACACACACACACACACACACACACACACACACACACTCTAAACAAATTATTAATACTAATAAAAACCCAAACTATATTTTGCTCCCATTTCCTCTGGCTCAATTTACTGGCTTTAAGTGAATTCCAAGGATTTTTCATTTGAAGGATCAACGAGGTTAAAGTTCAAGAATGATTTCATGAGATGTGATCAAGTGTATTTGTGAATGTCAAGGCAAATGACAACATAGTTGGGAAATATCTATGAATATCTGTGGAATGAGCAAGGCAAAGCAATTCTTTCAGCATACTGTTACAAAATTATTGCAAACCCCTCTTACCGCAAATAGACAGAAATACTTTTCCCATTTCATGTCTCTTTAGTAAGCCACAGACCCTACTGTTGTCTATTGTATCTCTACACCCCAGACCCAGTGGGCCAGGTTTTTTGTTTATGCTGGTCAGTTATAATAGAAGTTCTGCAACTATTCTAAGTGTGGATGTCTGTGTCCTTTTCTCAAATGAAGGATGGGACATTATATAAGATTTGCATATAGTGTAAGGTCTGTGCCTAAAGGCTCACAGACCTCATATTGATTTCTCGTCTAAGGTCAGACAGAGGCAGTTGAGGTGAAATTCAAAGATGTTTCATAAGCCTCTTTGAAGCTGGTCCACTCTATGTTTGCAAGCTCTCCTCACATCCTGCAGTCCTCCACTCAGTGGGGGGTGATTTCTCACCCCACCCCTTTTTTTTACACTTTCCCTTTTATGTCCTTATTTATTAATTCTGGACTGCTTCTACTAGCTGAAATTGTGCTTTTATTAATTTTATGCCTAAAAATATAGCATAGCATGTAAGAAAGATAGAGCTAGATGAGTGTTTTCAGAGGTCCCTGTGAAGACAGGTATACCTCACCGATTGGCATGAAAGCTGCAGCAAAGAACAGTTAGATCATATAGATCTTGGGAGAAAAAGATAATTAAAAAAATTTTTTGTCTTTAGCTTTCAGGGATTTTTTTGCATAAAACCCACATCTGAAGTTTTATTTTTCATAGCCTGAATATGAAGAATATAGTCTCAGCCAAATGTGGGTGTTTATGATTAAATAGATAAGTTTGGGGGGGGGCATCACAAAAATGTAGTCTGATTGGAAATCAATCAAACTGTATGGCCTCTGTTGTTGATTATTTTCTTAAAATGTTTATTTAAACCACAATAGATGTTGGAAATGTATGTGCACACTATATGTTAAAAAATGTTCTGCTAAATTGGGTAATGCTTTATTATAACAGAGAACCCCCGATAAATCTCAGGATGGTAAGGATAAGGGACCACAAATGGTCAACTCCGTCTGGCACATGTACAACAAAACCTCTATCCCTGAAACTTAGGGAACATAAGCTGACAAGAGTATTGAAAGGTTTGGTAGGGTGTGGTAGGTCTGACAGGGAAGTTGCAGCTTCAAATCTCGACACCATGGTTGCCTAAGTAAGAAATCATGACAACAACACCAGCTGACATGCTCATGTGGATGGGAAATATCACAAGTCTCAGGCCTAGATGAAGAGCTATGGGCCACCATTGGCTGCTGAGAACACCAATCAAGTTTCTTTAGAGATGAGCCTTCTAATAGGTGATCTAAGTCCTTAGTAGTCAGGCCTAACTGTATGTATTTGTGAACAATACTAAATGGACTCATAAAGTGTGAGTGTCTGTCTGTCTGTCTCTCTCGTGAGTGTGTGCATGTGCGTGTGTGTTTGTGTGTGTGGGTAACAATATTGATTAAGAAGAGGTCATGAATTTGAAAGTAGCAGCAGACAGGAATGGAGAGGGAACGGGAAATGATGTAAAGATGGTACTCATGCATAAAATTCACAAAAAAATGTTTTAGAAAAAGGAAATCTCAGTACACTTTTCACCTCAAGTATTGTAATTCTGAAATTCTGGAGGGAAGCAAATCTTTAATCTAGTTTCTGAGAATAGATGAGGTCCTGGGGAATGTACCCTGCAAAAGGTCAGGGTGGTAAGACATCTCATTTCCCATGTTTAAATGTCTTATCCAAGAAGTGTTAGTGCAAAATGTCCAGCCACTGAGGGTTAGTTTGGGAGTTTGACCGTAAACCCGCCCTCTAATTATTGACTAGAGAAGGAGAGGGAACAATTATATATATATATGCAAATACAGAATAGAAGTTTATAGAAGGAAAATGGTTTCTAAAAGATGCTAGTTTTAATTCGAATGATTTTTCTCCCCCTGGAATATTGAGGAAGACTCAGTCCATACCCTTTGATCTCCTTGTTTTGCCAGGTCATTGTGGTTCAGATGACATAATTTGGCATAAGTAGGTAGAAACAGACAGATATAGATGAACATCACTAAGACATACATGATTTTTACATGACAAGCATCAGATTCCTGAGGATAAAATTCCTCTATGCTGCTTGGTAACCAGCCACTGATGTTGCTGTTTGAAGATGTGATTGGACCAGCTTGAGGGTCTGTGAAGCAAAACTGAAGCAAAAATAGCATGTGAGAGGGTAGGAGAGAAAAACAGACCCCAAACAAGCAAGCAAACAAAAAGCAAACAAAACCAAAAAGCCTGCATCAGAACACAGTGATGTCTTGTAGCTCAGTTGGTACTGTGCCCGTCAGCATTTCCTTTGCTGGTAGCCATTGTAAGTGAATAATCGGGTTTTCCACTTGTGGATGAGAAGCAATAAATGGTCAGTCATCAAGAGACAATGCCTTTAGGTCAAGAAAGTAGATTCTCTGGCCTGGGTGGATATCCTAACATTCTAGTTAGATAGGATCAATAACCTGACTGAAGGACCACCCGTCAAAAATGGGGACCATCTATAGGAAGATGAGTTCACCTTAAGTTATGCTAAACTGATAGACAAAATAATTATTCCTTTAATGAGATTCTGTCCTTTTCCTAGCTTTGTCTCTGTTGGTTTGGCTAAGACTGAGTCTTAACTCACTAAGGTGAAATTTTTCTTTTTTTTTTTCCTATTCTTTCTTTTTAAATGTAATTTTCCTGATACATTTGCTTCCATTACTCTTTCTTTGAAGCCCTCCATCCCTGACATGTTGTCATTTTTCTGATCTCTATGCTAATAACATCTCTATGTTTCTTCTCAGGGCAGCTTCTGAGATTTACTGCTTGCCTGCTCTGGGGGGTTTTCCTTTTAAACTCTGACAAAACTCTGAGATTCTGAGTTCATTCTTAAGTTATCTTATTTGTAAGACTAAAAATCTCAACAGAGACCCTGATTTCCCAGGTAGGTATCACAGACATAGACACAACCTGCATTTTAAACCCGGTCTTCTTGTACTTCTTAGGAATCTTAGAGCTTAGTAAGTACCATCCTTACAAAACTTTGGTCTTAACTCAGATGATGATTGCTTGTACATTAGAAAGATGGCGGTGTTAGCAGTGGAGTAATTAAAAAATACTTATACTCCGTCTCTTGCTGAGAAATTTTGGCTTAGTTGGTTAGAGATGAAGCTAGATGATTTCATTTTTGTTTATTACAGTAATGAGAGAGGGATGTATACAGAATAGAGATCATCTTGAACCCAGTTGGCCATATTAAATTCATACCAATAAGAATAATTTAAGTTTGGTTAAGTCTTTGGAGATCTTTGTGTAAAAGATGCAGTAGTTGACACTCACGTGTCCTTCGTGATAGCAGAGAAAAACTTACACCATAAAAGAAAAACAAAGGAACCACTTATAATCTGCATGGAATAAGGATATGGCCACTCCAAGGTATGGTTGAGAAGTTTCTGAATTATAGATACAAGATAGTACAGTCTGGGGCACCTGGAAGAATCTAGATTGGATCAGGTCATGAGGGGAGGTGGTGGAGAGCAAGACAGGGAGAGATAGAACAGAGGACCAAGGAGAGGAGGCTGAAGAGGACCAAGAGTGAGCCAAGAGAAATACTAAGAGAGAACATGACTGAACTGGCCGAGTTGTATAGGAACAAAAAGCTGAGGAAAGTGAAGGGAAGCCCTTGGTCTGGAGAGGTTTAGGGTAGGGGGCTGGGTGAGAAGTATTGAGTGGAGCCACAGGTCCTGAGGGAGCCTAGTGGCCAGCCTGCACCTTGGTATGCTAATAGGCACCCCAGTTAGCTTAGTTTCTTTATGGCCTGACGTTATCCATGGCCAATTTCTTCTATAACAAACGTGGAGAGTTTTTATCAGGAAAGTACATTGACTTTTGTCAAGTGTTTTCACTGTGTCTCTTGAGATGTTTGTATGTCTTTCCACCTTCATTCTGCAACCATTTGTTAATATGGATTACTACATTAACTCATTTGCATATATTGAAACCTCTTGCACTCCCAGAATGAGTCCAGTTTGGTTATAGTAAACAGTCTTTTACATGTGTTTAAACTTTGCTTAGCTTGCACTGTGCTGAGGGCTTTTGTAGCTACAGTTCTGAGAATGATAGTCTGCAGACTGTTTCCTAATGAAAATCTTTGTTTGGCTTTGGTATCAGGACAATGTTGACCTCAGAAAATGAATCTGGGAATTCTTTCAATTTCTCAGTGTTTTGAAAGTATTTAAGAAGGATTAGGGTTAATTCTTCTTTAAATGTTTAGAATCCAGCAGCAGAGACAGCCATCTTCCGTGGGCTTTACTCTGAATAGCTTTGGATCACTGACTCAATCTCTTAATTTAATCCAAGACAACTGAACAAGAGCAATGAGTTAAAGGCTTCCACATAGAAAAGGACACAGCAGTTTCTATTTGTTTGCAGTTGACACAACGAAAAATGTAGAAAACTTAAAAGATTCTATAAAGAAAAGAATACTACAGCTAAAAAATAACCATTTAAGATGAAGTGAAGGATGTAAAGTCAAAATACAAAAGTCTGATGCATTTCTGTATATTAAAAATGAACAACCAGAAAGAGAAATGATAAAGAATGCTGTGTAGGAGCTGAAGATTGCTCAATGGTCAACAGTACTCGCTGCTCCTGGCATTTTCCCAGCACCCACATGACAACTCATAACTGTCTATAACTCCAGTTCCAGGTCTGGCACCTTCTTAAGGACTCTTTAGGCAGTGCAGGGATGGTTTCATCTATGCACATGCAGGCAAACATACGTATTATAGATAAAACAAACACACAAACAACACCAACCAAACCAACCAACCAATAAACACAAACCATCACCTTTTAAATAAAAGAATTCAGCTATCAAGATGCCTTGAGAAATATGTGGAAAGACCTCCTCAAAAGGGAAAGGACGTCAACCCTTTTGAGTGCTCACCAAAGATTCCCTCAGTAGAGGAAGAATAAATGCTTCCAAAATGAGAGACAGATAAGGAGGGTTATGTATCTCTTAAAGAAAAAATAAAGCCTCATTTTTTTTCCTTGAAACAAGTTTTGGTACAAAAAATTTTTGCAAAGATAGAATTCTGGTGAATCCCTCCCACCCAGTGTCTTTCTTTGTGAGCATTTGAAGATGACTTTAAGTTTGTCAGATATTTTGGTTGCACAGGAAACAAGAAAGGTATGTGTGGATCTAAAGAGACATATCTTACAGCTTATTTATGACTGCCTTAATTGCTGATCCACTTTATTAATCATGCTTGGCTTCTTGAGACCAAAGGTGTGTATTTTTATGGAATAGCTCATATAAAAGGCTAAGAATGAAGGTTCAAATGCTCTTCAGTTTTGTGTAACCAAACACCAGGTTACCACTGTTTTAAACCAAGGTTTGAATTTCTATCTTCAACAACATGTATTCAAGCATTAGATGGTCTTGTTACCCACTGACAGGGCTGTATGGTACTGAACAGCTGTTCTTGCTCTATGGAAGGTTATTTCCTTGTTTATATAGTAGGGACCTTAATATTCTTTTTGCAGTATTGTAAAGATTTAAAAAGTCAACCATCAATAGATACATGACACAGTGCCCATTCAAACAAACAAACAAACAAACCAAAACCAACCAATCAAAAAAAAAAAAAAAAAAAAAACAAACAAAACATCTATTTTAACTGCCTTTTTTGGGAGGAGGTACTTCTCACAGAAAACCAAACTGGTCATTTAATTATAAATACATAATTCTTATATAATTACTGTTTCTGTTGGAGTTACTTCCTGTTCTCTCAGTGTCCCCTCTTCCTCTCTCCATTCAGGACACATGGGATTACACTTAAGGGTTGCTGGGATGATCCAGGTTAACCTTCTTATTTCAGCATCCTTGGTCTAACCTTATCTGTCAGAGTTCCCTTTGCACAATGTAAGTCATGTCATGTGTAACATAAGATTTCATATTGGCGGGTTCCTGAAATTAAAATATGGACATTTTAGTGTGCTATTATCCAGTTTTCCATCTATCTCAATAAAAGTACCTTAAAGCACTTTATCTCATCTCAGCACATTGTGAGATATCAAGACTTATTTCTGTATGGGTTGAAATGGTTATAGAGTGAAAATTTAATGTTAAAAGTAATTAAAAGTATGTCTTAAAGTCAACCTTAAATAGGATTAAAAATCCCAACTCTTCCAGTGATCATTTATTTCCATAAAAAACAATCTTTTTGTGTCTTTAAGTTTCTCCCTTATGAAGTAGGTGCTTAGGTGCTAAGGCGTCTACTGTATTGACTTCTGAGAATTGAAAGAGTTGCATTATACAAATAATTCAGATCTCTTATGGGACAAAGTAAGTCCTCAGTAATGTTATGTATTCAATATTATAAAAAATTATAAAAAAATCAAGTATGTATTATTTTACCCTGAACCAGGTGTTATGATAGATGCTGAAAGTATTTGTGTTACTTACATCTCATGAAGCTTGTGATGAGCCTTATGGATTAGTTCCTTCCTCCTTTATCTATTGAATCTGTCTTAAGTGAGGTTCCTCAAGTAATTTTGCAAGAAGTGCATGTTGGAGAGAGGCCATGAGATCAAGAGCCATGTAGAATAAAGACTAAACCTGAGCAGACAAAAGGGGGTTAAACTGTGAGGCACTGAAAACGCAGGTGTTCATCAGTTTGGGGGAGGATCCCTGCAGCTGGCTGGAGCCTTCTGAGATAGTCTACCATGGAGCAGTCTGAGCGACAACGTTCTCTGCCTCATCCTACACGATTATCTCTCTTCCACTGATGGTAGATGAGAGAGAGAAAGAGAGACAAAGACAGGGAGAGAGGCAGAAAGACTGACAGAGACAGAGAGACAAAGAGACAGAGAGAGTGGCTGGAGGTCCATAGTCTTCGTGTCTCTCATTCCTTTGTGGAGCTGTATGTGATTTTTGATTCTGGCAATCAGAGCTGCTTCTGGAAGGCTTTAATTCAGAACTAAATGAAATGGTCGAAAGAGGAAAGAGAATTTCATTTTACTCCAGAGGCCCGTGGCACAGGCAGGGAGGTTTTCCATCATCAGGACTCATCTGTCATGATCTTTGTGTTGACTGTGACCTTTCTTCTGCCTTCAAAGCAGAGCCATGGTAATGGTGGAGACTGTAATGTCCAGAGATTAGGCTAGAACAGACTCTTTCAACGTTACCTGTATTTTCAGAAGCCCTTTTTGACCTAACAAGGACTAGTTAGTGTTGTGTTTTATAAAAAGATAAGGGAGGGATATGTTTGGTAGAGGTGTGATATGTGAGGGAAGGGGGTACCTCTGCAGGCCTATGTTGAGACATCCCCTTCCCCTGAGGTACCAACCACATGACAAGAAGGTATAGTATAGAATAGAGTTTATTTAGGGGAGGGGAGTTGAGGGAGTAGAGACAGAAAGGCAGAGGGAGGAGAGAGATGTGTGTGTCAGAGACAGAGACAGAGAGAAACAGAGAGAGACAGAGAAAGAGAGAGAGAGGGACAGAAGGAGGGAGAGAGGGAGGGAGGGAGAGAGACACACACACACACAGAGAGAGAGAGAAAGAGAGGGAGAGAGAGAGAGAGAGAGAGAGAGAGAGAGAGAGAGAGAGAGAGAGAGAGAGAGAGAGAGAGAGAAAGGGGGTGGGGCATGAGCACTTGGAGAAGAAGGGAGAGGGAATAGGGAGAGAGGGAAAGGAGGGTAAAAAAGAAAAGGTGAGGGGAAAAGAGGAACGAGCAAGAGAGTGAGGAGGGGGAAAGCAGCCTCTTTTATAGTGAATCAAGCCCACTGGATTTTGCCAGTTAACTTGGGGGAAGAGACTAGATTAAATGCCAACAGCTAGTATTTAATTTATGAAGAAGATACCTTTTTGGTAATTGTACCCTACCTATTGGTGGTAACATCATTATCTTTTGTTTCATACATAGCAAGTGGGAAGGTACGGAGAGATGATGTCCATTGCTTCACAGAGCTTTTAAGTGGCTACAGCTCAGATTCTATTTCCAGGTGCCATGTGCTTCCTGTCTAAAAGGTTTAGAAAATGCATGTTTACTCCTGTCCATGTATCAGAAACAGGCTCATTAACATAGATCTATGGAAAGCCAAAATCAGTTTACGGAAGATAGAAGTTACTGTGTAGATAAAGCCTATTTGTAATTTAGTTGACAAAGCATATAGCATCTACCTACCAAATAATTATCTAATTGTCTAGCTACCTAACCAATAGGAAGGAAGTCTTATTTCTTGCTTCTCCCTTTGCTTTTATCTTTCTTCTTACTCAAGTGTTCCATGATGTCTCTCAGGTCTAAAGCTTTAAGACATGAACTATTTTTCTTCTCTGGAAGGGTCTTGTCTGCCCACAGAGGATTCTGACACAGGCTGAACTTGAAAGGGCGATATTGCTTAACCCTGAAGAAGGAATTGATAATAGTTTACATTTAGAAAAACTGAGGAGAGGTGTCTGAGTAATTCCCGGGACTGACACTTAACCTACTATAACACTCCACATCATCTTGTTCAGCAAATCTTTCTTGACTGGATATTTTTCTAATTTGCCTGCTAATGGCTGTATGGGCAAAGGCTGAAGACTTGGATGGAAAACAAAGAGAAGTATTAGGGTTAAAATTATTTCTTCCAGGGACAGCTCCCAGGGTAATATGCTAGAGCATAAATTTAGCTTGGCTGATCTTTTGTGAAGGAAGTAGAGGAGTCTTTATTTATTTTGAAATGCAATAGCCAAGGAGTCAGCCTTTGATTCCTCTCCAGATATGGTTGGAAGTCCTGCAAAATTCTAGATGTCTTGATCTTGCTGCCCCTCTGTGAATCTTCTTGGTGTCTTTCGTGGGTAACTATAATCTCCCTTTGATCTCTTTTCCTATTCCTGGTTTTGTATGTGTGGTGTGTGTGTGTGTGTGTGTGTGTGCGCGCGCGCGCGTTGTCATTTACGTTGGAAGATTTGATTGCTTCCTTCTATCTGCCCAAGTGGACCATTTTCTATCTGGGGGATTGGTATCCCAAAGCTATGAGTTTGGTGGTATTGCCACCCATCCCATACTTTAAAGTGAGTACTTAAAAGTGTATATTACATAAACTATTGCCCTCCCTGTGGAATTTATACCAAAGTTATCTGTGTGCATTTTTCCCCACATGGATTAAATAAAATGCTGCTTAATTGCACTGACCATTTAACAGTAGGTTTGTCTCTGAAGTTACCATATTTAGTCTACATGTGATATAAAATGGCTCAAAGGACTGACTGACACTCCATTATGGTAGGGGCTCGCACATGTGATTGAAATAGATCTCGAATTGTTTTGTGAGGAAGGGACTACTATTCTGAAGCATATCATAGCCCAGTGCCAGAATGCAGAGATGGAAACCCATTGTGGCTGATATCTTAAAACATCATCTTTCCTCCTGGAAGTCTAGACTTGTGGAGGAGAGCCAGGCAGGTGTGATACCCAGATTCGGTTATGGGTTTAATGTTTACTCTGTTCTTTCATCCCCATTAATTCAAATACAGGGGAGGAAATGTGAACCGAGACGAGAAATCACTGACTCTCGTCCTAACTTTGTCATGAGTGTGGTTTAAAGTTATGCAAATGCTTCCCAGAATTGAGTCTTTTCTTTGTATCTTGTATTTGTATTTTCTTTGTGGAAAGAGTGACTGGATTCTTCTTTCCAGCCCTTTTAGCTTAGTGTTGGAAATGCTTCCCAAAGCATCTTTCACTTGATCCAAGTCTTGAAGAATGAGGCTAATGTTATTTGCTGAAAGAGAACATAGCATGTTCATCTCAATATACTTGGTGTGATTAGGACACCTAAAGATGACCTGAAAGTCAGGGGCCTGCGGATGGGGCAGATGGAAAGGAAGAAGGCTAGCTGAATAGCACTGTGGATGCCATCTTAAAGTACTTCTACCATCGTGTGGGTAACTGTGAAATTCTTCAACCTGTCAGTCATCTCCAGAGCGATATTTTATCAGGGACACTCAAATCATACTGAGGATGGATCAGTGGGCCAGTGAGATAAGAAAATAATAAGTTTTAAGTATTACTCTTCCTGCAAAAAGTTGATAAGGCCTGATCTAGTTTGTATGTATTAATGCTGGTGTCAGGGGATGAGTTAGTGTCTGAGAATGGGAGTTGTTGTCCAGCCATAAAGCTAGCGTCTTCCTGGTCTCAGCCTTCTGCTCTTAACCATGCAATCTTGTCTGGCTGGATTGCCACCATCATGCCGTTTGCCACCAGAGTCAAGCCAATGTGGTAATGTGAACCTTTGAACCCCTAGAACTGTGAATTATGTAGATATGGTTTGCTTATACATTATCCAGTCTCATGTGTTTTATCATAGCAGAAGAAAACAGACCAAGACAAGGTTGTAGGTAAAAGTTTTGTAGAAAAACAAACAAACAAACAAACAAACAAAGAGTTTCCAAGACCCTTGAGGTGTAATACCTTTCATGTGACTCTGAACTAAATGGAATATTCTATACCTTTTTAGCACACAATTAAATATTTAATTGTTTTGAAATTGAGACTTATTTTACTATTTATTTATCTTGGCTTGGGAAAATTAATTTTTTTCTAAACACTTAAAACCAACTTTGAATGTGACAATCTACTGTGCCTCGGACATAAAGAAATCAGGTAAATATCCATTAATATTATACTCCCTGTTTTGAAAAGACTTATAAATCCTTCTAATCTAGTTGAGATAAAAACCATTGCCATTTCTTTGTTACATGGAGGAAATTAAAATATAAAAGTTCATTTGACTCTTTCAGTCTGGAGAAAACCAAGCTGTTTGTTTTCTTGTTTGCTTTCTTTCCAGATTGCTTAACTTTGATGGAGCTGTTTGATTTTTTTTTTTTTTTTGGCGAAGTCAAAATAATTAAGTAGTTAGATTGTTGCTGAAGATAACACGCATAGGTTAACAAATGTATTTGCCTAATGATCTCATTTTGAGTTCAGTATTTGGGGCACAAGTCCTGTGACCTTAGCCAAATCATATATATCTTTGCAAATTGAATAGCTTCCTGGCCAATAAAATAGAACCCCAAGGGCCAATGAGAGACCATGTGAACCATGTGAATGAAGAGGGTTGCTGTCAAGCCTAAGAAACTGAATTCATTCTCCTACAACACTCTTGGTGGAAGAAGAGAACCAGCTCCTGCAAGTTATCCTCTGACCTTCATGTTCACACTGGGATATATACATACATACATACATACATACATACATACATACATATATATATATATATATATATATATATGCCTACACATGATACACTATAAAGAAATGAATAATAAAAGTTAAAAGTAGAAACTCCAGATTAATTTTATAAAATTGCGGCAAATCAGAAATCAGGTAATATATTCCTAAGGATTGTGCAAGATAGTTTTCTTTGCTCATCTGTTACGTATTTTGTCATCTTTAAGTTACTGTACAACACTTAGATATTAATGACTGCCTGTATCTGTTTGCTCTTGTATGCTTGCGGTTGAGGTACCACCTATCTGAGACCTCCAGAGAAGCTTCTTGTCAACCTGCTTTGTGATTTGGCTCAGCCCTCACATTTCGGTGGCGGATGTGGTATTATAAATGTTCTAGGAGAGAGCGCTGTGCCAAGAAGTTGTGCCAGTTGAAAGTGAAGTGAGAATTCAGAATTATGGAGATTTAATTTCCTGCTGAATAATTCTCCACAAGCTGTGTAAACTTCTCTTCCCTGAACAAATACTCAGAATAAAATACCTTAGATGCTCTTTTCCTTTTTAATAAGAAAATGTGTGGATTATTTGCACATAGAGTCAAGGACATCAGGAGCATCTGAGCCCAGATTGTGTAAGTCACCCAAAATCCCACTGTGCCCTCAGCCCAGGGAGCTTGGGAGACTGGGAGAAAGCAACTGTGGTCAAGGATTATTACCGTCATTGATTGTCTGTGGGTTTTCATGGCTCTTTAATAGGTTAACCACTTATGAAAGATGTCTAAATGGCCTGCCATTTAGAAAAAGAGTCTCTGATTTCCCATGACTCACTTAAGAATGGGAAACAACTAACTAACAGATGCTCATTATGAGTTAGTATAGAACTATAACCAGCAGTAAGTACTAGTTACTATTAATACACTAAACAAAGTCTTTTCAAGAGAGGCACTTCTTTGTGCTCTTAACATTTGAACTGAAACCTAAAGTTTAAGTATGAGATAGTCAGTTGCTAAGGGTATGAATAGTGAATCCAGGCAGCATAACCGTCCTATGCAAAGTTCCTGCTACAGGGAAAGGCTGGGTCAATGGAGAACTGCAATAAGAGCAGAGTTAGCATGGGGAAGTACACTAAGCTGCAGCTCGCTAAGCTCTAATGGGCTGAAGCACAATCTGAATCCATTCAAGATATTAATCAAAAGAAAAATGTGTAAGTTTTCTAGAATACATAATCTAGAATTACCTAGGAAGGGAATCTTAGCAAGAGGCTGTCTACCTTGGGTTGGCCTGTGGGTATGTCTGTTGAGGTTGTCTTAATTAAGTTGATTGGTATGGGAAGACCCAGCCCACTGTGGGTAGCACCATTACCTAAGCATGGAGTTATAAACTGTCAAGGGTGGAGAAACTGAGTGAATACAACAAACAAGCAAGAATGCATGTTTTCATTGTCCTCTGCTCTTAACTGTAGATGTGATATGGATCATTAAGTACTGCCCTTGAGTTCTGGGCTGTGATGGACCATGAGTTGAATTGCAAACTAAAACAAACCATGTCTTCTCTAAGTTGCCCATTCAAGTCAGGGAGTTTTATTACAGCAACAGAAATGAAAGTAGAACAGACATCATCAGATTAGATTCATAAAGATCAGGTTGCCTGCTGTGTAGAAACCCATGTAGAGAGAGGCATCCCAGGATGATAATTAGAATGGCCTTATTGTCTTCCTGGTAAATGACAGTATGGCTGGGTTAATCTGATGATAGAGATGAGGAAGAACAGCCTGAACTTTTAAGACCTATTGTGAAGTGAGGATCTGCATGGCTTGGGTCTGAAGATTCGAGAAGCAGGGCAGATAGAATAAAGTGGGGGCCCTCAGACTTGTAGCTTGTGTTTGAGTTGAATGGACAGGAGAGTCATTTGCTGCATCATTTCTGCTGAAGGGAGAATGCGGAGGAAAGGGTTAAAGCTCACCTATGTCATACTGAGTTGGAGATTCCAGCCTTCCAGCAAAGGCCTGGAGCAAATATTGGGTAACCTTGGAGCTCTGAGTAGGATGTAAACTTGGAGATTTAAAGTAGGAGGTTATTGAGCTATTAATACTTTCTGGTTTTTAATTAACATGTGACATGCATATTTGTGGAATACAGTGTATTTCAGTGCATGTATGCAGGGGCCTGAAGAGATGGATGGCCTAATGAGTTAAAGCATTTACTGAACAAGCATGAGGACCTGAACTCAGATCCCCAAATCCCACATCAAATTAGACATTCAAAGGATTAGGGGATCCTTGCCTGTTGTTTATCTGTTGTGACTTGAGTCCTGTGTCTTTTACAAAGAGATTTGTATATCAGTGTCAGAAGATGAGGCTTGTAACCCTTTCTACTCACCTCACCAATTCTTAGTGAGTGTGGTCAAAAACTATGTCTCTTTCTGTTCTCTGACTGCCAAGAGGTGCACAGCTTTACTCTGTTATAATGTTATGCGTGTTCTACAAACAATGGATTCAGTAACACACTGAAACCCCTGTAATTTTGAAACAAAATAAATAATTCCTTCTCTGTAAACTTGTTCTCTCTCTTTCTGGTGTTTGTCCCAGTAAAGAGAAGGGAAAGTGATGCCCTTTTCCATGAAGATGGTGTGGATATCAGAATCATTGCCCTTTTGAACCATTGGCAACTGCAATCAAAATCTATCTGTAGGTGAACCAATATACATACACAAACATATACATTGAAAAATCTTGAAAGATGGGTGTTTAAGAGCTGCGTTTTTAGCTCGGGTAATGCTTTGTTTGTTGGGCAAACATGATGCTCTGAGTTCAGATCTCCAAAACGTATGTGAAACTTGACTGGCGAGTGCACTGCAATGCCAGAGCTACTATAGAAAGATGGGAGGCAGAGACAGGAGAATTCCCAGAAGCTCATAGACCAACTTCCCTGGTAAATCTGTAGTGGACAAGAGAGTATACACTAAACAAGGTAGAAGATAAGAATTATCCCTTAAAGATGTCCTCTGACCCCCACATGTGTGCCATAGTACACACACACCCCATCCACATAGCACACACATACATGCCCCATTCACATAGCACACACACGCACACACACACACACACACACACCCCACACACGCATACTTGTTTTCTAAGCACTGGACTTTAAGAGACAGTGTGCTTCATATATACTGTAACTGTATTGCTACAGAAGGCAATGGTCAATGTGCTTCACATATATGGTAACTGTGTTACAGAAGTCAGTGTGCTTCATGCATACTGTAACTGTATTGTTACAGAAGGCAATGTGCTCCATATAAACTGTAACTGTATGTGTTACAGAAGGCAATGGTCAATGTGCTCTTCAAAGTGCCATTCTCTAGTCACTGAGCAGCAATAAATGCCTGTGATCACTGATGAAAGTAAAGGTTCCACGCTTGCTCTGGAGTTATGAGCTTTATGCTTGCATATGACCTGCTCACCACTCATGCCTCATGCATTTGCTGTCTGAGCTGGTGATTGGATTTCCTAGTCTTTATCATGGGGACATCTATGAGACAAATCCCAGTTGTAGGAGTTTTCCATTTCATGACTTTCTACTCCTCTGTGTAACTCGTGAAGCTCATTTTAAGATCAACTGTCCCTCACGCCTAAAAGTTCCCTGTCTGTCATGCCTTACAAGACTAATTATCATGGACAAGATGAAACAGAAACAGTGGTTGTCATGAATGATGGTGCAACTTTTTCTAGTCTTTTGACTCTATGGGCAGAGATGTAGGAGAGCCAAAAGACTGCAAATTTCACAATAGTTAATACCATATCTCTGGCCACGTAGTAACTGTGAAACAAAAAGTTAGTTGCTTACATCGCCTGTGTTGCAAATGTATCATCTTAAAAAAATTTATAAGGATCACTGTGGTATGGAATATTTATTCTATATGCCTTGGTTCTGAGCTAAGTGGGCTTTTCTGTGTATCTTTCCATTGTAACTCTCACTGTCACATACGCAGCCCATGTTGTCACGATCATTACTCCTCAGTCTCCTCAGGGTGTCTAAAATGAAAATCCGATATTCAAAAGGAGTCAATAAAGAACTAACTGAAGCTATTCCATCAAGTCAGGGGACTCTAAGCTAAAATGATATGGTTGAGAAGTTTCTCCCTGAAGGTAACAATCAGTTTCCTACTTTGATTTACCAAATCTAGGGAATTCCTTCCTCTTCTGAGAACATTGTAGTGAAAAATATGGTGATTTTTTCATATTGTAATATGTTGAAGAGTAATATAGGTTAGTTTGTATGTTCAAACGGGATAACACAACCATAGTCAACACAAACTCAATGAACATTAAGGTCAGGCAAATGTTTAGAGACATGTATACCTTTTATTAAAAAAAAAACTTTTATCTAAAAAAAACACTTTATCTGAGTACCATGATAATGCCCTGGCCTCTCTAATAAGAGGCAAGCGTTCTTCCAATGAGCCCAATATTGGATTCTGAAAAAAATACAGTTTATTGTCTAAACAGTAATATTATTCCTCATCTGTTACCTTTAACTGTCAACTCATTACAACCTAGAGTCACTTGAGATAAAAGTGTCACATTGAGGAAGTGCCTAGATCACACTGGCCTTCGAGAGTGTCTATGGGAGATTGTCTTAATTGTTAATGGATGTAGGAGGGCCCAGCCCACTGTAGGAGGCACTAGTACCTGAGCCAGTGATCCTGGGCTATATATAAAAACTAGTTAAGAGTGAGCCTCTGAGCATTCTAGTAAATAGCTTTTTTTAAATAGTTCTTCTTTTCAATTTCCTGCTTAAGTTCTAGCCCTGACTTCTAATGATGAATTGTGATCTGGAAGTTTAAACCAGATAAACCCTTTCTCCTTCTAAGTTGCTTCAGCTCAGAGTATTTTATAATGGCAGCAGAAGGAAGCTAGAATAATTCCCATAGATCTGGGTAAAGGTCAACTTTAAGCTAATATCCTTAAGTGAGAGGAAAGAATCACCCATGGAGACATAAAATCATAAAGATGTATTCATGCTGAACATTGGGGTTGAGAGTTCTTACTTGGGGTATGTGGATGGAATCTCAGTTCCTGCATTGATTTCATAGTAGATGAATTCACATGCTTCACATACTGTGTGAAGTACTCATAACCACAGCTTCTAGCTTTGGTTTTATAACTTCCACGGAATCATCTGATACCTAAGGAGATACTACAGAACAGTCTTTTCTTACTCATTTAAACTCTAGATTCTCATTTCTATCTCTTCTATACTGGAAAAAAGCTGAACTGAGGTTTAGTTCCACTACTTTCTTTCTAAAGGTTTCCAAAGAACCCTGGAATTCTGGAGATTGTAATGGGCCTTCATCCAGGAGTAGGGCTCTGATTGTCATTGGATATTTCTATCCCAGGAAAGGCATACCATTTATTGCTCCAAGAGGATGCTTTGAGGGATGGTTTTATATATCAACTTAAGTGTACCACAAGGCACCAAGACAGTTGTTTAAACATTATTCTGGGCATGTGTTTGAAGCTGCTTTGGGATGAGGTTCTACTTTATACTGGTAAGTTGACCTCTTAGATATGGCTCACCTCATGCATTTGGTTAATATATATATATATAGAAAGGAGCTAAAGAAGAAGGAATTTTTCTAGTCTGACTGCTGAGCTAGGACATCAGTCATTCCCTCTTTCAGTCTCACAATGGCACATTGGCTTTTCCTGGGCCATGGAGCTTGCCAGCTTGCAGATATGAATGCATAGTATTGCCTGCCTGGTCTGATTCTCAAACTATTGAACTCCAGAAATTGTTCCCCACCAGTTCTTCTGGACTCCATCTTTCTGACTGAAGATCTGAGGACTTCTCAGTTCTCATAATCACATGGACAAATTCCTTATAAAAATCACCCTCTGTCTATGTAGAAATACTCTTGTCACATTGGTCTCATGTCTATAAAGAACCTTAGCTATTCTTCTTTATAAATAACCCCTTGACTAAATTTTCTTCAGTGAGTTAGGACCCTGCCAAACACACATATTATATTCCAGTAAGATGTAATAACTGAGCTTATTATATAGTTTGTATTTGATTTTTTTTCTCCCTTTTCCATATATTGTATTTTATGAAAAAATCATTAATCCAGAAGAATTCAGGTTATTTCTATACCAAAAATATCTCTGGAGAATTTGATAGGCACTTTTAGAGCAGTAGATTTTTTTTCTTTTTACCCAAGAGATAAATGACATTTAGAAATAAAACTTGGGATTTTTAAAAATATTTTGCTTTTTTTTTATAAGTTCCAAATGTAAGAGTAGATTTGCTTTGTCATTCTTCATTTCAGTTTGTTGCCAGCTCTGGGTTTGTACTGGTCTTGGTGAAAATAGTTTCATTCCCTGTAGAAAGAGTGTCCAATTGTTTTAATTTTCTTCATTGCATCTGTTAAGCAGCTCTTTCATCTTTGCAATCAAGTTTTGTTGCATTTGAAATCCTTCAAAGATGCTCAAGAAAAGAATATTGACCTTGGAACACAAGAGTGCGGATTAAGTGGCGGGGTCATGTAGGGAGAAAGGCTAGGCACAGCATCGAGGGCTGTGGTGGTTAAATGATTGTTGATCTACTTGGGGAAAACTTTGGTTATCACCTTGGGCTTCTTTGACACTCTTCTGTGTTGAATTCTAGTTGGGTTATGTTCTGTTCAATATGAATTACCAATTTTTAGTTTATTCTTTTCCTGACCTGACAAAGTTCTGTATAGCCATGAAGGCATGTTGGTTCATTGTCTGTTGCTATGACTTCTGACTTCGAACCACAGCCTAGGTAAATCATAACAAAGATTTTGTTTATTTTGAATCATAATTTAGGAGCTCTGAGAACATGATGTTAGTGCCAATTTGAATTTTGATAAGGACTTTCATTCTGGTTAGATATAGCGTATGTGAGATAGAACAAGCTTCTTATCCTATCTCTTCCTCTTCTTATAAAGCCACTAACTGCATCATGTGACCCCCCACCATAATAGCTGCATCTCATTACAATTACCTTTTGTGTTAGGGAGCCATTGGTGACGATAATGAAACGCTCAAGGTAACTGACTCAGAAGTAGATTGATTCTCTACTTTGCCTTGAGCCTGTAGTGAGGCAACACACATAGTAGGGGAATGTTCTGAAATGTTTACATCATCAGCCAGGAAGCAGAAAAAGAGAACAGACCAGGCTCCACAATTAACTTAAAGAGCATCTTCTCAGTGATCTAAAGACCTGCTGCTGCCTTTCTTCATCTCTAAGGATTCTACTCACTTCCAGGAGAGACACTGTGGACCAATTCTTTAAGCTGTGAACCTTAGGAGGGCATTGATCCAAGCCACAATTTCTCAGAAATATCCTATCTCCAAAATATCACTAACATATAATCTTGGGGCTTAAATTTCCCAAGCATGAAATTTGAAAGACATTTCAAACCTTCAGATTCCCTGCTTGGACCTCAAAGTCCATGTCTTCCTCATATGCAAAGTATTAAATTCATCCCAGTGGTGCCAAAGTCCCAAGCTCTTGCAGCATATCTCAAAAGTCCAAAGACCAGAGTCTTGTCTGCAGCAATATTGGCAAGCCTGGAAGCATGAGATAAATTCACCCCAACCACGAGTCTGAGAAGCAAGTGACTTGTGACACTGGAATATCAAAACTGCTGTAGGCTAAACTCTTCTTAATGGAAAAATAAAGTTTCACATTAGCGGTGCTGACCTATTTAGCCCTCACAACTGCTTTTCAGATAGAATATCATGCAAATGATTCTGATTCTTGTTTCTTTCATGTGCTGGGCATCAACTGTCCATTTTTCCCACTCACCATTCTTATCTTTCATGATCCTGCTAAAATGGCTGTTAAGTTTTGCTTCCAATATTAAATGTTTCTACTTCTCTAGAGAGCACTGATTACTCCACAGACCCTATGTAATTCTAAAACCCAAGAGGAAAAACAATGATAAACCCAAAAGCTTTGGAATTATCTTCTTTGGTTCCATGTCCTACTGCCTGGACATGATTGATATTAAGGCCAGGCCATGAGGACCTGGGAAATCTCAATCCCTGTGACCTCCCTTGATTGAACCCATGCTTCTATACTTGGTAGATACAGATTTTCCCCAGGCTGGCCTTGCATGCTCCTAGTAAGCCTTGCTGTGTTAAGAAGCCTCTGCAGCAGCTTCCACCTGAGAGACTGACTTGTTATCTTATAAGGGTACCCTCTGTGGTGGTTTTGCCCCTAGGATAAGTCTCTGCTAGACCCCCAAGGTAGCCTGAACAGTATTTACCACTGAAGTGGACTCCTCCATTTCTCCACAGTTCATATGTAATGGCATGCACGACTGTACGTTTAGATCTTTTAAAAACTTATTTACATATGGATTCTCAAATGCTTCAACCCACATTCTAGACCGAGATCCAAAGGTAGAGGAGAAAAGATAGTAAAAATGGACAATGGGATGTGAACCTGTTTAGAAGTAGTTCCTTGGTGTGGTTCCATTCTCCATTTGTCAGGATACCAGCGGCAGAGTCAACAGTGGTGGCACTTTCTAGCAGAAACTGCCAGGCCTCCACCAATTCAATTTGGTGCAAGTTAGCAGGACGGACCAGGACTAGCAGGGATGCCAGGAAAAATTCGTTACTGTGCCTCTCTCAACTAAGCAAAGATCAACGAAGGAGACAACAAGAAGCCATTGAAGCTTTGCAAAGCTGTTTATGCAAAAGCGCCATCCAAACATTAAGTTTTCTTCTATGGCTCTTTCCTCAGCAAAACACCATGTGAGTCTGTCTCAGCAACTGTACAGACTCCCTGTGACTGACGGCTCTCCATTCTTTCAATTAATTGATTGTATTGTGCTTAACTGTATATTCACGTTGACCAATTTTAAGTTCACTGGGCTTTTCTACTATGTATACAGTTGGGCATAAATACTATCTAGCAATAATTCATTTTAACTGTCCTATTAGTCTTGGGGTTTCAACTTGGTTGTTATTTATAATATAAATTAATGGAATTTAACTTCACTATATGAATACCATAATGTTCTTAAAACATTCTATTCAATATTTTCCTACAAATTCTTGAACATATTGATCATCGGTGTTTTAAAGTCCTTGTTAAGTCAATCTAGGGCACCTGGGACATTTGTAATTTTGTTCTTATTAAGGAGGAAAAAACCTGTTTTTATTATAGCTCACATTTCACAAATCTAAAACTGTTTTATTCAAACCCTTGTACATTTTGTGTCATGGAGGCCTTGGAGCCTGTGATTCTGAGTTGTGCTGAGCCTTACCCTGGGGCTCCTCCCATGAGTCTTCCCCTCCCCCATGAAGTCTTAGGTTAATCATGGAATTAGTGGGCAGGATTTGGAGCTTTGTCTTTGTGACTCTCTTCAAGCTTCTTGCATTAACTTGTAGCAACATTGTTAGTCCCCAGTTCCTCCAAAATTTTCAGACGCCAACCATGATATGATTTTCTGCTTGTGATCTATCATTTAAATGAAGACCAATAAATACCCACAGCACAGTCAAGACATAATTGAGTAAGAAAGACGCACATTCAATGTGCAAAATTTGAAGAGGTAATCAGTGGCTCACCCAAGATTGGCACTGCCATATGAGGATTGTGTTCCTTATATTTTCCACTGTATTATGAGCACTTATATTTTATATGTAAAGCTCTCTGTTATTCATGAAAATGAAAATGTTATTCATTCAAGAAAAATGAAACTATCATTACAAAAAATGTCAAAAGGGAAAGAAAACCCCAAAATTGGTTTTCCTATTGCCTAGTAAACATGCACACATGTGCACGCACACAAACAGACACAGAGAGAGAGAGAGAAAGAGAGAGAGAGAGAGAGAGAGAGAGAGAGAGAGAGAGAGAGAGAGAAGAAAGCACTGAGAAGGAGTATGAGTCAGAGATCTGAGTATATTTGGGACAAAGGATAAAATTGTGTGAAAGTAAAGTTTTCTGTTTTTCAATTGGAAGAGCAGACATGCAAGGGATGTTGAGAAAATGTGAACTAGAAGGAAGGCCATTGAACCGTAGATTTTTCAAAGAACTATAGGCTTTCTGGATAGGAAGAAACAGGGACATGACACAAATCAGAGGGCTCAAAGACTATTTAATGCATTTCAGTGAATGTCAACTCCCTACCTCTCACTCCAGTCAACTACATGCTTATCTTGCATATCACTTCAGAAGACCGAGACTAGTACATCAGGAGAGGTCAAAATGTCCTATCCTATGCCAGAGGTTAAGCAATGTCTATGAAATAGGGAGATACAGAGAAAATATATGTCTAATGGGAATATTCTTGGCTCTGGTTTGATACTCTGAAGCCAGCATATTGGCAGCCAGCCCTCTCTTGCCCTTGGCAAGAAACTGTATAATTCTTCTCTGGAGGAACTGGCTTAAGAGAAATGCCTACAGATGCTAACATCTGGGCACATTAGTGAAATGGTCAAGACTCTGTCAGATTTATAAAACACTATAGCCTTAGATCTATCTACTTATATATGAAACTATCATGCCAAAGAAGACAACACTGAACAGAAAGCTAGAGAGAATTACATAAGATATAAGTTTGGGGTATAAACTCTGGTGTCTAATAAACTAAAAATAAGCAAAAACTTATTGTTAATAAAATGTCCTGTTTTAGGCCAAAGGGGGGAAAATCTCTACAAACTTAATAAAGCAGAAATTTTATAGACTATATTCCCTAGTTCCATAGCATGACATTATAAATCGCCAGTAAAAGCACTTTTTGGTTGCAAACAGCAAAAGATAATATGATTCTTTTAAACAGGAAAAAATTTTATTGGAAGAAATGCAGAGAGCCTGTGGAACTGAATGTTTGTTAAAGAATGAGGCAAGAAGAAATGCCCAGCTGTCTCAAAATAGTCTACGAGTAAAATGTTTAACAAAGTTTATGTGTTAGTTAAAAATAAATTGAAGATACATTTCTCTCTAGCATAGACCAGCGGTCATTATTTCAGGAGACAGTAAGCCTGAGGAGAACAAGAACCAAGGCAAAACACCAAATGCACTTACTGACCCATCTCTTAAATGAGACACTGGACCTCAGGGGGAAGGAGTCTACCTGATCTAGAGAGGTAACGCCGTGTAAGCAATACCAGCAGAAGAACAGGAGGTGTCTCCTAGCTCCTCCCTTGTGGCTGTGGAGTCTATGAAATGGACTGGAGAAGGGCAGTACAAAGAAAACGAACAGATTCATTTTATCTGTGCACAGTAGAGCAAGAAATAAATGAGCAGGATATTTTCAAATTAACCACAGGGGTGGATTAATGGAAACACCACAGTCCAAGCTTGACTTATCCTGGGGCATGCAAGAATGATCCAACAATTGGAATCTATTACTCTAGATTAACATATGAATTGAAAAAACAAACACATTATGATATCTTCTCAGTGGGTGCCACAAAGATTCTATTGGCATCTTAGCGTTCGTTCCTGATTTTTTTTTTTAAAATAAACTCATTAAACTAAGAATAGAAAACAGCTTCCTTGGGTTGACATCATCCTGAATCAGAAAATCACAGCACCCAGCCTAACAACTACAGAAACTTTAGATGCATCCCCTGAAGTCAGTATGAGCCATGCTCTTAGACATCTTTTCACCATCATGTCTTCCTTCCTAACAGAACATCAGGGTTCTTTAGAAGCAGAGGTAATCTCAGATCGTGTCTGGTCATCATGCTGCAAAGAAAAGACATACACTTTTTAAAATAATTATTTTTGGATATTGTCTGTATTTAAATTTCAAATGTTATCCCCTTTCACCCCACTTCCATCCCCTTTTCCCCTTCACTTGTTTCCATGAAGATGCTCCCTCTCCCAACCACCCTCTCCACCTTAGCACCTTGATGTTTTCCCCACACTGGGAAAACGCACCTTCACTGAACCAAAGGCCTCTTCTCCCATTGATGCCAGACAATGCTATCCTCTGCTAGGTATGCACCTGGAGCCATGGGTTAATCCCTGGGAGTTCAGGAGGGTTTGTTTGATTGATAATGTTGTTCTTCCCATTGGATTCCAAACTCTTTCAGTTCCCTGGGTTCTTTCTCTAGCTCCTTCATTGGTGACCCTGTGTCCAATCCAAAAGATAGCTGATATTGAGAAAGATTCTTCTCCCCTTTTTAGTTAAAGGCATTAACCATTTCCTGCCTTTGCTTCATCTTTATACCTTTATTTCTAAGGGAATAGGAACTAAGAAATAAGGAGCTTTTAAACTTCAGCATTTGAAGGACAATGCAACAAGAAACTAGATGTACTTCTGGGGCTTCCAGTTATAGCCTAACCTATGGCCTCCTGCTTCTGGGAAGATGAGAAAGGAAAAAAGCATTAACAGAGCTATTCACAGCACAATACAACTGGAAACTCAGAGATTAGCAGAAATGCCCTCTGTAATTAATGACACTCCATGAAGTTTTAGAAGTTAACAGGGTAGGAAGAGAATGACTGATTAAAAGCTGGAGAAAAGACACAGAGTCATATCATGAGTCAAATGTCTGCCTTGGAAACTGAGCGGGACCATTGTAAAATCTGAAAGAACTACAGGGGAGCCTTTCATAACTGGCTCTAGCATCAGGATGCGGCAATCCATCATTTTCTTAGGTAGGAAGCAGATGAGTGGAAGACAAAATTAAGTGACACTTAAGAAGACATATTCATGACCCATAGGAAGACAATTTTAAAACTGGTCTGATGGACAAGTTAAATATAGAGACATACCTTGCCCTTGTATGACTCAGCACTGATCGAATGTATTGTAGAAGAGCCAACTATTTCTAAGTTATTTAAAAAATTTGAGGGAAAGTCCCCACACAGTATTTTATTAAGCTTAGCAAGCAGTTATAAAAGTTCCACAAACATTAAATAGACAAACTAGGCAAGAATATTTGAAAGTAGAAAAAAAATAGTAATTTAATGAATGTTACTTTCCCTTATCTCAGCATATCAAAAAGCATGATAATTAAAGCAGTATGATATCATCCCTGTGATAAATTAACACTAATAACGGAGTGAGTTTATTAGGACCAACTAAAGACTTAAGCAATGAACTTATGTTTGTGATAAAGGTGTATTGTGTACTTATACATGTCTTAGGCTTAGCCTCTTCTATGTCCCATGATCAACATATTTTGAAGACTTTAAGGGATTATTGTTAAGAAAACATCATTTAGATGCACTACATTAGATATCTGAATGAAAGCACACTTGGAATAAAGGCACATAACTGCACTGTTGAGAGGCCAGAATGCAGATGCTTTCATTTGCATAATCTAATGCTGATATGCACTCCTTGGTATCTTGAAATTCTCAGGTCTACTTGAATAGAGGCAGCAGAAGCCTCTGAGAAGACTAGGTGGCTTCTGACATGTCCTCAGGATTGGTGGCTTGTGGTTTGGTGGCCAGATCTCTAGAGAACATCTTGGGTTATAGAATGAATTGAGAGTCATGGGCACAATGTTGGGAGGTCTAAAGAACTCTAGCTCAGCCACTCTGGAAAATGTTATGGTTTGGGGAGTGAGAGATGAACATGTGAATATATGTTAAAGATCTCTAGCCTTGGATGAATAGGCAACCTACATTGTGGACTTGAGGGCATTGAAACCATGGAAGGCATAAAAATAAGTGGGTGAGTGAACCTTCAACTGTGTAAGGATGGATCATTAAGAGATCCCTGTGGTCCAATCTGAAGGGCCGATGCTTTTAACAGACCAGACAGTCCAGAGCCTCATTCTGCAATGGACTCGAGGACACCTGACTATCTCTGCCCTCCAGTCTGGTATTTGCAGCTAGGAAGATCAGAAGCCTTGAGAAGATTCCACATCTGTTCACAACCTCACTCACATCAGATTTAGTGGTTACAGAAATGTGGTCGATTTGTTCCCTTAACTGATACAGGATAAAGGTGCAGTTGGTGGACAGCACATTTTACCACTAAATTTATGAAGGGAATCACAATTTAGGTGCATTTTAATAAATGTAAGTGTTTCTATGCCATGTGTCATCTCCATCTTCCTACCTCATTGTAGGTAGACATAATCTATTTAAAGTTTAGGTTAGGAAGATACAGATATTTTCCTCAGTATCTCCTGTTGCTGAATGCATGTGTTGTTTTTCTCATTTTTTTTTGAAACCGAAGTAAAGAGCATAAACATTAGTGTGGCCCTGCATCTCCTGTAGGGTGAATGTCTAGAGAAAAAAAAACCTGGACCAAAGTGTATGTTTCAAAAGAATTACGCTACTGCCAAGTTGCTCTCCTAAAATGTTTGCTTCAGTTGGTAGCTGCCAAAATGATGTTTTAGAGTGGGCCTGGATCCTGGCAATCAGGGAATATTCTTATACAGTTTTACCTATGCCAATCTGATAGCTGAAAACTGCATCATCCCTTCATCACTGTGTTTTGAATTTCTGAAAACACAGGAAGCTAAGGCCCTTTTCGTATCTGCTGGCTCCTTTTATGCCTTGATACAAGGGAAACCAGCAAAGACATTTTTTTGTTGTTTAACACATTACACTTACAGAACTACAGTGTAGGATGTATGTGCTATCATTTCTAACTTCATTTTTATTTCATTTTTCTGAAACTACTTTTAAAAATGATATATTTTAAATTTAAAATTTAATTTTTAATTCTTCTCTCATTCATTATATCCTGACTACAGTTTCTCATCTCTTCCCTCCCCTAATATCTCCCCATTACCTCCTCTCTCCCACCAACCCCTTTGCCTTTTGTCTCCTCTCAGAAAAGAGCAGGCTTCCTAGGGACACCAACTAAACACAGTATAACAAGCTACAATAAGACAAGGCATGCATTATTCCATCAAGGCTGAACAAGGCAGTACAGTAGGGGGAAAAGATCTCAAAAGCAGGCAAAAAAGAGTCAGAGATAGCTCTCACTGTCAAAAGAATCCCACAAGAACACCAAGCTGCTTAGCCGTAACATATATGCCGAGGACCTAGGTCAGACACCTAGAAGCTCCCTGATCTCTTGCAAGGTCACATGAGTACTGGTCAGTTGGTTCTGTGGGCCTTGTTCTTGTGGTTCTTGAACTCTTGGGTCTCTCTGATCATTCCTCCCCCTCATCCACAAGAACCCCCAGCTCTGTCTAATAGTTTGGCTGTGGGATTCTGCATCTGCTCCCATCAATATCTGGATAAAGTCTCTCTGATGATGATTGTCCTAGGCTCTGGCCCTAGAACACTGTGCAGGCAGGACAAACTGTAGGTCAAAGGTTTTGTGGTTCAGCCGGTTACAGAAGATGGCCAGTGAAGTCTCCATTACTAGGACTCAATGCTAGGGCTACTGTCAGATTCCATGGAGTTTCCATTGCACTAGGGTTCTATGTAGTTCTGGAAATGCCCACCGATTACTGCATTTTCTCCCTCACACCTCGCCTAATCCCTTTTTTCCCTAACCCCACCTACCACCAGCAAAATCTATTCTATTAATCTTTCCTAGGGAGATGCTTGCACCCTCCCTTAAACTGTTCTTGTTACCTAGCCTCTCTGAATCTGTGGACAGTAGCATGAATATCCTTTATGTTACATCTAATACCCACTTATAAGTGAATACATACCATGTATGTCTTTCTTGGTCTTTGTTATCTCACTCACGATGATATTTTCTAGTTCTACCCATTTGCCTAAAAATTTTCTTGCTTTTAATAGCCGAATTGTATGGATGTATCACATTTTCTTTATCCATTCTTCAGTTGAGGGACATCTAGATTGTTTCCTGTGTCTCGCTAATATGAATAAAGCTGCTATGAACTTGAGCAAGAGATTTTTGCCAACTCCGTATCTGATAGAGGGCTAATATCTAATATATATATATATATATATATATATATATATATATATAACTCAAGCAACTAGAAATCAACAAGACAAACAATCCAATTAAACATATGGTACAGCTATAAACAGAGAAGTACCAATAAAGGGGTCTCACACGGCAGAGAAACACTTAAAGAAATGCTCAGGATCCTTAGCCATTTGGGAAATGTAAATCAAAACAGCTTTGATATTCTATCTTATACCTGTCAGATTTTTTTTTTTAAAGATCGAAAGCACAAGTGACAGCTCATGCTGGTGAGGGTGTGGAGCAAGGGGAACACTCTTTCACTGCTGGTGGGAGTGCAAAAGTGTACAGACACTTTGGAGGTCAATATGGTGCTTTCTCTAAAAATCGGTAATCAATATACCTCAAGACCCAGCTATACCACTTCTGAGAATATATCTAAATAATCCTAGGTCTTGTTTGTAACCTAGCTTGTCATTTCATTTTATATGCTTCTTAAAAAGCATAGTTAAATTATGATAAACACTACACCCTTTGTTTTTAATAAATACAGTATACTTACTTATGTTTTTTATTGTTTTTGATATGTCTGGACCTTTGGAGATTTAATGACACTATGCAATTCTCTTTTCAAAAAGTTTTATTTCCTCTGTGGTCTCCGTTTCCTTACGCACAGATATGTGGTGTTTTTTTTTTCTTTTCTTTGTTCTTGGGATAATTTGAGATTCTGCATCCAATGTGGATGTTGTTTGTAGTTGCTCAAGTATTTAATGAGAATATTTAAGTTACTTACCAGAAGAGGAGTTATTAATAGCATTAAGGGCTATCTTTTGGAATGAGCTGAAATACTTAGCCTGTTATCTCCAAGGCTGGCCAGTAACACTCTTTTGTCAACACTGAACTCCTGGGGTTTTTCTTTTTTTCCTTTTTATGTGTGTGTGTGCCCTCAAGTGAGTGAGTGAGTGTGAGTGTGTGTGTGTGTGTGTGACTGTTAGTTTAGCTTTTGGATGTTAGTATTTATTTGGTTATCCTAACTTGTTATCTAGCTGAGGATGACCTTGGACTGCTGATCTTCATTCCATTTCCTCTCCAGGGTTGAGCTAACAGACCTGAACTACCACGCTTGACTCTTCTGCGATTCCATCCACTCTAGAATATGTGACAAAAGTACTGACAATTTATTACAAAAGATATCAAGGGCATCTTGATTGACTTGGGTCTTACCAAGGGCAAGGGACTTTCTAGATAGAAGAGCCAGTGTTGGAAGCTCTGAGAGAGCACTGATTATTAATGTTATCTTTGTAAAGGATGAGAAGTCATCTACTAAAAATAATGATGGCGCTAGAGAGTCAGCTTAGCCATTCAGAGTGCTTGAGGATCTGAAGAGGACCTGAGTTTGGTTCTAGCAAGGAGCTGTGCTGACCACAGAGAAGGGGTGGACATATATTACTTCATTAATTTGGTGAAAGAGAAGCAATGTCACCCTGCCCCTACTCTGTGTAGCAAGTGAGAGGTGACCTTGTCATTTTTAGTGGGGAAATGAGTGTAGGAGAAGATACCACTGGTGTGGTGGTTCAGAACAACCTTTCTTCCAGCTTCAGGGGATTTGATACCCTACTCTGGACTCAACGAACACACATATTCACACATGTACAGTCGCCTTTCATCCTGTATGTAAAAAGAAAGAAAAAAAGGAATAATGAATGTAGTTAGAGATCGAAACGGGTTGTTTGAGAAATAGAATCATGTCATATTTTTGTCATATTTATATTGTATTTATTTAGTGTGTATGTGTGTATGTGTGTGTGTGTGTGTGTGTGTGTTTGTGTTTGTGTACTACATCACATGAATGGAGGTCAGAGGACAACTGTGGGACTCAGTTCTCTCATTCAGTATTTGAGTTATAGGGTTCTAATTCAAATTACCAGGCTCAGGGTTAAGTAACTTTGTTTACTAACCTATCATCCTACTTTGTGGGTGATTTTCCTGCCTGGGGTACCCACTGTGATCCTGACATACACTGACATGCTGATTCATGCCAAGCCCTCTCTGATAGGCCTGACAGTTGACCAGTCCTGACCACTTTTATTTTATTTATTCTAGGGTGAAATAACCATTCAAAACACCAAACTCTTCTCAACAAACTCCCTTTGACATTTCTTGCGTGACCTCCATTTACCTCTGAGAAACAGGGTTCATGTAAGAATTCCACAGAGGGACTGTGTTTAACCTAGCTCAGATTATGTGACCTTGAGAATGAAAAATATTTTCTCTCTATTTGGATGCTTGGATCCAGACCCATGGGCTCTCTGTCAGATGAGGCAAGGACATCAGGCTAGTGCAGCTGGGGAGACCCCAGCTGCTGGCTTAGTTTATCTGAAATTGCTCAGAGATACAGCAAATGTCATTGAGATACTAAGCCGAGAGACCCATCAGCAACATTAAGCATCCTATTTGGTTTTATGTCTTTGCATTACCAAATGACTAAGCTTCCTCTTTATTTTCCAAGAAAAATCAAGTGAAGTTAATGATTAGATATCAATTCTAAGAGATAAGTGTTCCCATCTTGATCTCAAGGCTCTTTCCATGAGACAAGAGGGTGTTCTAAACTCCCTGAGTCCTGTTCTTCTGGTATAAAAACAGTGCCTCCAACCAAACACAGTAGTGATTTTGGGGACAGCTTCTCTTCTGTCCCTAGGTATCATTTCTTATTGGGTAGGTTTTTCTTTTGTCTCTCCCATACTAGCATTTTTAAAAGCAGTATAAATGCAAACAGATAGGGTGATTTATAGCTTCCCTCACTCATAACAACTGGAGAAAATTGCTTTTGTAACTGAGCCGATTCTCTGGGCTCTTAGATAGTTTTAGATTTTTTCCATAAGCAAGGAGCTGTGCTGACCACAGAGAAGGGGCGGGGATATAATCCTTCATTAATTTGGTGAAAGAGAAGCAATGTCATCCCGCCCCTACCCTGTGTAGCAAGTGAGAGGTGACCTTGTCATTTTTAGTGGGGAAATGAGCGTAGGAGAAAAATACCATTTTCTCCGAATAAAAACTGGAAAGAAAAAAAAATTTATTTACTTTTTCCTACCGGGAACAGTGTTCCGTGTTTTTATTTGCCATTAGCGAGTGTCCCGACTCCTCATGAAGTTACAAATTTCTCTGTTTGTAGATTTGAAAACAGCCCAGGCTGGGAAATTCATTAAAGCCAGAAGGCAGCAGTCTTTCATCCAAAGGACTGCCCTGTCCTGCAGAACAGGGCACACGAATCATGAGCAGCTGGTTCCTTTGGGGGAAAGACATGCTGGAAATTTCAGACCAGGTAATGATGACATGTACTCCTTCCCTATGAGATTTAAGAGAGAGTGAGAGAACCTAATGAATACAACATGATCTAGATCAGGGGACTTCATGTTAGGTAGGAACAACTTTCATATTGAGACTCATCCCTACAAGCATCCATAGTACTTTTCAAACTAGTCTATTTTATTAAACAATGGCCAAAGCTCTGCTACGTTCATTTCTTGATCAGTTTCATAGTGATATCTGTGCAAACTACAGAGATGTAAAAGATAAACATCCAGCCCCATCCTGGCCTAATTTCTACAATTGTTTCCTCAAGCTTTTCCTGATACCATATCTATTATCCCTTATTTCAATATATAAAATAGTCAGTCCACTTTCTCTTCCCTCTGCTCTGCTCATTGGAGATCGTCAGCCTCCAGCATGCATCAGTAGAACTTAAATATTAGCCCTCAAGAAAGGTTGAGATTTGGACTTGACCTTCTGAGCCAGGCATTAAGTCATAATAAAAAAACATAAGTGCTTCATAGCTTTGGTTTAGCTAAATGGATTCCTTATGTCAACATCTTAAAGCACAATAGTACTCTTGTTATTGATGACATTAGTGGCCAAACTTGAAGATGCCTAATGTATCTTCTGTAGTGTGGAAAGTCTTGGAAAGGGAACTGAAACTAGTAACTTGTGTAACTTGACTGATACACTCCAGGAGCTATTTCACAGGTGCACCCAGCCCATTTAGGTGGAAACTTTACAATTTGTGAGATTTATCTTGAGAAAGGTACAAAAAAATATTTTTATCTCCTTTTCTCTTTGTTAGCATTAAGAAGCCCTCTTTGGTCTGGGCTTTACCATCATGTTATTTAGTTTGCAATGCAAGAATAATTAACCGTGGGTGTAAAATGCTAGGCAGCAATGATCTTACATAAATATGAATGTAAGAATATATTTTTCTCAGGCCAACTTGGGTCTTGGTCCACTCTCCACAGCCACTGGGAATATAAACTCACTGCTGGGGTCTCCTGGAGCTTCTGGAACTGCTTTGTACAAAACCAGAAGCAATATCAGGGGAACTGAGACTCTCAATGTGCTATAGAACTCTCTTTCTCTCTCTCTCTCTGGATCAGATGTAGAACATCTAATTTGTATGTTCAGCAAATGTGCTCACAAATGCATTGACCTTTTAGCCTTTAAAAGGAGAGGGGGCAGCTAGAGAGATGGTTCAGGGGTTTAGAACACTGACTGATCTTCCAGAGGTCCTGAGTTCAAATCCCAGCAACCACATGGTGGCTCACAACCATTTGTAATGGGATCTAATGCCCTCTTCTGGTGTGTCTGAAGACAGCTACAGTATACTTACATATAATAAGTAAATAAATCTTTTTTTTAAAAAAAGAGAGGGGAGCAGATTCTTAACCATTTTATTGATTAACAGGCTATAGAAATTGAGGTGGGATTACGTAAACCCTAGAACTACAGATGAGAGAAAGCATACATTTATTTTTTCTAGAACTGGCTAGATTTTTTTAAAAATTATGATCATCTCCCATGAACAGCATAACTTCATTCTTCTTTGTGGTTGAGAAATATAAATCAGTAAATACATTGATATCATATGTGTGTGTGTGTGAGAGAGGGATTATGATATACCATATATCCATCACATATTCTTTACTTCTTTCTATGTTGTTGGGAATCTACACTAGTCCATAACATGAAGAGTGCTTAAATGAGCAATGTTGTGCAAATGTCTCTATGATAAGTGGGCTTGGAGGCCTTGGAGTATCCAAGTGATGAATGTCCGAGCAGATGAATAGGGAAGGAGAGAAACACGGATGAGAAGAGATGGGGTTTAAGGGAGAAGAGATTTGGTAGACAATATGTTTAACATAGGACATGTGATGTCAGAAATACCTTAGAGAGAAAATGTGAAGGAGATGAAATTATAGAAAGAATTCAGGGACAACACAATAGAGTTTGAAAGAAAAACTCAGAGGGGGAGGGTAAGTTTAGAGGCATAGAATGAATGTTCAGTAATCTCTCAGACATTCTGTTTTCTCATGATTCCCTGGGCTACCATCCTCTCTTTCCATTTAAGTTCTAAGGGAGCCAGTCACTCTGGCTGCATCTATCTTGTTGTGGATGCCAAAGCTCATGGACCTGCTGCCATGGAAACAGGATTTAAATATAGCCCCTTCCTATTGTATGAGTAATGAGTCATGGAATACTAAAGGTCACAACAACAGGGGCATTTGAATGAGTTTTAAAACCCTATCAGGAAAAAAAGGAGGAAGTGGGAAGCTAGCAGCTCCTCCAGTAGACATTGCTGCTTCTGTGGGATAGGTGCTCAGGAGGAATGTTTATCTGCATTTCTCTGTTCAAGGCTTCCCAAGGGAGAAACAGCTGCTGTTGGACATCTATCGAAGTCCAGAGCTATCGAAGGGATGATTAAGTGACATCTTTGGGACTAATGTGAGATAAGCCAGAGCAAATATCTACGTATTTTTCACTGTAATTCGCACCTGAATTAAAAGTTCAAATCATGACTTTTATGATGCAGGCCGTCACACCAGGCTGTTCCAGATCTCTCATTATTACTCTCAAGTCTTCCTTCTAAGCCATGGCCAGTTATAGTCTGCCTTTATGTTCAGCTGTTCTAAATGGACTAGAGCATCCCAGGCTTCCCTTCCCTTCTCTTCCCTTTCCTCTCCTTTCCTTTCTTTTTCCCTTTTCCTTTGCCTTCTCTTCCTGTCTCATTCCTTCCCTTCTCCTTCCTTCCCTTTAGTTTCATTCTTCCCTTGCCTTTCGTTTCCTTTATTTTCTTAAAAAAAAAAATCTCTGTATTTCTGTACCTCTCTGGCTAGCCTAGAACATATTATATAAACTAGACTTCCTTTGAACTCACAGAAATCTATTTGCCCTGATCTCTCCCATGCTGTGGATGCTATTTAGCTAGGCTGACTGGACAACCCTCCTCTCTTCAGTCCCCAACTTTTAGCCTAGGGATGTGTACGCAGCCACGCCCAACATTTATATGGATGCTGAGACTTTAGACTCGGGTTCTCATGCTTGCATAGCAAAGCCTTTTTACCCACTGTCATTTTCTCATCCCATTAGCCTACTGTTTAAACAAAAGAAATAAATAAGTTCAACATATAATGGTCTATATCAATGCATTTAAGAATTCCTGTTTTGAGCTAGGGAGAAGGCTCACTTGGTGATGTGCTTACCTTGCATAAAAAGTTGACAAGAGGCCACCAGGAATAGCAGAGATCCAGGAATGCAGGTCTGGTGAGACTGCTGCGAGTAGCCTAGGAACAGAAAGGCCTGGGCCCAGTCTGCCCCCCTGATTGGTTCAGGGAAGCAGGAACTCTGCCATAGAAACTCAGTTTCCACCCGGAGGGCCCGTGCCTGCAGACCAAACGCTCAGGCCATTTGCCACCGAAAACAGTAGAGATCCAGGGACACAGGCCAGGTACATGGGAGAGATGGGAACCAATTACTGACAACAAGACCACATATAATCACAGACAACAAGATGACAAGAGGAAAAAAAAAACTTACCCAATGGAAACCAAGATAACCTGGCAACATCAGAACCCAGCTCTTCCATAACAGCAAGCAGTAGATTGCCAAACACTCCAGGAAAAGAAGACTCAGACATGAAATCCTGCCTCAAGATGATGATGGAGATCCTTAAACAAGAATGGGAGGAAAAACATAACTAAATAGAAGCTTTTAAAGAGGAAACACGAAAAACACTCAAAGAAATCAAAGAACTAGAAGATAACAGAACCAAGGAGATGAAGGAATTGAAGAAGGAATTTAGAATGGAAATGGAAACAATAAAGAAAACACTAAAAGAGACAACCCTGGAGGTAGAAAACCTAAAAAAGAAATCAGGAATCACAGATGCAAGCATCTCCAACAGGCTACAAGAGATGGAAGGGAGAATCTCTGGGGCCGAAGACAACATTGAAAACATAGACAAAACAATCAGAGAAGGTGCAAAAGCCAAAAATCTCCTAACCCAAAATGTCCAGGATATCCAGGAAACAATGAGAAGGCCAAACCTAAGGATAATTGTAATAGAAGAGGGCAAGGAATATCAACTAAGAGACACAGTAAATATCTTCAACAAAATAGTAGAAGAAAACTTCCCTACCCTTATAAATGATGACCATGAGCATAAAAGAAGCCTACAGAACTCCAAATAGGTTGGGCCAGAAAAGAAATTCCTCCTGACACATAATAGTCAAAACGCCAAGTGCCCAAAGCAAAGAAAGAATACTAAAAGCAGTAAGGAAAAAACAGTCATGTAACATATAAAGGCAGACCAATCAGAATCACACCCGATTTCTCAACAGAGACTATGAAAGCTAGAAGATCCTGGACAGACATCATGCAGTCCCTAAGAGAACACAAGTGTCTGCCCAAGCTGCTATACCCAGCAAAACTCTCAATCACCATAGATGGAGAGACCAAGATATTCTAGGACAAAACTAACTTTACACAATATTTGACCACAAACCCAGCACTACAACAAATTATAGGTGTAAAACCCAATACAAGAAAGGAAACTACATCCTAGTAAAAAAAAAGAAAATACCTAAGCACGAAAATCAAAAGAAGAAAGACACACAGGCACAATTCTACCTCTAAAAGCAAAAATAGCAGGAAACAGCAACCACTATTCCTTAATATCTATTAACATAAATGGACTCAATTCCCAATAAAAAGATATAGACTATCAGAATGGATACATAAACAGAATCCAGCATCATGCTGCATACAGGAAACTCATCTCAGAGACAAAGACAGACACTATCTTAGAGTAAAAGGCTGGGAAAAAAAACCTTCCAAGCACAGGGCACCAAGAAACAAGCTGGAGCAGCCATTCTAATATCGAATAAAGTATATTTTCAAACAAAAGTTATCAAAAAAGATAAGGAAAGACACTTTTTATTCATTGCAGGGAAAATTTATCAGGAGGAACTCTCAATCCTTAACATATATGCTCCAAATATAAGAGCACCAATATTCATAAAAGAAAGCCTAGTATAGCTCAAAAAATACATTGCACTCAACACAATAATAGTGGGAGACCTCAACACTAAACTCTCAACAATGGACAGATCATGGAAACAGAAACTGAACAAGGATGCAGTGAAACTAGCAGAGGTTATGAACCAATTGGAATTAATAGACATCTACAGAACATTTCATCCTAAAACAAAAGAATACACAGTCTTCTCAGCACCTCACACACCTTCTCCAAAACTGACCATATAATCGGTCACAAAATAAGCCTAAATAGATATAAGAAGAATGAAATACTCCCATGCATCCTATCAGATCACCATGGACTAAGGCTGGTCTTTAATAACAACAAAGACAACAAAAGCCCATATATACATGGAAACTAAACAATGCTCTATTAAACAAGAGCATAGTCAAAGCATAAATAAAGAAAGAAATTAAGGATTTTCTAGAATTTAATGAAAATGAAAACACAACATACCCAAACCTATGGGATGCAATGAAAGCAGCACTGAGAGGAAAACTCATAGCTCTGAGTGCTTCCAAAAAGAAACTGGAGATAGCATACACTAGCAACTTGACAGCACAGTTGAAAGCTTTAGAACAAAAGGAAGCAGATACACCCAAGAGGAGTATACTGCAAGAAATAATCAAGCTCAGAGTAGAAATTGACCAAGTAGAAACAAAAGAACCATTCAAAGAATCAACAACACTGAGAGTTGGTTCTTTGAGAAAATTAACAAGATTGACAAACCCTTTGCCAGACTAACTAGAGGGCAAAAAAAGAGTATCCAAATTAATAAAATCAGAAAAGAAAGTGGAGATATAACAACTGAAACTGAGGAAATTCAAGAAATCATCAGATCCTACTATAAAAGCCTATACTCAACAAAGCTGGAAAGTCTGGAGGAAATGGATGGATTTCTAGACAGATACCAGATACTAAAGTTAAACCAGGACCAGATAAACCATCTAAATAATCCCATAACACCTAAAGAAATAGAAGCAGTCATCAAAAGCCTCCCAACCAAAAAAAAAAAAAAAAAAAAAAAAAAAAAAAAAAAAAAAAAAAAAAAAAAAAAAACCCATGTCCAGATGGGTTCAGTGCAGAATTCTATCAGACATTTATTGACAACCTAATACATATACTTTCCAAATTATTCCACAAAATAGAGACAGATGGAACACTACCTAACTCATTTCTCCAGGCCACAATAACCCTCATTCTTTAACCACACAGAGACCCGACAAGGAAAGAGAACTTCAGACCAATCTCATTTGTGAACATTGATGGAAAAATACTCAACAAAATCCTTGCAAACCGAATCCAAGAACAAATCAAAATGATCATTCACCATGATCAAGTAGGCTTTATCCCTGGGATGAAGGGATTGCTTAATATATGGAAATCCATCAAGGTAATCCACCATATAAACAAACTCAAAGAAAAAAACCACATGGTCATCTCACTAGATGCTGAGAAAGCATTTGACAAAATTCAACACCCCTTCATGTTAAAAGTCTTGGAAACAACAGGATTCCAAGGCCCATACCTAAACATAAGAAAAGCAATATACAGCAAACCAATAGCCAACATCAAACTTAATGGTGGGAAACTTGAAGCAATCCCAATAAAATCAGGGACTAGACAAGGCTGCCCACTCTCCCCCTACCTATTCAACATAGTACTGGAAGTCCTGACTGGAGCAATTAGACAGTAAAAGAATATCAACAGGATACAAATTGGAAAGGAAGAAGTAAAAACATCACTGTTTGCAGATGACATGATAGCATGTAGGGAGCTGTGCTGTGCCGCGCCCCAAAGATGGCTCCGACTTCTGCCTTCTGCCTTCCCGATGGCGAGCGCTCCCTGTGATAAACAACTTATTTGGACGCACTTGCCTGGCTCCTTAACTTCCGCATGGTTACAACCTATCTGCATTGCTCACGTGGCAGCTTATGGTTTGCCAGTCTAGAGTATTTAGCCTGCTCCCTTCCCTCCCCCGAGAGTGTAGACCAAGGCAGAAGCTGAAGAAGAAACTTGTACAAGGTTCCTGAATAAACTGCTTGAGAAGATCTTCCCCGGGTCATGTCTTCCTTCTGGTCAAGGTTGGGCGCGAAAATGGCATACTCGTAAGTGACCCCAAAACTTCCACCAGAGAAATTCTACAGCTGATAAGTTCAGCAATGTGGCTGAATATAAAATTAACTCCAACAATTCAGTAGCCTTCATCTACTCAAAGGACAAACATGTAGAGAAAGAAATTAGGGAAAAGATACCCTTCACAATAGTCACAAAAACTATGAAATACCTTGGTGTGACTCTAAGCAAGTGAAGGACCTGTGTGACAAGAACTTCAAATCTCTGAAGAAGGGAATCGAAGATCTCAGAAATTGGAACGATCTCCCATGCTTATGGATTGGAAGGATCAATATTATAAAAATGGCCATCTTACAAAAATCAATCTACAGATTCAATGCAATCCCCATCGAAATTCCAACCCAATTCTTCATTGAGTTGGAAAGAGCAATTTGCAATTTCATCTGGAATAACAAAAGACCTAGAATAGTGAAATCCATCCTCAACAACAAAAAAATATCTGCGGGAATCACCATCCCTGACCTCAAGCTATATTACAAGGCAATGGTGGTAAAAACTGCATAGTACTGGTACAGAGATAGGCACGTGGATCAATGGAATAGAATAGAAGATCCCGAAATGAGCCCTCACATATATGGTCACTTGATTTTTCACAAAGGAGCTATAAACATTCATTGGAAAAAGAACAGCCTCTTCAACAAATGGTGTTGGTCCAACTGGCTCTCAGCATGCAGAAGAATGAAAATAGACCCTTTCTCATCTCCTTGTACAAAGCTCAAGTGCAACTGGATCAAAGATCTTCACATTAAACCAGGTACACTGATACTATTAGAATAGAAAGTAGGGAAAACCTTAGAACACATAGGCACAGGAGAAAATTTCCTGAACAGAACACCAATGTCTCATGCTTTAAGGTCAAATATCAACAAATGGGACTTAATGAGATTGCAAAGTTTCTGTAAGACTAAGGACACTGTCAAGAAAACAAAACAGCAGCCAACAGAGTGGGAAAAGATCTTTACCAACCCCACATCAGATAGAGGCCTACTATCCAAGGTATACAAAGAATTCAAGAAGCTAGACAGCAGAGAATCAAACAACACTATTAAAAAATGGGGTGCAGAGCTAAACAAAAAGTTCTCAATTGAAGAATATTGAATGGCTGAGAAGCCTCAAAGGAAGTGCTCAACATCCTTAGCCATCAGAGAAATGCAAATCAAAACAACCCTGAGATTCTACCTCACACCAGTCAGAATGGCTAAGATTAAAAATTCAGATGACAGCAGATGCTGGTGAGGATGTGGAGAAAGAACTCTTCTCCACTGTTAGTGGGGTTGTAAACTGGTACCAACACTCTGGAAATCAGTCTGTCGGTTCCTCAGAAAATTGGACATACCTGAAGACCCAGTTATTCCACTTCTGGGCATATACCCCAGAGAAGCTCCAACATACAACAAAGACACATGCACCACAATATTCATAGCAGCCCTATTTATAATAGCCAGAAGCTATAAAGAACCCAGATGTCCTTCAGTAGATGAATGGATACAAAAACTGTGGTATATTTACACAATGGAGTACTACTCAGCCACCAGAAACAATGACTTTATGAAATTCTTAAGAAAATGGATGCATCTAGAGAATATCATCCCGAGTGAGATAATCCAGTCACAAAAGAACAGACATAATATGCACTCACTGATAATTGGATACTAACCCCAGATAGCTCTGAACACCCCAGAAACAACTCACAGACTATATGAAGTTCAAGAAAAATAAAGGCCAAAAAATGATGAAAAATCATTATGCTTAATCTTTATACACCAAGAAAACTTTGACCATTTCCAGGTTGCATCTTGTTTTACATGTACTTTATGCTCATTGTAACTAGTAAGATTTTAATGCATACTATCAAACCTTTAAAAAAATCAAGTACTTACAAAAATGTATTCATATTCTTTTATGCAAAAATGCTTTTAAAATCTGTACATTTATCTTTGTTTTTTTTCAAATAAAGTTGTTCAATTAATTAAAAAAAGTTGGGCAGAAACAGAGAGGATAACCTCACCTAAATGGTATAGTTTCATATTGCTGAGAAACCTGGTCTCAAACAAAAGTTGGACAGTACCGTGAATTGAAATCTGAGATTGTCTTTCATTCTTCACATACATACAATGTATTTGTGTACCCACAGCCCTAAATGCACACACACAAATATTTTTTAATTTAAGTACATATACATATGTATATGTGTATATACACTCACATGTACTCACATATGTATATACATAAATATATCATGTATGTAAATTTTATTGAGTGGGAACAAAACAAAACCAGATATATTTGGTTTTCTCATTAATATATTTCAAATAAATAAGCAAACATGGCTGGTATATGACAGATGCTTAAAATTTTTGTTAAGTAGATTTTCTAAAGTTTGGAATGTTTAATGGCCCAATTTTATCATCTTCAGAGACAGGACAAAATGCAATGTTAGTTTACAACTGAACCCAATCTTGCCATGAGGACTTGTGGAGTACATTATATGCATACCTTATATGCTATTTAAAATGTTAGTCACAGAGGACACCAAGCGTGCCCTCACACTTACATCAAATGAGGAGATTTTCCCTTCTCTTAGCTTTTCTTCTGCTTCCTTGGAGAGTTAGGGTCCCTACACACTCTGCCATCTTGTTGTACCTACACATGTATTCCTGCTCAAGGAAAGTGTGGCACAGGCATGTCCATCATAGTGTGAAACTTGAAGGATAATGACTATATGTGTCTCCTTTAGTCAGTCTAGATAAGTATGTACTTTTTTAGGGTAAAGTTTTCTAATTTTAGACACTACTGATAATTTTAGACCAGGACTTATTCTGTGCACAGTAAGATGTTTATTTTATTGTGGGTTTAATCTTCATAGTAGAATGTTTAACAACATCTTTCTCTTTGCCATCTTGATGACAGCATCCCTCTATCCTCTCTGCTCCCACTTGCTGTGCACTGTCAAAAATACCTCTTTAAGAAAGAAGGAAAAGCATTTTCTTGGTTGAGGACCACTGTTGAGGACAACTGTGCAGACAAGTGAACTGATTCCCCAAGGGTGTCTATCATTATCAAGATGAGTTTTCTAAGAAAGAAATCTCAAAAGTCTTGAAAAGATATCTGGGAACTCCTTGTTTGGTGGGCCACAGAACTATTTAAAAGTGACTGATTATTCAATTTGTCTTTTTGAAGATCTGAAGCTTGGAAACTCATTTACTCTGAATCTTGGATGAGGGTTGAATAGGTCAAGGATTTAAGAGTCATCTAAAGACTCTTTGTGATTGTATATTCTTCATCCCCTGTGACCTTTCCCTACTTCTAAGATTTTTGGAATAGACTGTGTCTGTACACTATGCTAGACTGCTTTCTAGTACCTTGACAAAGTATAGGAGAAAGCAAACTTATGAGGAAGCTATATTTATTTCATCTCCCAATCTCAGATGTTTCAGTACATCATGGTGGGAAGTACATGTTGGTAGAAACTAGGGTTATAATATCTACTCAAAGGGTTGGAGCACAACAATCTAACTTCTTCCTATTAGGATCCACCTATTAAAGGTTTTATCATTTCCTAATAATTCTGTAGGCTAGTGCTGAGAATTTTGAGCATATAGCCTCTGTAATATATCTAAGATCCAAACTATTCTATATAGTTCATAATAATAAATTAGATATTTGACAGGATGCCACTCTGATGATTACAATTATGAAATGGCACTCATCAAGTGACTTATCTTCATCATCAACTTGCTGAGTGTCTGATATGGAAAAATTTACTTCTAGTAACCATCTGTAATGGATTATATTCACAATTATATATATTATAAATTAAAACATATGCTAGTTGTTATGAGTGTTAGTGCCTGACTTCAGAGGTTATTCTTTCTGAGAAATTGGTGTATGCCAAATATCTGAGAGAATGCTATGCACTGTTTATCTTAGAAACAGTGCCACCCATCTCTCTAGGTTGTGATTCTTTACACAAGTCTGCTTCTAGCACTTGTGAGGGACTATCTAGTTGGGTCTTCTGTTTTGTTTTGTGTGTTGGATCTCTGGTGTTCACTACTGTCCTGATTTAATTTAATGACATGGTCTAGATTTTCCCTGGGAAGAGGGAGTCTCAGTGGACGGATTACCCTTCTCAGTTTGGAGTGTGCATGGGTCTATGTGGCATTGTCTTTATTGCTAGTTGATGTAGGGGGACACATCCCATGGTCAATGACACCATCCCTAGGGAGGTAGTTTTGGGCTGTTTAAAAACAAACTAGTGGAGCATGGGTGGCAACAGTGAACGTTGTTTCCTCACAGCTCTGGCTCCAGGTTCCTGCCTTGAACCATTGCTCTGCTTTTCCTAATGAGAGATCAAAACCCATGAGGGGAAAGTGGCAAACCCTTTTCTCTGCACATTGATTTTGGGCAAAGTGTTTTATCATAGCCACAAAAAGCACACTGACACAAAATACATTCCGTGGATGTCAGTGCACACCAAATGAGGAAAAAGTAGACAGGAGAGAAATGCTGTACTGAAGAGGCTAGGAGGAGGAAAAGACGCTCTGCCTGCTTCTCCTTTCCAGAATGTCTGGGTTCGATACCAAGACTCTCTTTTAGTTTTATTTTATTACTTTACGGGCATAAGTGTTTTCTGATGTGAATAGATGTACATCATGTTCCCAAGGAAGCCAGACATCTGATCTCCTGGAACTGGAGTTATAGACAGTTTTCAACTGCCAGGTAGGTGCTGGGAATCAAACCCTGGTCCTCTGCGAGAGCAACAAGTGCTCTTTTTTGGGGGGAGGAGGTAGGGGGCTTCTGTGACCGTTATTTTTGCATGTAAACCACTGGAGGAGTCTTGACAGTGAGTACCCTAGAGATTACACTGGAGTTCTGAGGGCTCCAGACACTAGCTGGAATGTTAATTGACAGAAACCATGATTCAGACTGATCATATGATTACAAAGCTGGGCTCCAGTAGGGCCCCAGGTGGTCAGGCGTGACATCTAAAGGAGCAGTGATATGGCAGGGGCAAGCACTGGGCTGGCCTTGAGCCACCTGGATGAATTCAGGGACAGAGCTGTTGGCTGGAGGGATCTCCAGTCTGTGCTTTACTTGGCCAGTGGGTTCCTAAAGGACCTGCTAGCAAGCTTGGCTTTGCTGCCCAGCTCTTCCTCAATTCTAAAGATCTGATTGTACTTGGTCAGGCGCTCAAATTGGCAAGGGGCAACAGTATTGATCTGCCCAGTGCAGAGCCCTACCACCAGGTCAACAATGAAAGTGTCCTCAGTCTCCCCAGATCTATGGGAGACCATGACACCCTAGCCATTGGACTGGGCCAGTTTACACGGTGCAGAGACTCGGTCACAGAGCCCATCTGGTTCACTTTGAGCAGGAGGCAGTTGCAGGACTTCTTGCCTGCAGCCTTGGTAATCGGCTTAGGGTTGGTCACTGTGAGGTAATCCTGGTTAAAGGGGTCTTCAATGGACTCCACTGGGTAGTTCTGGATGAAGGACTTGTACAGTTCAGCCAGCTGGTTGGGTGTAATGTACCAGTTGGGGTCATTTGGAGACTTAAAGTCCAGGTCATACTTGCCAGCCCTGTAGACCTCGGAGGCAACCAAATCCATGCCAATGACAACCTGGGTGGTGTAGCTGGCCTTTGCAACTGCAGTCATGAGCAGCTACAGTTCTTCTTTGTTCTCCAGGATGTTAGGTGCAAATCCACCTCATCACCCACATTTGTGGAATCTTTCTCATACTTCTTGATGACATTCTGCAGGTCATAAATCTCTGCTCCAATGTGCATGGCTTCTCAGAAACTGGATGCTCCCACATGCAGGATTATGAACTCTTGCATGGCCAGCTTATTTCCAGCATGAGAGCCACCATTGATCACATTGAAAGCTGGGACCAGCAGGATGACTTCAGGGTTGCCAGCCAAGTCAGCAATGTGACAGTAAAGGTGCACCCCCTTTTTCATGGCACCAGCTTTGGAGACAGCCAGGGACACTCCCAGGATGGCATTTGTACCAAATTTAGATTTATTCCCAGTGTTGTCCATCTTGGTTGTCAGCTGATCAATCTTCTCTTGCTCCACAAAATTCACTTTCTTGCTAACCAGAGCAGGTGCAATAGTGTTATTGATGTGCTCAACTGCCTCTGAGACACCCTTCCCCATGAAGCGGGTCTTACCATTGTCTCAGAGCTCTAGGGCCTCGTAGATGCCAGTGGACACACTGTTGGGCACCACATCTTAGAAGAAACCTTTTGTTGTGTGGAGATCCACCTCAACAGTGGGATTCCCACTGGAATCAAAGATTTCTCTGGCATAGATCCTGAGAATAAACATGGTGAGTTTCTGGCAGTCAGATCACTGCGAAGGAAAGAAAGAGGGTTCTGTAGACACCGAAGAGAGCCTTAAGTGCAACAATTGCTCTTAACCACTGAGTCAACCAAGATTTTTAGTAACATTGTCATACAGTTCTTGTTATGAGGATTTGGGTTGGAAAGAAAGTGTGTCCTGTTCATGAATCACCTATCATGTAAGAATATGCTCAGGTTTCATTTTTAGTTATCTTTGTACTGAGTAGAGAGATGATTATTAAATACCATTAATGCCAAGAACAAACAACTAAGGCTTAAGGATGCTATTGGGTCACTTTTGTTCCCAATCAAGTAATATCTGTACAGGGACTATTACTGTGAATCTTCATTGTCCACAGAATCTATAATCACCATGGCAATGCCACTGGATGTATCTACAGGAGGTTCTAGAAAGATTTAACTGAGGAGGAAAGACCCACGCTGAGTGTGAGGGGCACCACCACCCTATGGTCTGGGACAAAAAGAAAATGAGCTGAATATTAGGTTCCTCTTTCTCTACTTCCTGGATGAGAACACAGCATGACCAGTCACTTCATGTTCCTCACTGTGGTGTATCCACGCTGAAGGTGAGACTAAATCAACCATCCTTTCTTTTTTTTTTTTTTAATTTTATTTTAAAAAACAAAGATAAAAGAAAAAAATTTAAACATTTTTGCATAAATGCATACAAATACATTTTTGTCAGTGCTTGGCTTTTTTTTTTCTTTTCTTTCTTTTTTTAAGGTTTGATACTCTGCATTAAGGTCTTACTAGTTACAATGAGCAAAAAGTACATGTAAAACAGATTGTAACCCAGAATTAGTCAACGTTTTCTTGGTGTGTAAGGATTGAGCATAATGTTTTTTTGTTTGTTTGTTTTCTTTTCTTTTTTTCTTGAGCTTCACACAGTCTGTGAGTTGTTTCTGGGGCAGTCCGAGCCTCTGGGGTTAGCATCCCATTATCAGTGACTGCATATTATGTCTGTTCTTTTGTGACTGGGTTATCTCACTCAGGATGATATTCTCTAGATGCAACCATTTTCTTAAGAATTTGGTTAAGTCATTGTTTCTGATAGCTGAGTAGTACTCCATTGTGTAAATGTACCACAATTTTTGTATCCATTCATCTACTGAAGGACATCTGGGTTCTTTCCAGCTTCTGGCTATTATAAATAGAGCTGCTATGAACATTGTGGTGCATGTATCTTTGTTGTATATTGGAGTGTCTCTGGGGTATATGCCCAGAAGTGGAATAGCTGGATCTTCAGGTAGTACTATGTCCAATTTTCTGAGGAATTGCCAGATTGATTTCCAGAGTGGTTGTATCAGTTTACAACCCCACCAACAGTGGAGAAGTGTTCCTCTTTCTCCACAACCTCGCCAGCATCTGCTGTCATCTGAGGTTTGGATCTTGGCCAATCTGACTGGTGTGAGGTGGAATTTCAGGGTTGTTTTAATTTGCATTTCCCTGATGGCTAAGGATGTTGAGCACTTCCTTAAATGTTTCTCAGCCATTCCATATTCCTCAATTGAGAACGTTTTGTTTAGCTCTGTACCCCATTTTTTAATAGGGTTGGTTGATTCTCTGGTGTCTAGCTTTTTGAGTTCTTTGTATACCTTGGATATTAGGCCTCTATCTGATGTGGAGTTGGTAAAGATCTTTTCCCATTCTGTTGGCTGCCGTTTTGTTTTCTTGACAATGTCCTTAGCCTCAGCCATCCTTTCTTAAGTGACTTCTTGTCAGATATTTGGTCATGGCTACAAAAGAGTAATGTATTCAAATTGCTTTGCTGAATTCTTTGCTACTTCAAATTGTGCATTGTTCTTCCAAAAGGCATCCCTTGAAAGGACTGTGTTGTGATGCTGTGACTAGATTGAACTTGTTATTTTTCCTGTACTTGTGGAATCCTAGCATCTCCTGCTCCTCATCCTTCAAATATGAACACTGGACATTCATGCCATCTGACCATGTCAGTGAACACTCTGAGATCTTTAAGTAAAAAGTCCTTACATAAACAAATAACATGGTCACCCAATGACAGTAAACAATGAAAGAAAATACTTTGGGGCTAGAATATCCAGTTTAGTCCTTTTAAGTCTTTTATCTCCAAGAAGAGACTGCATTGGTACATAGTTCCCCAAATGTCCCAAGAACCACATTTTCCAGACTCTGGTTATCATCGATATAAGAGTTAAGCAGATCATGCCATTACTCCAGCCTGTGGCTCCGAGGCGTCTAGGTACATCAAACCAGATGTGTAAGCCTCTGAGCCATGCCTTCCAGCTGTTCTCAGAAAACATTTTTTAGACTGAGAATGAACATCACTGAGCTGTGAGTGGCTCCCTGCGAAGGGGAAGTTAGTGAGTGCTTTTATGATTTAGATATTGTTGAGCTCTGTTCATTCCTGTGGTCTGATTTATTTGTATGTGTGAGAGGCTTTGAAAAAAATACATGTTTTCACTCTATCTCTCTTTTGGTAATTTCTTGGGGACAGTCGTGATTGAAGACAATGTGGAATTGCCCAAATGCCAGTAAAGTCATGAGACTGTTATCTTATTTTCCAACTGGATAAAGTGCAGGAATTGTTTCCTTCTAAAAACTATCCATATATTGACCTATAAGATCCTAACTTAGTAATATTCTCTTCAACTTTGTATAAAATATTATTTGGGCCCATTAGTGTTCTAGAACATCAGTTAACCTCGTTTACTGCTATTGTAGGCTTTTTTTTCTGGTAAAGATGCAACAGCTGGGGTTTAGTATGAACAGAATGAAGATAAAACATCTGAGTTCACTTATCCTTTGGATAGATGCCTCTTCCCTTGTGTCTAATCCAGTATGCATGAGTTCTGGGTACCAGATCGGAGAAGAAAATGTCCTGGGACATTGATGTCTGAACTATCTCCCTCTTTCATGGTATCAGAAAAGGATGAAATCATCTGAGAAGCATGTTTCCTCTGTCAGCTAGTGACCATTCAATGGATGTAAGGCTAGGTTCCAAACCAGAATGTCAGTGACCTCGACGCCCAATCAAATACTATGAAGAATCAAAAAAAAAAAAATGTGAGGAAGGTAGCATCCTCATGGCCGTGCTCCCCCATGACTGTGCTCCCCCTTGTCTGTGCTCCCCCATGGCTCTGCTCCTTCCATGGCAGTTTCGACAATGGAAACACTGTTACCTTAGAAATATGCACCATTGCGCAAAAAGCTTTTTATCTTCAAACCAAAATAAATGCTTGGGTGGTTAAAAATATACTCAAAAGAAACCTCAGGAAAACCTGGAGTAAATTAGCCTATTGATGTCAAAATGACAGTGGCTGGTACATTTGCCCATTACCGACAGACACTGGCTATGACCTTCTGAGTACCTCCCTAATAGCTCCCCTCCACTTAACCTCCAACATTGACTATATTTTTATTTTCCCATGTTAGACATTGCTTACTTTCATCCTTGGAGACATCATCTGTTTATTGAAATTATTTTTGCCCCAAGATGATACAAAGGCAGGGAGCATGCGACTAGGTTTTCCACCCTGGGCTTCTCTGAAAGTGAACTCCGCATGCCCATCATATTCCCTCAAAGGAAGCAGGACTCTCTGCACAGAAAAATCTGTTTCCCATAAGCTCCAGTCTTTGGGTATCCCCTGTCTCACGTTAGTTTACCACAAACAGACTTACTTGCTCCAGTTTTCCAGACCAAGGAAACCACCTTGTTTTTTTGAAACGGAAAGGCACTGAGTGGCTTTTTCTGTGCCTACTCATCTGAAATCAAGGCTTTGCAAGTAACCAATGGCCTGACAGTGCCCATGTGGGGCAATTAATAACTAAAGACAAATATCTCTAAGGAATGCTCTCTCAAAACAACTCGATCTAAGCCAAGCTTTTTGAGAGACAGGATGGGTACTAGCGTGCCCAGTGAGCCCAACATCACATTTTCCTGGTTTGCTGCCCTTTTCGTTTCTCAATCTGCCTCCTGCTGTTCTTATAGTCTTTATTTAGACCATAGTGAAATGCGTGGCATTTTAGTTTGTCTTGTGATTTAGACATGGTGTAAACACCCCAAACCATAAAAGCAAACCAGCCATACTATGGACAGTCATAAATTTTAGAAAAAACCATGGGATTTTTATATATTCAAGTTTCCTTGCTGCAAACTCACCTGTCTCCCAGCAGTTTTGAACTTTCCCTTCTATCCTGAAATATTGGTTGGTTATGCATTATTCTTTTGAGGCCATTGATAATCTCTAGGATGGGAGATGGGTCATTATTTCAGTATGACTATTCAGAAAGAAAGGAGTAATGAATTAAAGGAGTGTATTATTTTCTTTCCAATCTTGTTATTGACTAGCATTGAGATCTATTGACCATCACAAAGGTTTTATCCCATAGGTTTACTTTTTAGTGCTAAGAAAATCTTTATAGAGTCTTAACAACAGTGTTTGCAGTAAAAGTCATGGAACACAGAACAGTTTGACATGACCTAGCAGGGGTATACAATCTAATGTTCATAGATGCTCCTCCACATAATCTTGTGGGAAATCAATGCCAAATTAAGAATTGCACATGAATGCTTTATACTTTATTTATGCCAAAAATATTAAAATGTATTCCAACATGACAATATCTCTCAATCATGTTATTCACAATGTGGAGTCACATAGAGACTGTCCAATCTCTTAGTTAGAGTCAAGGGATATGCAAAGATACAAACAAAATTAGCAGATTATCGTAAATTAAAGATTTCAATAATTTGTATGTCTGTTTTGAAGGAAATTTGTGAGATTTCTCACATATTTCCTTCATAACGGACACACAAATTATTGAAAACTTTAAGTGTGAACCTTATAGGTAAAAATTTTGAAATTCTCCATATGCTATGAAATTATCAAGTGGGGGTAATTGAAAAATTGATTATGTATGTTTAGCTTTGCTGCTCATAAGTATATTAATAAGTAGTTGACTATTATCTCTCCAACCACAATAATTTAATTGAGAGCCCTTTTTAAAGGTAAAACGTAGCCTTGTCCATGACCTTATCTTCTCGTTATGGAAATAGCGCCTTCAGCAGCTTGTGCTTTATGGACTTAGTAAGCATGAAAGACATGTAGAAAAGAAATAATTTTCTTTGGTAATGCCTGCTGGGAGAAAATTAGACTGTTAGGTAAATTCTTTTAATGCTCTGAGAGTCAGTTTTCTCATTTATGAAAATAAAGGCATTTGCTTTCTCTGCTGGATATAAGTTTATTTCTTTATCAAATGGTATAAGAAATGAGTGGAAAATGTGTATTCATAAGAGAAAAGAACATTTGAAAATCCAGACAGATATAGATGTGCTAATCACTATATACTTGGTATAGTCAAAGAAGACACAGAAGATAGACAGTCAACAAGAAATGCCTATGGAGAAAGAACTCCCTGTTGACAGCCATCAATGCTCCCACCACTGGACAGGGCTGTTTTGAGGGACTAGGAATGGTTAGTGTAGTTGACTAGGTGTGAAAACTGACATGAAGATAGCACAGTATTGTGGATTAAGTGGTTAGGTTTCCCCATAGCCACACACAATGTGTTGGGAATAGGAAAGGCTTATCGGGGTTGGATAATGCCTTAAGGTTGACTTAATCCTCCTGATTCAGATTGGTAAGCCTTTAGAAAGAAATGTGTTTCTGTGTCTTTCCATATACATGGAATGGGGAAGGACCATTAGTGCAGGTAAGACACTGGCTGGAAACAAATCAGGAAAACTCTCACCAGGAACTGATTTGCTCATCTTGGCTTTGAAACCCTGTGAATAGTGAATGGCCACTGGTTAAGCCACCCATTCTAACATATTTTGTTGTAGCAGCTCGAGATAATTGCCAGCAAGTAACAGAAGCCCAAGCTAACTGAGTGACTTGGGACAGCAGGTGCACATATGAGGTAAGACTCAAAAGAACCCCTAACTCAGGCATTTACTCTCCAGGTATATATTTGGACCAGAATCTTGCCTTTAATAGGCAACAGTCCCTTAATTTAATAAATTAAGATATTACATCTGGGGCTGGAGCAATGGCTCATTGGTTAAGAACACTGAATGTTCTTCCAGAGGTCGTGATTTCAATCCCTAGCAACCATCTGTAATAGGATCCAATGCCCTCTTCTTGTATGTCTGAAGATAGTGACAGTGTAGTCATATACATAAAATAAGTAATCAATCTTTTTAAAGAAGATAATTACATCTAACTTAACAATGTAACCTTGAGGATTTGGAGTGTCTATATAAATAGACTGGAAGATAAAATACACATGGAAAATAAATTTTTCCAACAGAGACCATTGACTTCCATAAGTCAGAAGTATAACAAAAAGAACACTAACTCATTAATTACATCTTGGTTTTGAACCTTCTTTCCAAGGCTGCAGTCCTCAGAATCAGTTTTTTTTTTTTTTTCCGTGTTCATCACTCTTCCTGTTCCTTTTCCTCTCCCCACACCCTTCTTTTCCCCTCTCCCTCCCTCTCACCTCTCCCACCACTATCTGCTCCTCCTCTACCCTTTTTCACTCTCTCTCCCTTTCTTCTTTCTTCCCAGTGGCACATATAGCTATCCAAACCTACCAGACCATAGAAAAGATAGTAACCCACACTTGTTATACATGTACTTGGCCACCTAAAATGCTTTATTTAGAATGAAGTGCCCAACCGTTTCCGAAGGGTCTTACTCCCTGGAAGTCAGTTGTGATGGTGAAGATACAAAGCTGTAGTAGATTAAGAACAACAAAGTGCCAACAGGTTAGGGTGATGGTTCCAAAGTCCCTTATACTGATCTGTGCTGCAGTGGTTTGGATTGTAAGGAGTAGCAAACTCACTCAGAGGACTTGTGAGAACACAGACTGCCACGGTTATCTAGGAAGGACCCCATGCAGTAGGTCTGGAATGTAATATGAGAATGGCATTTCTCATAAGTTCCTAGAACAACTAGTTCTACTCTGCTACAATGCAGTGGCTGCTCTGAGGCTGTCCAATCAAATATCCCAACTCTTTTAATCTCACCATGCATTTCTCAATTGTGTTGAAATGTCTGACTATAGAATTTCTAAAGCATTACCAGCTTCCTAGGTCCAAAGGACATAGGGTGGTCAAATTTTGGTGAATTCTGATGTGTCGTTTGGGTTACAGGCACATCCAGGAAATGTCTACAACCATAGGCAGGGCTTTGGAGTAAAGAGAGGGGTAACAGGATGTGACCTGTTCCTCTCTCATTGCAGACTCAACGAATGAAGACAAGCAGGCAGTACATCTTCTCTCCTGTTTGCTGCGATGAAATTAGAAACAAATAACTTATAAAGAAGTAATGGGTTCTGCCTACTGAAAGTTTCCAGACTAAGGACAGATACAAATGACAGACCAACAAAGTGGCATGCACTCTGATAGCATCTGTAAGCAAAACAACCCCATGGGAGATTAGAGGACAGGAGAACAAGCCCAGCTGGACCTGCTAGGGAAGACATCGCAGAAGAAAGTATGCTTACACTTGGACTTAAAAGAACAGCAGTAGGTAATATGCAGACAAATGTTGTATGAGCATTACAATACCATTCTGATGTTTCAGTAGAGTTGGTAGCACATGCCAGGCACTGTTCTCAGTATCTCACATAGGCTGACTAACTAAAGGACTACAATCATCCTCATTTTTAAGATGAGGCAACAGAAGGAATGGAGCTTTGAAGCTTGTCCAAGGTCCCAGCCAGCGATCAGTAAAGTTTGTTGGGAGTTTCCACGGCCTGGCTGAGAGCCTGTGTTGCTTGAACACTTTAACATACTGGCCTTTCTGAAAAGGGCAAGAAGAACATTCCTAAGCAGAGAAAGTATCACATGCACAATCAAAATCGGATGAGAATTCTTACTGGATTAGGGAATGGTGTGGATAAAAGTCAAGAAGAACAAATGGAGAACAGAGTGGCGGACCAGAGGAGATGCTGTGGAGACAGGAGAAGCAGTCTGTGGGATTGAAGGAGGCTTAATTTATTTCCTGAAGAAAATGAGTGTCCATTGACAATTTGGGCACAAAGCTGCACTCGGAAGACTGAGCTCATTTCAGTGCTGATGCAGGTCAAGGATTCCATAACATCATGACCAACCTTGAATAGCTGGCACAGAACTGTCATTAGAACTGTCATTTGTGTTAGTGATTTCTTCTAAAGATATAATATCAACTGTGCAGATTAAATGTTGCATGTGCACATAATTTACGACATATATCTGTGTATACATTCAGTTTTTTTTTAACATATAGGTAAAATAACTTGACATGATTGGTTTATCCAGGAAGATCTTGCATGACCATTGACCCACTTTAGAATCTAATAACTGCCAAAGATTGAATTCTTCATGATATGCATTTTTGTTTGAAAGGGTGATTGGAAGAAGAGAAAGAACACACTCTGAACTGTAGTCATTGGCACAGCTTCATGCAGCCAGAACATATTGAGGCCAAGGTGAGTGGTCAGTGATAAAGGAAGCTGGAGATGAAGAAAAGAGTGAGATTAAAGAAATATACAACAAGCATGGAGATTTTATAAATCATAAGTCGCTGGCTCTTGAGTTTCCCCTCGGAGTGGGGTTGGGGATCTAATATTGGTGTGTCAGATAGCATGTGTCTGAGTATCTCACAGGCCCTCCCTAAGCCTTTACATTTTGCTTATGTATCTTATTTTACTATTGATCTTAATTTATTTTGTCTTGTTCTCTTTGTAAGTTGTGGAAAAAGCACAGAATGTGAAATTTTCCTTCAAAAAAAAAAAACTATCAAAAGTATAATATATTCCCAACTATATGCATCGCCTTGCACAGCATAGTTCTGGAACACTTCTGTTCTCAAGAGCAAAACCATACACCCAGTGGACGACAACTTCCCACTCCTTAAAATTCCAGTCCCAGTTTAGTACTTAATAGATGTTCACTTTTGATGAATCTGATTACAGCGGATCCTTTAGGAAAATAAGACATAGTGTTCGTTCTTTGTTATTGCTGACCTTCACAGTATAATGTCCCGATGTTCATTGTGCAGAATTTGCCAGAACTCATTTCCAAAGTTGAGCAGTCCCTTGCTGTTTCTTTGATTGAGGAAAATGCTGTGTTGACCAGGGGAGAAAAACTACTTCACTTGCACACTGTTCCAAACTCTTTCAGATAAATCCTCAGAAGTGGTGCTGTTGAATGGCAGGTAGTTCTATCTCTGTATTTCCAGGGCCTCCGTTGTGGTTTCTTGCACTGCTTTGCACCTGCCCTAACAGGGTTGTACTTCAATTTTTCTGCAGTCATACCTGTCTAGTTGTCTCACAGTGTTTGCACTAGCCATCCTAGCAGATGTTTGGTGACGTTTCACTGTGGTTTAAAATTTGTGCTTCCCTGATTATTAAGGCATAATATTTTCTTTCTACATACCTATTGCCCATCTCCATCTTTTCTTTGGAGAAATGTTTAATCAAGAGGGGAGCAGGAAGAATCTTGAGTGACTTCAAAGTGGAAGATAATTATATAGGCAGAATGGAGGCATTTTTATTTTTGATGCCTTTTTATTTCTTCTTCTTACCAAATTGTCCAGTTAGGACTCCTGTCTATAGTGAACATATGTGAGAAGCAGGGTGCCCCATTCTGCTTCTCATCCTTGAGGGAAATTTCAGTTTGCTTTCTATTGTGTTTATTAGCGGTGAACTCCCAGACATGACCTTTACCATTTTAAAAGAACGTGCTTTAATGTCTTATTTGCTTGAATTTTTTAAAACCCATCATAAAATGGTAGTGAATTTTGTAAAATTTTTATTGAAAGGATCATCTGATACATTTTGAACCTCTTGAGATGTGAATATGGTCCATCACTTTGTCTCTGTGCATTGAAGCACCCTTGAATTTCAGAGATAAATTCTACTTGACCAAGGTTGGTAATGCTTCTATATCCCATTGAATGTGGTTTGCTGATGAGCAGCATTGCATTTGTATTCATCAGAAATAATAACCTTTAGTTTAGATTCTTGTAGTGCCTTTGTCTGACTTTTCAGTTTTGCTTTGGTATCTGTTCTCATAAAAAAGACTTTGGAATGATTTCCTTCTTTCTAATGTTTTAGAAGAGCTTGAGAAAGATCACGGGTCTTTTAGGTTTGATAGAAATTCCCAGGTAAGCCATATGATCCCAGACTATACATCTTGGGAGATTTTAAAATACAGATCCATTCTCTTTATCAGATATATATCTGTTATTTCTTCACAATTCCACCTTGGTGTGTGTATGTGTGTGCGTGTGTGTGTGTGTGAGAGAGAGAGGGGGGGGAAGGTATAGTTGTCAGAGGACAAATGTGACAGTTGGTTATTGCTTTTACTATGTGGGTCCTGTGCATGAACTCAGGTTGTTAGTGTTAGCAGAGGTATTTTACAAAAATTTTTGTAATCTTTTATATTTCTATTGTGCTACTTACAACAACATCCCATTTAATTTTTCATTTAATTGTTTTGTTTAATTTTATTTGAACTCTAGTTACTCTTACTAACATTTTGCCAGTTTTGTTTTTTTAAACAAGAGTTTTAGTTTAATGATTTCTCCTCCCATTTTCCATTGTCCATCGTTGATTTCCATTCTGTTCTTTGTTATATTCTTATTTCTACTGACTTATTGGCTCTTCTTTTTCTGGTTCCTTGAGGTGAAGTTTAGTATCCTTGTTTGAAATAGATCTTCCCAGGCAGGCATTTACCCTAAAACTTTTTTATTACCCTCTTTTTGCTGTATACCATAAGCTTGCTGGGTTGTGTTCTTATTACAGCTGTCTCAACATATTTTCCAGATTCTCTGAGTCTCTTTGATTTGTCTCTAACCTACTGGTTATTCAACAGCGTGTTGTTTAATTTTCAGCCATTTGAGACTTTTTCCATTGCTCCCTCTGCTGTTGATTTCTAGTCCCATTCCACGGAGAATGGAAAAGTTATTTGATGTGATTTCAATCTAGAATTTGTTAAGACTTGTTTTTTTTTTTTTTTTTTTTTTTTTTCACTAACTTGTGATCTATCATGAAGAATGTTCTGGGTATAACAAAGGGTTTATTTGCTGCTGTTTGCTGGAATACTCTGCATGTATCTTCTAAGTCTGGTCCGTAGTGCCAATCCTGATTTGCTTATCGTCTGGATGCTATTTCAGTTCTTGAAAGGGGAACACTGAAATCTATTAGTTCTCATGTAGTTCCACTCATGCTCATGTTATATGGTTCAGTTCTCCAATGCTGTGCACACATGACACTCTAGCTTCGTAGGAAATGGAAACATGCATCACAGCCTCTATGTACTTACCTTTTGTAGCTGTCATTTCTTCACAGTCTCTTTCGTCTGACACACATATGGCTACCTTTACCCTTTTGGGTCTTTCAGTCATGTCTCTTGTTGTTATGGCAAAATATCTGATGAAGGTATCTTAAGGAAGAGGTCTTTCACAGTGGGGAATCATGGCACTGTTGGTATGAGGCAGCTGGTCACATTGTTTTCACAGTCATGAAGCAGGAAGAGATGAATGCTGGCACTCTGCTAGATTCCCGATTTTTATTCAAGTTGGGAGCCCAGTCAGCCGAATAGTACTACCTATATTTAGGGCGAGTCTTCTCTCCTCAGTTCAACTTTTAGGGAAACAGCCTCCCAGGCATACCAGAAGGTATGTTTCCATAGTAACTCTAAATCCAGTCAAGTTGACAGTAAAAGTGGGCTTCATTTCATATCCCTTTGCATCTCTTTACATCACTCTATGAATTTGTTATATTTCTTGATGCTGTGGCAAAATACCTGACAGAAAGCAACTTACAGAGAGAGTTTAAGGCTCACTGTTTTGCAGGTACAATCATTCATGGTGAAGAAGTCAAGCTTGCAGGAGATTATGGTAGCTAGTTGCATTGTGTCCACAGTCAGAGGGTGTAAAGAGATAAATATGCAGCTCATTTCCCCCTTTTAATTTAGACCAGGGACCACAGCCTGTGGGCTGCTGTTGCCAACACTTAGAGTGGTTCTTTCCATCTTAGTCATTTTTTTTTTTCTGGAAATGTCCTCAAAGAGAAACTCAGAGACATGTCTCCTAGGTGATTCTAAGTCCTATCAAACTGAAAGTGAAAGCAAGCCATCACAGTGTCCCTGTGTCCTTAAGGCTAAAGTCAGGCTTTTATATCAATGGTAACATCTTGTTAAGCTATCAAACTTATTTTAACTGAGGAATTTATTTATATTGAAGCAATTACTGTTAGAAAGCTGAAGTGCTTTCTGTCTGTCTTATAGCTGGCTTTTCTTTTCCTCTCTTACTATTTTTCTTTTTGTTTCAATTTTTTTTTTCTTTTTGTGATGACATTCTTTGGTACTAACCCAATTTCCTTTTTTTGTATTTTCTATGTGTTTTTGTTGAAGGTAACATAAACTATATTTTAAACTAATAACAACTTAATTTGAATATATTTTTTCTGCTTTTATTTTTTTTCAATTTCCTCTTACTTTATATACCCATTTCACAAATTACATATTTGTATTACATATTGTATTTCATATCAATTTAACATGTGCTTATACGTTTTATACTTTTCAACCACATACTAGAATGAAGGCTGACTTACTCATCATTGTTACTATGGAATATAATACATAGCTTGTATTTATCTCTGTATTTACCTTCATTGATTAACTTTATACTTTTCTACTAATTAACATATCTTTGTTTAAAACTGCAAGACATTCTTTACTTGAAATATAGGTCCATTTGCAACAAATTTGTTAGCTTGTAGTCATCTGCAAATTTTAACATTCCTTATTGTTGATAGTGCTGCTGGGTATATTAGTCTGAGTCAGCACTTTTTTTCCTTTCAGTATTTTTTATAGTTGTGAGATAGTATCTTACTTTGTACCCTAGACTGCTCTGGAACTCACTCTGTAATCCAAGCTAGATATGAACACACAGTGATCCTTTTGTCTCTCCATCCCAAGTGTTAGCATGGATATGAGCTGCCATTATTTTCATATAATTGTTTCATATAAAGCTGTCACATAATTCTGCAGTGTTACTGCTGTGAAAATAGACTGATATCTTTACACAGATCTTCCATATACCCTAAACCCTTTTGCTGTTTTCAAGTTTTCTTTTTCCTTTTTTCCTCCCTCCCTGCCTCCCTCCCTTTCTTCCTTCCTCTCTTTCTGTCAGTTTTATAGCAATGTGTGTTGTTATAGACTCATGCTTGAAATTTGTTGAAGGTATTTAGATTTCTTACCTGTAAAATGTCCATTTTTTTTTTAGATTTTAGTAATTTAGAGACATTATTCTCTCAAATAAATTTCTGTCATTTTCTTTCTCCCTTCTTCTGGGATATTACATGCATACATTGTTCCATTTGATGGTGTTCAGTCAAGTTCTTTTGTTTCCTTTACTGTTTTTTTGTTTTTACTACTCTGATAAACAATGAACAAATGTTGTCTTTTCAAGTTCTTGATTCTTTTTTTTTTTTTTTTTTTTTTTTGCTTGACCAAGTTTTCCATTAAACTCTTTTCAAGAATTTTCATTCAGTTGTTATGTTCTTTGGCTCCAAAATTTCTTCTTTTTTATATTTTCAAATCATTGTTTATATTCTCATTTTATTCATTGATTTGTTGAGCATGTTCATGATGGTTAAGCTACATTCTTCATCAGATAACTCACATATTTCTGTTTCTTTAGGTTGATTTTGCTGATTCACTTTTGTTCTTTTCAGTGGACTATTTCTTTTATCTTTGTTTGCCTAGCAGTTTTGTGTTGGGATGAACACAATTTTAAGTCTAACATCTCTCCCTGTGTTTATACACTGGCTTTTTTCTTTACCTGTCAGCCTGATAAGATTAAGAGACATTTTCTCCCCACCCCCCCTTTTTGAGTGAATACATTTCTCTAGCCTTGTAAGTGGAAACATAAAATTTATGAGATATGCTCATTCTTTTTAACAAATATTCACAATCTCTTATTTCCTCTGGTTTCTGACAGTGGCAGAGTAGTTTGTCCAAAAGCAGCCAGTTTTTCCCTGATTTTATAAACCAACAAGCTTATAACATATACTATATATTACCAGTTCTCTAAGTAAAATGAGTCAAAAATAATTCCTCTGAAACAGCCCCAATAAAGACTGAATGTCTAGAAAAATATGGCCATCCACTGTATGGGTCTCTGTTTGCTACAAACACTTATAGGTTCCTTGTCTAATCTTGTTCAGATGGGGACAATGGAATCCATGCTTCTATTCTATCCTTTCCAGAAAGAAACAGAAGACCCTTTCCTATTTCACACTGGATGGTGAGAGGGAATGAACACTGAGTGTAAACTAATCCAGATAATAGCCTTTGTGGATAGATCCTACAAAGTGAGCTATTTCTGACAGCTCTTAGATGCAGGACAGACAAAAGCTAAGTTCTGGAGAAGCCACCTAAAAAGCTCTGTAACACATCTAGGGTCCAAGGTGTACTCTTTAAGAGCTGGGAGCTGCCAGTCCCACTTTATCATGGCAGGGGGACATTATTTTGCCACAAGTGCCAGTGCAGTGTCCGTGAGTGTGCACTTCAGAAACTGACTTAGCTGGACTCTTTCTCAAAGGAAACTTGTCTCCATTGTCCAGTCCATGTCTTTGGAGAAGGAATTAAGGACCAGGCTCACAGTTTCCTTTGTCATCATTTGGACAATATTACTAGTTCACTATTTCAACTCATTCAACTTCAGAAGCAGCTAAATAACTTTGGATGCTATTTATAAACTCAACATTTTCAAAAATATTTGAAACTGTACTTATCATGTATTTTAGTTCACTGGCAAACGTTCTCAAAAACTTGAGATTCTGTAATATAATAAATTAGACCTCTGAACACATCTCAAAAACTTTTAAAATTTGAACTTGGTAAAGTTTTAAATTTTAAAACCATTATCCAATTATACATTTTAAATTTGGAATCATGAGATAGGCCAACCGAGTTCTTTTTATATAGTGCCTTAACATTAAATACCCATTGTTTGAAACCGAAAACTTTATAATCTTGAAAACTAGAAAGTGAGAACTGGTTATATAATGAAATTTTAATAGCTAACTATCAAAATCCCCCCTCCCCAATAATTTGCTTTCTTCAGGAACAAAATGGACTCTTTTGCTCCATGAGTTCAATTCAGTCTGGCTTTGTATGTAGTGGAATGTGTTACCTCAAGCTGAGTGGATGTTTTCTTTCTAGAAACTTCAGGTTGGAATATTTCTTCTAATTACAAATCCTTAGGCTCCTCCTTGCTCCAATCAACCAGGAATAAAGGATCACATGTGGGTTTTGCTCTTGTAACTGGCACCATACAGATGGCAAAAGACATTCTGAAATTTATCTCTTTCATCTGGTGTCATTGAAATTGTTCAGCTGTTTTGACATTTTTGATAGTGTCACCTATCTTCATGGATCCTTCTGAGTTCCCAGCTTAGCCTCACTTATTTTTGTCCTCTCAGTAGCAGGAAAATATTCATCCAACTGGGTCATAAGGAATAAAACCATACCCAATCTCTATTCTAAGTTTCTCCCATGTCCTTATGATAACTGTAGTTTACAGTAAGCCCTACCCACATCATTCCCTGCCAACAGTTTCTGTTACAGTTGGAATCTAAACATTTTCCTGAAGGCCCACATGTTAGAACTTGCCAGCTGGTTGCTAGGTGGTTATGTCATTAAGACTCTGACTCATATGTAGATAGTCCATTAGTCTATCAGCCTAACAAGCTGTTAACAGGTTGGAGAAAGTGGGCTAGTAGGAACATATCTCTGAAGAGTAAATTTTGTACCAGGACCCTCCTTCTTTGTTTTGTGGCTACCATGGGATGAACAGCTTAGCTCCCAGACGCAGATTCCACCACAATGTATACTATCACAGCACAACTCTCTGGCACCACAGTGAGCCTAGAGTGATACCTCCAAAACTATGAGCCAAAATAAAATTTCTCCTTTAATCTGATTTTAACAGGTAGTTTTTCACAGTCACAAAAAATTACCACAATTTCATCATTTTGTCTGCTTACTTTCTCTTTAGATCTTCTCTTAAAATCCTGCTTCAGTTTCATGTGACCATTTCCCCTAATACAAGCTCATAGTAAAAGAGGTCTTAAGAGAGCGTATGATGAATGACCACAGATGCTGACATGAGTACTCTAGACCTTTGGAAAGATGGAGATGTATATCAAGTTTTAAGGGAGGAATCCAGACACAAGTAGGTGGAAGGCCAGTGAGACTGAGAAAGAGTGTTATCCGATGGTAGAAATTAAGATTTGATATCTGAATGGATAAGATATGTTAGTTCAGACACAGGGCCATGGGAACCTGTTTGGTTAGAGTGGAACAGATGGGAAGGATTGACCTCTAATAGCAATGTGAAAGAGCTCAAGGGGAAGAGGAGCTAAGTGCATTAGGTTTAAAGTGCTGACATTGCACAGAGGGGGAATGACCTTGACCCCAGTAGGAAAGTAGATGGTGTATGGTGGGGAGAGGTGGTTTAAACAGGACCCTTTTTCAGAAGCACTCAATACTTAGCCTTCTTGTTTGAAATAACTTAGAAAAAGACAAGAAAGACTAACTGAAGCCTATTCAGATGTTCTCTGTGAGTTTGTTGTCTACAGGTATTCCTAGAAACTCGATGCCTGCTAGAACAAACTCGAAAGGGTATTTTCTCACTCCCATCTCAAGTCTGCTTTACAGCTCACCTGAGGTCTCATTCCTACAAGAGAGGCTCATGACATGCGCAGCATCACTAGAGCCGGTAATTAATCATCTCTCAAATCCAGGCTTGGCTGGAATGTAAAGATGAAGAGCTGTTCTTGTCCAAGTTTGGCATTTGCTCAGATGCTAAGGTCTCAAACTCTTTCCGTGTGTTTTGAATTTGGCATTTGGCAAAGCATGATTTCCTGTTTCTAAGAAAAAAAAAGACTCATGAGAGAGAGAGTCTTAATAAAGCTTCTCGGACATCAAAATAATGTTTTGATGAATTAATTGTAAATGAATCAGAAACATATGGAATCATTCTCTGGGGACACACATGTTTAAAAGATGAGTGGGGAGGTGTTGCTCAGGGCCAAATGTGTTTTCGGTTTTATCAAATGCAGAATGCTTAGAGGGGAAAGAGGGGGGAATTGTAATGTCAACCATTGCTCTAAGTGGATGACGCCACTTAACAGTCTTATTTGTCGCTACCTCTTGTGTCAGCTGAAGTTCAACAGGGATGAGTAACACCAGCCAGGCTTTACAGCTCATACCATTGCATTGTAAAGTTAGCCTTAATGTCTGTGACCCTGGGCTAAGTGAGCATCGGGAGCTTGGGAGAGCACAGATCTTATTTCCATGGTCTTAGAGGGGTCAAGGTGGTTACCGGATGAGAAGAGGTTCTTTATAGATCACTTGTCCATCTAACATTCTCTCTGAACACTCCTCTGTTCTCTTAAATGTCTTCTGAAAGAACATATAGCTTAGGAGAGCAAAACCAAATCCCAGTGAGGTAGCACTTCATGTGCATTAGGAAAGCTATTGTCCAAACAGAAGACAAAATGAAAAGCAGAAAATAACAAGTATTAGAGCGGGGTGTAGAGAAACCTAGATATCTGGGCACTATTAGTTGGAATGTAAAATGGTGCAACTACTATGGAAAATAACGTCATGGGATCCAGCAATTCCATTTCCTCTATATACACAGTAATTGAAAGCAGGGCCTTGAAGCGAAGTTTATATATTTAGTTCACGACTACATTATCCCAATAGCCAAAAGTTAGAAGCCAACCAAATGTACATTAGCAGATGAACAAATTTTGTTTTGAATGGACATGATTGAATATTATTCAGCCTCAAAAATAAAGAGATATTAATTCATGATATAACAGGAATGAACCTTGCAATGTTGGCTTAAGTGAAATGAGCCGTTTTACAGAACAAAAAAACTATGTGATTCTATTTGCATGAGAACTGAAGCGTACTCAAAGAGACTAGCAACTAACCAGTACCAAAAATGAGGAGAGAAAGGCATAAGGATTTGAGTTTGTGAGAGTAAAGACATTTCAGAAATTGGTTTCACAGAAGTCCAGGTGAGTTTAATGTTCCTCAGTGGTGTACTTAATTAAACCTGGTAGGTGAGTCTCTGAGTTCTAGGACAGCCAGGGCTACACAGAGCAAACGTGGAACGTGAATGAGTGAGTGAGTGGGTGGGTGGATGAGTGGGTGGGTGAGTGAGTGGGTGGGTGAGTGAGTGGGTGGGTGACTGGGTGGGTGGGTGACTGGGTGAGTGGGTGAATGGGTGAGTGAGTGAGTGAGTGAGTGAATGCGTGAGTGTGTGAGTGAGTGTGTGAGTGAGTGGGTGAGTAAACAAATAAATGAATAAGAAAGCTGGTAAAATTTATAGAAAAGTTGTGTGTTTGTGTTTGTGTGTGTGCGTGCAACTGTGGAAGCCAGAAGAAGACATTTGACATAGACATATGCTCTATAACATAGAGTTATAGACCATAGTGAGGATACCCATATGGGATATAGGAAACCAAACTGGGGGCCTCTGCTACGCGCATGCTCAGAACAGTTGAGCCATCGCTCCAGCCTTGCTTCTGTACCCCCTAATCTTTCCACTCCACATTATTATTTCCTGGAAATAATAAAGTATATTCTTGGACTGCCCCCTCACTTAATTACTTTATGGCTGACTGTTCAAGTATTACTTTAATACCCCCCCATCGCCTCAATTCTGCCTGCCATAACAGATTACCGGATGGTGGAACTCTGGTGTGAGGAGTAAGAGGCTGAGTTGGGATGTTTATTTTACAGAAGAGGAACTAAATCTATGAGGTCCTTCTCCGCTGGGTGCCATAGGTGTTTACTCTCATACACACATGTGCAGGTAGCCTTGGTGCAGTGTTTGTTGTATTTCTAAGCTCTCTATCCAATAATCTCCAGGATGACAGCTCTGTATAATGATAAGGGCGGGGCCACTTGTGAGGGGGGAGGAGCTAGGGTATTTGCTTTGCCTTAAAGTGACTACTATGCTCATGATGGCACTTAGCCATCTGGATTGTTTTGGTTACTTTCCATTCATTTAAAACAAGTGTGTGTGTGTGTGTGTGTGTGTGTGTGTGTGTGTGTGAAGGAGCTGGTGGGAACTGGGACGAAAGAGCTATAAACTTATTTTGAGCATTGCATATTAGTCATATTTCATGTACGAAGTCACCCACTGAAACAAACACCCGGCGGCCATAGACGTCACTGGTAAGCAAAGGGTTTTGTTTGAAGAGGGACTCTCATGGCTGTGATTAAGCCCTGTTGAACATTATTTGCCACTAGGGCCGGAAACTTTCCCATTGTGCCTTCTCACTCCCCAAATGCCAAGACTCAGGAAATACACGAACCTTAAGAACTATTCTGGCTGGTTCCATAAAGGCTTGGGGAACCAGAGAAGGAAAATAGAGTCACCTGACCCCTGGGGCCTTGGACTGTTTGAAGATTTACTTATAAGTCACCCAAACAATTTCCTTAATTTGCTGTGTCCTTTTGTCCCCCCTCCTCTCTCTTTCTCAGTATTTCTACATTTAAAAGTGATTTAGTTCTTCATTTAGCTGTAGCATTTCAAATTCTGTCCATGGTAATTTACTGGTACACTGGAACATCCTAGAACAATCATTACACACACACATTTACAGTAATTCTCTGCAGTGTTGCTTTTGATGGTCTTAATCTAAAACTGGTGGACTGGATTATTTTTAGTGCACTCTCAAGATTTTGCTAGAAGGAAAGCAGAGAGCTTTATGAAGAGAGAGTCTAGTTATTATTGGGGTTTTTTTTTTTGTTTTTGTTTTTTCTTTCTTTTGGTAATAGAGTTAGCCTACCATGCCTGTGGATTCTGACTCTGTGGGTTTAATAAACAATAAATGAAAAAATATTCAAGAAACATGCCCCTTTCTCTTGTCTTGTCTTAAATAGTAATATATATCTGCTCTGGGGCAGATATTACTAAGCACTGTGGGCAGTTTGGAGGTGACCTTCCACAGGAAAGCAAGTACATACAATCTGTGGGAACATAAGAGCTTTATCAAAAGATCCAAGCATCTCTAGACTTTGGCAGTCATGGTACCAAGACCTATTGATCAGTCACTTTCCCACAGAATTGTAAAGGAACGTGAGCTGTGAAGTATACTTGTGATGTTGGGTATTTTTCTTTTACGAATAGGATCGTGATTTTAAAATGTTCCAGACTGTACTAGCAGACCAGGTAAACCCACAGTTCAAATGCTCTTTCTTTCTCCTTCCCCTGTTCCTTCTTCCTTTTTGCTCCCCCCTCTTTCTCTAGTCCTTCCTTTCTCCTCCTCTTCTCCTTCCTCCACTTCCCTCTCGTTCTTATACTGAGAACAGAACCTAGAGTTTTGGACTTTCCAGGCAAGCACATGACTAATAAGCTACACCCATATCCTCGTTTGGATTTCAAGATAAGAAACAAGACTGTTCTGAGAGAGAGAACATGTTTCATACACCACTGTGTGTGAATTTAGCTTAATAGTGAGCGATCATTTCAGTTGAGAGTGGCTTAGAGAGAGTATTCGGATTGTGGCCGCTCTAAGTTCTGTGTGTACACTAACTTCCAAATACCACATTGAAAATGTTTAAACCAGTTCTACCTCTGAGTCTGTTTAATTAGGTATAATATACTAAGTCTCCATGCTCTGCTGCCGTGTTTGAATTGGACAAAGTTTGTCTCATACCAAAACAGTTGAACCAAAGATAATAGCAAAAGCTTATCAAAATAGATAAAGTGCATTAAAAAAAAAAAACAACCAAAAGAAGTCCCATATCATATTATGGACATTCTAGCCAGCTTGGGCCTGGCAAACATGGCTCTGGCAGATCTTGCCCTTCTTCTCTCCCATTCCCTCTGCCTTGCTAAATACCATTAGATTGTGCTCCACATCCTGAGGCTGACCACTGCAGTCCAGTTAACAAAGTATTGAAATCCAACAATCATAAACCCCTTTGGGTCACCCAGTTAACATGCCCCATCAAAGTATGCCACCACACCCTAGCTCATTCTTATACATACCTCCCCACTTCTTTCCTTCTTAAAAACTACACCTGCTAGATCATTTGTTGCTGTTTTTCTGACTCTCTCTGTGAAATCATGTGCTTAGATATGGTTTGTGCCTAATCCGGGATCTGAGAGGGAATCCCCACTGTGTGGAGGCCCCCTTCAAATAGTTGTATAAGTCTCCTATTGATTCAAACAAAACCTCAAATATAATAAATTCTTACAGGTCTATGTACCAGATGCTATGTGTGGAGATGTTTCGTTCTCTGGAAGGGAAGGCGGAGTCAGATGGAGGTGAATTGCCAGGTCTCTTCCACAGCCTCCGATGTTCTGTATTATTCCTGTGGTTCTTTGGGCTGCTACACTGAGGGCAGCATGGCAGGTGGCTGGGAGCCAAGGTCAGGGCCACCAAGCAGGAAGTGACTGATGGGCTCCAGCAGCTTCCAGTGGGGAAAGCTTGGTGAGAGATTTCTCTTCCCCAAAGTGTTACAGCTCAATAAGACAGATGCTCTCAGATGGTCTGTTTTATTCCTTATGGACAGAGTCCTATATACATTATAGGGTGGGTTGTGGGTCTAAAAGCAGATGTTTTCTATAGGCTTGGTCTGAGGTGTTAGGGATGCCTCATCTGCATGTGGAGGGGCTTCGGGTGCCCCATGTTCCAGGACAGGAACCTGGTAGGGAATAGATGAAACTTCTACTGTCCTCAAGTATAAGAAAGAGTACTGGGGTCTATGAATCCACTCAGCCTTACCAAGTTTCTGTCTGGTGACACAATTCCACTTGCCCCACAACTTCTCATGGGATGTGTCAGCTCATAGCAGAGTTGTTTCTTACCTACTAGAGGAATCAGATTAGTGCATGTTTCTGAGAAAGGTTCTGACTTCTTAGCTTTTGAAATTACTTAGTTATCTGCTGACTTTTAAAGATTTATATATATTTTAATATATTTGTAATTGTAATTTGTCCAAGTGAATTTACTTGTGTACCACATATGTATGGGACCCCCTGGAGTTGAGATTAAGGTGGTTATGATCAATGGGCACTGGGAACTGAGCTCAGGTTCTTTGTAATAGCAATAAGTTCTGTTAACTATTGAGCTATTTCTCCTGCTCCAAGTGCTGAGCTTTAGAGGTTGTGGGCTGTTGCACGGAACTTCCCGGGGTGATGAATAAAACTAATATCTCTACATCCCAGATCAGGTGCCAACAACAGATCAAAGAAACAGCTCCACTCAAGTCCAGTTTGGTGAGCCAACGAGTTTAATTTGAGTTACCTACAGGAGCTTGGATCAGGGTTATTTACATGGGCAACTCATGAGCAGCTCCATCACTGAAGAAAACCTCCCCCAACAACTGTGAACTGCCTATAAATCTTAGAGATGGGCAGGGCCTCATGAGCCTCTCTCCGCCTCCCTGACTGGAAGTTAAAGGCTGGTGTCTCTTGTCCCCATCTTGTGTAGATGTCCTGTGGGTAGTCATAGCTACTGGCAGTTCAAAAGAAAAGGCCATGTCCTGATCAATACATTCCATAGTATGAGCTTTCTGATTGGAAACTGCTGTGATACCCTTTGCATGTATTTCTAGCTCAAGGTATTAAACATCTTAATTTTATACTTGAGATTATTCTACTTTGATTCCCACTACTTTGTTTACCTTCTTCATCTACTTAGAATATTTACTTGAATTAAAAGCAAATCTAATTTGAAAAGATTATCTAATCCTAGTTAAAAATATAAACAAGAAAATGCAGCTCAATAGTCATTTATAAGTTTAAAGTTCAATTGTATTAAGAATGTCCAGTGTTGTTGGACTAATCCCCAGAATGTTTTTCATCTTGCAAAACTGATCTCTGCACCTTTTAAACAGTTCTTTCTTTTTTCCCTCCATCAGGGGAGCAGCCACCAGTGTCCTTTGTTTCTGTGGACCACACTAGGTATCTCACAGAAATAAACCATGCATTTTGTCCTTTTGTGATTAGCTTACTTCACTGGGCACAGTGTCCTCAGAAGTCGCTTATGTTCTATCATTGGTCAAATGGCATTTCTTTTTAAGGATAAATTATATACTACAACAAACATATCACATATTTGTTTACCTTTAGTTGTTATATGGTACAGGGGTTGCATTTAGGGATTTCTGTGTATAGGTAAATATTCTAGCACTGAGCTAAATCAACAGCTTTCTTCTAACTTTCTACTGAGAAACAGGATCTTACTAAGCTACCCAAGTTGGCCTTAAACTCACACTATGATCCAGAGGGACCCTGAACTTTGTCTTTCTGCCTCTGTTGACAGTGTCTACTTTTGCTTGCTTTTTACCCATGATCAATTACACTTCTGTGAATCGTTGGCACACAAATCCTTCAGGTCAGTTTTTTCCCCCTTCATGTGTTACAGAAGAAACAGCTTCTAATGAGTCAATCAAAGTGTGCTTATTTTTTTCTTAATAAATTCTAAGTAAATTTCATAGATGCACTGTTGCTTTGATTGCTCTGTGGTCTTATCTAGTGCAGGATTTCTGTATATCTCACACAGCTTGTACCAGCCTGATATTAACCTTACCTATAAGACTTGGCTCATGAAGATGACAGGTTGTGGGTGAAGACCAATTTAGACCCTTGATGGTTGGAAGAAAATCAAAACCCAGCTTTTCCTTGGGAGCTGCAGCCTTCAATGTTTAAGTAGATTTGGTATAAAATTTTTTAGGAAGAAAAATGGAATGTGCTCTCAGTTTTTTTCTGTTTGAGGCCTCCTATTACATTTTCCCTTTCACTCAATTGACTAAAGCAGTACTAGTTTGTGAATACTTAGTGAATCCCACTGTGTGAGGCGAATTGTGCTAATCTGTGAAAGCTATAGCTAAAGTCATTGATTTTATCAAGTTTATGCTTAGACACAGAAATAACAGGTAAGTAAATCATTTCCATTTCGCTAAACTATGCTTTATGTTTTAGTATATCTGATCAAGGAGACAAGACTAGTAACATGATAGCTTATATTTGTGTATATAATGTGTGCATGAAGCTTGATGTATCCTTTTTGCTCAACTTATTTTTGAGACAGAGTTGGAGTGAGCTCCCCACTGGATGAGACTGGCTGGATAAGGAGGCACAGGACTCCTCCTGTCTTCATAGGCCTGCTGCTGGGATTACAGCACCCTACCATGTCTGATGTTTTTATAAAAGTCCAGGAGAGCACACCCCAGATTCTCAAGCCTGTGTCAAAAGCACACTATGGGCTGTCTTTCCGTCCCTTATAGCTTACATTTCATTTGAAGATGGCATTTGAGAATCCTTGATAGCTCTGAGAATAAGGGTAACAACAGATCCTGGCCTTTGGAAAGAGAAGAAAATGTAGAGGGCAAGGAATAGGTGTTTTCCGGTGGAAGAGACTTTTAACTTTGTCTTGATCAGGGAACCTGGGTCTTTGAAGTAGAGAACTAACACAGGAAATGAGGAATGGTGTTCATAATGGAATGTCCAGACAGGGGTGACACCACCCTGTCCCTGCTACCACAAAGACAGACCTTCATGATCGTACCATATACTGTAAAGGTTTCCTAATAGAACATCTTTAACTCAGCAGCCACATGGAGCTCATCTAACTAGTAAGGATAATTATGATTATTACTGGATCTGAATGTGCTTATAAATGGGCCTTTGGGTATTTGTTTATCTCCTTTATATCTTAGCCCAGTTTCTTAACTATCACTTGGCTGAAATCTGCTTATTGTTTCCTTCCCTGATTAATTTATTATTACACAAATATTTAAATGCACATGTCCATAATGATTTCATTATTAAGGTATCTCAGCAAAATGGATGAGAAAGATTTTAAGTATTTTTAGTATCACAGGGAGAATGATAGCATTTTGAATAACATATACTAGAAATAATTTAACTTTTCCAGTTTAAATTAAATTTAACTTCAGTAATTCCACACTCAGTTTAAAATATCACTTCGACAAGTAGTAAAATAGAGTTTTAATTTTTTTTTCTGTTTTCCTAAAGAATAACAGTTATGTAAAGAGATTGAAAATATTCACACATGTTTTCTTCTGTCTTAGAATTTTTCCTTTTAAATTGATATCACAGGAATAGAAGTACAGATAAAACAGTAAACGGAATTGTCTTGAGTCACCTTGTCATTACTTTAGCATTAATGATTCTGGAATTCTACCAATGTTAAACTGTCCTTTTAAACTTTCTTCCCCTAAACAATATATATTATGCAGTTATCCATAATTTTTAATTTTTCTGTAACGTCTTGTTACTAGTTGAATCCATATTAAATATAAATACTTTCTGTTAGTTGAGCATTTTCTTTCTCCTTTTAAGGTGTGCAAGCTTCTAGGATGATTACTTAGAAGACGATTCCTCCTTAGCCTGTATTTTTACTACAGGTTTGCATCAGGTTTATCTTAGCATCCTTTGTCATGATGGCGGCATAGTCTTTTAGAACCTGGCACATGGAGGCTGGAAGCATTAGTGAGGATCATGCTCCATCTCTTAGTAGAAATGTTGCTTGAGAATATAACAAATTTTCCATGTGTCATTTCTCCTATGTACCTAGCATTTGTAGCATCACTGAATCAAAACTCTTAGGGAGAGGGAGATAAAGTTAAGTAATACACACAGTATTTCCAAAGAGCATGAACATACTGACAAGTTACTTTCAGGTTGCACTGAGAAATTACACTTTTAAAAACTGTGTCTTTCATAACTTTAAGGAGATTTATTAAAGTTCCTATGTACACAGCATTGTCATTTGACTCTCTAAGGACCCATTTGAACATTTAAAATGCCATGCTGTTATTTTGTTTGACAACCATTTGTGCTTCTGGCAAAAATGACCATTTTAAATTTATGGTTTTGGTTACCATGATAATTTTAAATTATTAGTTTCTGGTTTTGATTACCAATCTTTGTCAACTTGAAACGTGTGGGAAGAGAGAACCTCAGTTGAAGAATTGCCTCTATCAGATTGGCACGTGGGCATGTTTATGGGGTATCTTCTAGATGGTTAATTGATATAGCTAGGTCTGGTCTACTGTGAACAGTGCCATCCACAGAAAAATGGGTCCAGACTGTATAAGCAAGCAAGGTAGTGAGCAAGCAAGAAGCAAGCCAGCAAGCAACATTTCTCCATGGTGTCTGCTTTAATTTCTGCCTCCAGGCTGCTGCCTTGAATTCCTTCTCTCCATAGTGATGGACTATACATTTGTTCTTTAAGTTGCTTTTGGTCATGTTTTTATAGAACAAGAAAAAGTCAAATAGAACACAGGTATATACTTGTTCTTTTATTAATTATTAATGTATTCATTATTGTTAACTAATAAATTTAAATCCATTGATATTAACTCAAATACTTCATATACCACAAACATTATCAGCTATCATTTTTTAAATTTGCATATGCATTTGTTTGTGTTCAGCTAATTTTCCCATTGTTTAAGACAAAATGACAGCATTTCTCAGACACTGCTTGGACCTTTGTTTTTTTTCTTACTGAGGAATGTTCTTTAACATTTTGTGAGATTCAGATATTCTGGGGGAAAAGTCTTTATTGCTCTACTAAAACAGTTTTATGTTCTAGCTGTTCTTTTGAGGGACACATTTGATGGGATAAGTTCTGGGTTTTCCTTTTTATTTCTGTAACATGATACCCCACAATTTTCTGAGTTACATAGTTTTCTGGTGTTATACTTTGTTCCTATTTATATAATATGTTTAATCTCTGCCTTTATTTTGAAAATCTTAGAATAATATTTTATTTTCAGTAGCTATATTATTTTAATATTTATTCTGTTTGTCTTTCTCTCCACATCTAGGATCTTTCTTTTGAAATGTTTAATTATTTTTAGAAAGTTCATGATTATTGTCCTTTAACTATTTTTTGTCTCGTTTATTTTTTTTAATCTTTCAGGTTTCATCCAATGTGTTCTAAAGCATATATTATTCAAGAGCCCTTGGAAGGTGAATTTTTTTTCCTGTTGTGTATCTGTTTTATATTAAATCTGTTTAAATATTAACAGAATAACTCAAATAGATTTGTTTTATAATTCATCAATTATTTTATTGCCTTTAACAATGCTTGTAAACCATCAAAAAAATCCTCTTTAAAAAGTGTTTAGGAAATGCAGAATGCTTCAGAAATTTCCATGGTATCTTGCACAGGGACCAAGGTGCTCTTCCTTTATACTTCCTATGGCACTCTTCCTATATACTGCCTATTTTAGTTTTATGCACATTGATGTAAATGTTCTTGCCAAGACATCATCAGCACTGATTTCACATTTGTATTTGTAGTAGTTTTATTTTATTCTTTTCTATTTCTCTAGAGAAGTTTTCCATGTACTTGTCCATAGTTTCATCTTTTCTGTTCCCCCCTGAATCATTGAACTGAAAATGGTGTCCTTAATGGAGGAGTTGGAGAAAGAATTGAAGGAGATGAAGGGGTTTGTAACCTTATAAGAACAACAATACCAACCAACTAGAGCTCCTAGGGATTAAACCACTATCCAAAGAGTACACATGAACAGACCCATGGCTCTAGGAATGTCAGAGGACATGGGAGGAGGTGGGCGGGTAGGTGAATACCCTCATAGAAGCAGGGGGAGGGGGAATGGGATAGAGGATATGGAGGGGATAACATTTGAAATGTAAATAAAATATATCCAATAAAATCAGTAAAAGAAGAAGAAAAAAAAAGAATTCCTTTTAAGTGACCAGCACCAAGCTGTCCAGTGAGAATGGTGTGTACTTGCATGGGTCATCCACCTACAGGTGCTGGAAATTATAATGCCTTTGTTATTGGACAGGCAGAAGCAAGGATGGTTTACCTCACAGTCAAAGGTGGGACACCCATGACTTCATAGCAGGCTAAAGTGGCAGGAACTCTTTGCAGCCAGGCCAGTGAGGAACAATAATCATTCTCTGTGGGTGCTAACACCTAATGGGAGCAAAATTTAAACTGCTCTCAGTAGTACTAGATGCAAGAAATGGTTAGGATAGTATGGAAGAAGCCTGGTTCACAAATACCTTGCTGGTGTGGATTTTTTTTAATGTCTTGGAAAGCTGTTCATCCTACATTAGGGCTCATTACAAGCTGGGCAGAATGTCAATGGAAAATGTTAACTGAGGCCAAAGATCTTCTCCACCAGTTGGGGACATTGGCATAGCCTTATCAGGCAACAGATGGCGTGAAGTGTGATGATTTTGGCAAGTCCAGAGGAGGTTTAAATGAATCTTGAGTCCATCTAGTTGTTTCTTTGGCATGTGGAAGGGAGCAGAGGGGACCAAAAAAATGTAAGTTCTTTTTTTTACTGGGAATGATGGCTAATTTAGAAAGAGGCCATGAATGTTCATAATTTAAGAGACATGACAGTCAGTCACGTCCCAGTTAAAATTTGCAAACTTTCAGCAAATGAAGGACCCCAACTCAGGGCTGAATTACATGTCCGAATTGGCTGAAGAAACAGAGGCTGTCCTTGTGTTTTAATGTATCACACTGTACACCATTCTCACCAACTTTTTTTCTTTCCTTTTTGCCCTCCATTGGATCCCCCACCCTAACTCCACATTCAACTGGAATGTCTCAGGTTCTGAGGTAATTGTCATCCTTAGGCAAAGTTATCTGATGCCCAAATACAGCCAGTCCTGATATGATCAACTCCTCCAAACCCAAATAGAGAGCAACAAATACAGGTTACAGGAATGGACAGAAGTTTCTACTTGTTTGTCCACAGTTCAGCAGTGACCTGTCTGTGTCCTCATGTCTGTGTGTTAAGACTGTGGAGTGATAGAACTCATCAAGACAAACTGAACAGGAGGCTACAAGAACACTTGACCATTCCAAGTACTCATCCATTTTGGACAGATGGTAAGAGGCAGAGAGAGGTTGCTTTCTATTACTTGTAATGGATTGGGATTGCTGAGATTTAATGGCCAGGTTATAATAAAAGTATACATTGATTTTTGACCACCCCCCATTAGAAATGAACACCATTATTTTAGTTAAGGTTTCTATTCCTGCACAAAGCATCATGACCAAGAAGCAAGTTGGGGAAGAAAGGTTTATTCAGCTTACACTTCCACATTGCTGTTCATCACCAAAGGAAGTCAGGACAGGAATTCAAGCAGGCCAGGAGACAGGAGCAGATGCAGAGGCTATGGGGGGGTGTTACTTACTGGTTTGCTTCCCCTGACTTGCTCAGCTTGCTTTCTTATAGAACCCAAGAGTTCTATAACCTGCCCAGGGATGACACCACCCACAATGAGCTGGGCCCTCCTATCCTTGGTCACTATTTGAGAAAAAAGCTGGATTTCTTGGAGGTATTTCCTCAATGAAGACTCCTTTCTCTGTGATAACTCCAGCCTTTGTCAACTTGATACACAAAACCAGCCAGCACAACTATGTCCTTTACAAGGGGTGACCCAAGTGTGTGTTAGATACCCCATACCCTTTACATTTGTTCTTTCCATGACATACATGATAGTGTCTTAAGAATAGAAGTCCAGTAAGTTTTCTTTGCTGTTACGTCCCTCCTGACGTTCATCACTGTAGATTCAGACTCCACTATTTTTTCTCACTTCATCTGCTATTGCGTTCTCCTTTCCTCATTCTTCTAGCATCACACTCCTTCTTACATGACTCGTGCACCTCTGCTGTGTCCTTGTCTAGGTCCTCTGGATTACTGGTCTCCTGGCCAGGAATACTCTTTCCTTGTTATTCCTGTGGTCTTTCCCAGCACCCTGTCTATAATAACTCTCCCACACCATTCCCTAGGCTCCCTCATTAGTCTTCATAGCTCTCTACACAGACAGCAAGCCTTTGTGTTGCCCTACTTCCACACAGTGAGTATAAACTTAAAAGGGCCTTGCTTCTATTCACTGTGCCAGACAGCCTCTGTGCAAGAGGAGCTCTGGTGTGTTGTTGGATATAACTTGGTCCATACTAACAGTATTTAACCAAAAGCAAACTGTACTTCAAAAAATAATCTTAATATGTGAACAATCAGTTGGCTATCCATTTAATACTAGTTGATTGTAAAAGAAAAAAAAAGCAGGGACTGAACTAATAGTTAGTTGATTGACACGAAGGCATGAAGCTCTGGCACTGCTCCAGAAGGTAGGAGTGTGCCATGCACTTGAAATCTCAGAACAGGAGAGGTGGAGACAGGTAAACCTCTTGGGCTTGTTGTCAAGTTATACTTGGTGAGTTCTAAGCCAAAGAGAGACTCTGTCTCAAAAAAAGTAGTTTAAGGCAGACAACACTTAAGAATGATCAGTTGGCTTACATACACAGGCAAGCATGCATGCAGAGAGAGAGAGAGAGAGAGAGAGAGAGAGAGAGAGAGAGAGAGAGAGAGAGAGAGAGAGAGAGAGAAGGGGGAGGGGAGATCAAACAACCAAATTAAAGTTTGAAATTGAGTGCAAACCCAACATTCTCTCAGCACCTCTTTTAATTTGCAAGACCAAGCTATGACTGTTTGATAAAGTACTTAAATGTTTAGCTTCAGCTGGAGCTGGTGGATGACCAAGATTTTTTTTTATTCCTCCAATGGAAAGAGTTTCTAATTGTGATCATGCATGTATTAAGCCACTACATTTTCATCCTTTATCTCCTGACTTAGCCCCTAAACTCATCACCAAGTATAATTTTAATTTTTTCCACTTTTTAAAAAAGAATTTCATATATAAATACTATATTTACATCACTTCCAGGCCCTCTCCCCATCAAACTCCTTCTGTATCCACCCCAGATTTCTCTCAGATTCATGACATCTTATTCAATTATAATGCTATAGGAATTAGAGAACATTACAGAAGATCTTAAGGTCAGTCATGCAAAGAACCTCATCAAGGATGTGACTGAAAGGTGGGAGACAATCAAGGAGTGAGAGGCCAGAAGAGAGGGCAAAGGAGAAATGGAAATGAACACAAACCAGGACACATGTACATCCCCACATACCATACTCTTTACCCCTGCACTCCATTAACTGAGCTCATTTATTGTTCTTTTGTAGACGTGTTTAGGGTTGACCACATAAGATAATCTATCAGAGGACTTGTCTCTGAGAAAGACTGGTGTTTCCATTTCTCATGGTTGCCTGTAACTCTCTACCTAGTTGTAATATGTGTGTGTGTGTGTGTGTGTGTGTGTGTGTGTGTGTGTGTGTGTATATATATATATATATATATATATAATTACATACATACATTCATACATACATACATTCATACATACATACATACATACATATATATAATTACATATATATATTGACTTACCAGCTACTGGTATAGGTTATGTGTAGGAAACCACATTGATGATATTTCATTGGTAAAGCTCTTCTTTCATGGCTCGAAGAGTGTCTCTGGACCCACGTGCCCTGGTTTAGGTAGCATAATATTTTTGAAGTACTCTCATAAACTAAAATCTATGTGAAAATGGAAGAAGCCATTTTCTGGATGTTTTCAGATTTTAGGCTTAAAATAGCTGTCCTCACTATAATGATTATTTTAAATAATCCTGCATTCATTTGCAGTTTTATATAACCACTAGAAGGAAGATGCCCTTAGACTATATAGCTTCCCCTCCCCCCCCCAAAAAAGCAGAAATGAAAGCAATGTAATTAGTTTTAGGGATAGCAAATTTGTTTTTGATTAATAATCTGGAGCATAGCTTTCCTTTAATGAATATTCATTTAGCATTTTGATGGAGCAGGATAGCAAGAGGATATTTGCAGTAATAAAATGTAGGAAATTCATGAAGTTTCTAGATACTTCAGTGTGGTTCCATCTTCCACAGTAGCTCTTTAACTTGTGGCGGTTTTTGTAAGAAATGAGCAATGTACAAGTTCCCAGAAGGCAGTTATGGTTTTCTGTAACAGATTATTAAACTTTTATTTTACTTATAATGTTTTATTAACCTGTGATCCTCAGCTTATTTTATTTGAAAATCTCAGGTAAACACACATAAAAGCATCTCCTTTAATGTCTTCTATGGCCTGTGCTTTAGTTTGCCTTGGCTGGAAAGTAGGTAAGAATGTTCTCAGTGTATTTCTGCTAAGGCAATGCACGTTCTCTACATTAGCTTGCCCTGTGATTGCCTCTGACTTTACAGCTAACGAGTGTTGGCACAGGAATGTAAGTTGGTGACTAGCAAATAATGTAATGTTTATGTCTTGTTCTAGTTTCCCTTCTGAAGCTATGCTAAAACACTGACCCAAAACAACTTAGGGGATACAAGACTTAGTTTCAACTTGTACTTCTAGGTCTCATAGAGGGAAGACAGCATAGGAGCTCAAAATAGGATGCTCAAGAAAAGATTGCTGACTGATCCATGAAATGTGATCTCTTCCCAGGTAACTCATTTATAGGTAAGGACGAATAGGAGGAACCACAGGCTCGAGCTTAGCTAACTTCCTTATACAGTTCAGCACTATATGCTCAGGGATGGTGTTCGGACCTCATGAATCAATTCATAATCAAGACAATCCCCCATAGACATCCACACAGGCTAATCTGACGTAGGTTTCCTCCATCTTCTCCTCAGATGTCTCTAGGCTGTGACAATTAAAGTTAGATCACCGTGGTGTTTTGAATAAAAGTCCTATCCTCATCATAATAGTCTTGGGCCCCTGAACATTTGGTCCCCAGTTGGTGGCACTATTAGGGAAGGTAACCTTGCTTGAGGAAGCATGTCACTGGGTGTGAACTTTGAGAGAATGAATCCTCGCCTATTTCTAGTTTGTTCATTCTTCCTGCTCATGGTCCAAGATGTGAAGCCTCAGCTTTCTTCTGCCAGGCCTGCTGCTTGTTGCCATGACTCCACACCATGAAAGGCACTTAACCTCTGAAACCGTGACCTGAAAACCTGCCTTGTGCTGTGACTTGGACATGGTGGGTTTTTGTTTGTTTGTTTCACTGTAACAGAAAGGAACATAATGCACACAGTCTTATTTGTGTCATTGTCAGTGACCGTTGCCTGACATTTTAAAACTTACACTACATTCCATAAATATTTCTCCACTGAAATTCCATGCATCATTGGCTCTGTGGGATCTAGAACTCACCAGGGAGCAAACCAGATTTGGGAATGGTGGAAACTGACATCACCTCATGGGGCTGTCAAACCTGGAAATGTTGGTTGCTGGGCAGCTATGTTATTAGTTCTTTGGTGGTTTATCCATTTCCCCTTTCTTAGAATCAAGACCATCAAAGAAATCCTATCAGAATATCTTTAAATTAGCTATTGTTTTAAAATTTGGTTAATGATAAAATGATGATAATACCCTTATTCCCTTTGAACCAACTCCCATACGATTTATCTTTTTTGCTGCTTAGATCTATGCTTGCTCACTTACTGTGAATATTCTCTGTGTGCTACATCCTCACAGATACTACAATTCAGAAACAGGGTATTTTTAAATAATCTTTGGAGCCTAGGTGAAACTAAGTAACTAATAATCTAATAATTTTTTATAATTATGATAACCATTTCTCTCCATTATTTTCTACCTGTTACTTTTATTAGATGTTTTAATTAATATATTTGCCTGCTGTTAGGAACATAATGTCTTCGACAAAGTTAGTTCTGTATAATCTAAATAATATCCTAGAATTATCTATAAATGTACCATTTATCTTGATAAGTTTCTGTTGATTTTATATATAAAGCTAATGTCTTTGAAAATTATTGATTTCACAGTCTTTTTCTTTTGCAATGATCTACACCTGTGCCTATCTCTCAGCCACCCAGGTAAATATTAAACTATAAAGCACAAAGCTGGGGAAAAAGTATTTGCCCAGCTTGCAGTCTGGTTAGGCCTGTCAATCATCTGCCCAAGTGACCACCACAGGAAGGCTGAGTTATATTAAATCATACTAAAGAGATAGGTAGAATAATTTTTTCTTTAATGGAACACAGTTGTTTTTGCCCCAGACTTCTTGCCCTCAACCCAGCTCCTACAAGCCCAGCAACTGTGAGGTCAATTCCATCTGCCTGCCCTGCTGAGTCCTTACTCAGATAGATACTGCACCTTTTCCTTTTCCTTTTTTTTTTTTTCTGTCTCTTTCTTTTGGTTACTTGGTAGAACTTAAGTATTCTTTTCTTGATACTTTGGGTGTCTCTACTCTTTCTCTAAAGCCCCCCTTTCTGCTGTGTCTGCTGTGATCTAACAGGCCTTCATGCCTGAAGCCCAAAGTGTGTGCCTTTCTCTTTTCCCCTCTGTTTGCTTCTGAATGGCTGCTATAATTTATGGGTTGTCTGCCTTGGGATTTTCTTTTAAACTCAAATAATTGTTCTCTGGCTTCTATTTGAGTCCCTTCCTAATGTTCTTATTAATGAGAAAAAATTCCAAGAAGAGATCCCAATTTTTCTTGTTATAATTGTTATGGTGATTACAGGTTATGATATTGACATTTATTTCCTATGTCATCAATTTCAGAGGCAATTAAAAGACATAGTGGTGTATGGCAGGAAATCCAGTCCTTTGAGAGGTAGAGAAAGGACAATCAGGAGTTCAAGGTCAACCTTAGCTACATTGTCATTTTGAAGACAATCTGAACTGATTGAGAAAAAGTCTGAAAACAAAACACAATTTTAGAGACAATCATAACTTTGGAATGGACTTCCACCTTTCCAAAAAAAAAAAATTGTATATTACCTAAGTCCTCATGGTAGGATTTAGGTAAAATATCATGGCCGAAATTGGAAGTTGACGCACCCCAATAACAAATTCTTTCATGAAGAGTAAACCTTGGTGTTCTACCTACAAGTCAGACTGGAAAGTGGGCGTGGCTTGATTTCAACTTCTTGGAAGCACAGATATTAGGACAAACGTTGGTTTACTCCATCAAGCATCAGTGTCACCTACTTCACATCTGGTATACTCTGAGGATACTCTGCAAAGAAGGAGCCAGGGAGAGACAGACAATGTACACATAAACACTTCTCATAGCACACTCATTGGTTTCTATGACAACCATTAGAGCAATTCAAGGAACAGTAATTGCAATTTCTCCATCAGATAGTTTGGTCAGGGAAGAGGTTCCCCATGCATAAGATGAAGGCTTGACTTCCATGCCTGTCTTGTGAAAGAATGTGGGGAGTAGAGCATGCTCAGAGGCTTGAGGGGTGACTGCACGTGCACATTGGAGTGACTGAAAGAAAACAAAATTGAGTGCTTATAAATGGCTGGTATATTTTATAGTTTTAGATAATAATCCCTTCAAGATGTTTCTACAACCCAGGAACTTGTTTTGAAAAGCTGAAAGACACAAATGACAGCATCCAAAGCATGCTAAATACAACTGTAAGTGAGCCTTTCCGAGTTTAAAGAGAGAATGTGAACTGTGTTGGGCTACCAGAGGCAGAGAGCTGTCTTTCCACTAACTCCAAACCAGCCATGTTGGTGGAGCAGTGAATTAGTGATATTGTGAAGCGAAAATTGGAAACGAGGAAAGGAAAAAGGTGGGAACTATGACAACTAAAGATTAACTAGAAAAGAATCAACTTGTACCTGACTTTGTTCTTGTCCCCTTGCCCGACTTTCTCTTCACTTTATGGTAGTTCCTATACAGTAATAGGATAGCATGTGCTCATTAAAATTTCCAGGTCTCTGTGTAACTATCCTGGCAGGTATGATGTTACCCTGTGCTTGATATTAGACCAATGCCCCCCCCCCAGAAGGATTCGGAAAAACGATATTCTAAAGAGAAACCTGTGTCCCACCCTTCAGATATCAGACTATTATATGTAAATTCTCAATGGGACTCCCCTCCCCAGGATTCTCATGTGAGGAGGATGGAAAGGTTGAAGCCCTGGTCCCAACTAAAGGAGCAATCGGTGTTCCAGGAAGAGATTTCAAACAATTCAGGTAACTTGTTAGACCACCTTTCAGGAGAGACTAGAGAGAAGATAATGGCGTTTCAGTGATGGGCACGACCATACCTGGACTAGTGCTTCTCATCTCTGCATGCTGTTTGCTGTCCATTGCCATTTAATTCTCAGATCACGCTGCAGGGTCACAAGACCTCTGTACCCTGTCTTCTTTGCAGTGTAGCCACACTGAGTAAGTCACTTTTCACTGCATCTCATTAAAAACATCTCTGTTTGGGTGTGGAGGGTTCCAGAATGTACCAGAGACCTGGGAGGTAAGACACTCTCAGGATCTTAGATAAAGGGAACTTGTAGAGTCTACTTCCAGTAGAAAGACAGGGGGGCATCGAGTGAAGGAATGGGGTTGTCATCCCACAGTCAAAGACTCTGAGCCAGAATTGTTCCTGTCTAAAAGAACTGCAGGGACAAAAATGGAGAAGTGACTGAGGGAAAGGAGGTCCAGTGAACTTCTCAAATTGAGATCTATCTCAAGGGGAAGCTCTTACTATTACTGATGCTATTACTATTACTGGCAGACAGAAGCCTAGAATGGCTGCCCTCTGAGAGCCCAAACAAGCTGAATATATTTGTATGGGCCTCACACAAAGCTGTCCCATACCTCCCAATAGGACATATGCTCAATGTGAGTTAAAATCTATGGAATGCATTAGCGCATAACTCAAATTTGCTTTAAATATTTCTCTAGAGCAGTAGTTCTTAACCTGTCGGTCAAATAACCCTTTCACATGGGTCTCATATCAGACATCCTGCATATCAGATAACTAAATTGTAATTCACAACAGCAACACAATTACAGTTAAGAAGTAGCAACAAGAGTAGTTTTATGGTTGGGAATCACTATGACATGAAGAACTGTATTAAAGAATCACAGTTTTAGGAGGGCTGAGAAGCACTTCGGGAGAGGAGTAGGGACATTCAGTAAGAAAACCCTTTCTCCTCTAAGTTGCTTTTTGCTAGGGTATTTCATTACGGTAACTGTGGTAAAACAGAGACCTTTCTGGTAATAGCTTCTCTGATTGCTTTGGATATCAGTGGTCTAATTCAATAACCTAAGAGAGGTTGTCAGAGTGACAAAAGACCTAGTGACATGCCACCCACAAGAGCTCTACTTAAAAGTCAGAATTTGTGGCACAGTCCTGTAATCCCAACTGTGAGGCTAATTGAAGCCAAGGGGCCCAAGTTCAAAGCCATCTTGGCTTGCAGAGAAACTTAAGGGTCAGTTTGGTCATAATAGCAAAAATTCTATCCCAAAAAGTCTCTAGCATGTATAACGCCTTAGGTTTGACTCTTAATACCTGAAAAACACAATGAATATCCATTTTAAATAATATACATATCGATTAAAAGCAAACTGATATTGATCATTATCCTGTGTGACTCAAAAGAAACTAGAAGCAAACCAGACTTCAGAGCAAGGAGAAATCACTCAGCATAAAGAACATTATAAAATGGCAAAGCCATCAACTCTCTAGGAAGACAGGATGGTGCTTAGTGTATATGTGGCTAACAACAAATGCACCAGACTACAATTAAGAAACAATTATGGAAGCATAGGTGAATATACTATTAGAATGAAAGACTTCAACATTTTTCTATGAGACATAAACATACCCAGTGGTCATTACATCAGTAAAGGGATAGCTGAAATGAACAATATAATGAATCAACTCCGTATCACTGACATGTATAAATGGTCTTCTCTGACAGTACAATACATACTCTTAATGTAACTATTAAGTTTTCAATGCATACTATCAAACATTAAAAAAAAGTCAAGTACTAACAAAAATATATTCATATAGTTTTATGCAAAAATGTTTATAAAATCTATACATTTATCTCTGTTTTTTTAAATAAAATTGTTTAATTTAAAAAATTGCATGAAACATTCACTGACCTAGAACGCATCCTGGGCCATAATCCTTGATCAATTTAAAAGACTAAGAAGCATTTAATTTCTGCTCAGACCACAATAGAGTTAAAATTGAATTGAGTAAGAGAAATATCGTTAGGAAAATCCCCTAAATGCTGAGGATTAAATGCATTTCTATGTGACACAAGGCACGAGGGAAATGTTAGGAGAACCATCAAAAAACCTTAACATTCTCAAAGAGTTAACAAAAATCTTAGTAAAATACTTTGAACTGAAAATTAAGACAACATTTATTAAAGTTAAAAGGAGTTAGTTTGTTCTTGGAGGAAAATATATAATATATAATACATGTATTAGTAAATTAGAGGCACTTAAAAGTCAACAATAATCAGCAATATAACAGGAAACTGAGAAAAGAGGAGCAAATGGAATCTAAGGAAAGAAGAAAATTAATAAACATTAAAATAGAATTCCTTAAAATTGAAAGCAAAATTTTAATAGATAAAACCACTGAACCCAAAGCCATCTCTGCAAAGAACAGCACCATGTTTGCATCAGGACAGAAATGAAAGCCAAAGCCCACATAGTTAACCTGTAGAAATAAGTACCACTGTATATCTCAGTCACTGAAACATAGACAAAGAATGGTGTAAACAACTTCCAACTTTGATACGAAATACGTCAATTACTTGAAAGATAAAAATTACTCAAGAAGAAACAGATATTTTAAATAAGCCATTGTCAATGTACTAGTCAAAGCAGTAATTGGTAATTTTCAAAACAGAAAGGCACTGAGGTCAGGTGGATTCACTAGTGAATTCTTCAGAACATGTTAGTGAAAATGTTATTGGTTTGCAGAAAATAGAAGCAGAAAAGATATTTCTAAAGTTGGTGAGGCCAGGGTAACCATAATGCCATAAAGATGGTTGTATTTCAAGAAGAAAAGGGAGATCAGCATCTACAAATATAAGACACAAAAATAATCAAGGAAAGTTAACAAATAAAGCCTCAACAATTTATACAAAGAATTCAATACCAGGAGACAATTTACATCATGGAGGAGGCACTAGAGGAACATTCTAAAATTGAAATAATTATGTAGCCAGGCTCAATAAAAACTACATAGTATAAGTATCACAGAGCATTTGATGAGCTCCGACAAAACTACCTGCAAACTAAACATACGGGGCGGGGGGGGGGGACTTTCACAACTTCATAAGAAACAACTACACAAGCATTCATCCTGCGGTATACTTAACGGGAAAAAGTTTGAATCTTTCCCCCTTCAAATCTAATCCTGATGTTTTCCAACAATGTCCTGGAAGCCTAAGACACTCGGAAGAGCCAAGAAGAAGGAAATACAGACTGGGGAGGAAAGAACTTATATTCTTTGCTGATGATTGTATACAGAAAATCCAAAAGGGTAAACAGCACATTCACAAAAAGAGCCACTCCTCTTCCCAGAGTTGGTGATTCCACCACTAATGGTGCAGGAGGCAAGATAAATTCCTCTCTCCTATACCAGCCATGAACAGCTGGAATGGAAATTAAAATAACATTATAATTCTCTTTAGTGGCCTAAAAATAATGCTGAGGTGTAAATCTAACACAGAGCAAAAGATTTGTATGAGAGAAACTACCAAACTCTGGTGAAAGGAATTAAGGAACCAAAGAATGGAAAGACAGACAGATAAAATATTCTCAGAGGTGTCCGTTCTTTGCAACTTGACCTCCACCATCAAAATACCAGAAAGCTGTCCCCAGTTTTCTAACAACCTATTTCTACTTTTCTGCAGAGATACAGAAGACTCCGAAAAGCCAACTCGATAATGGAAGAAAAGACAACGTTGGCAGTTCGTGCTGCCTCCCTCCTTATAAAGCATTTCTAGACAAGGCAGTACAATAGTAACAAAGCAAAGGCAAATGGATCAGATGAGCAGAAAAGCAAGGACTCAGGTAAATGCAGTCATGAGGACATCTTTTGTGAGAGTAATAGTTATTAGAGGTTTTGAAGTAGTTCTCACCAGCTTTTCTTTTTTTCTCATTTTTTGCATATTCTCTGCATTTATATTTCAGATGTCATCCCTTTCCCCCAATCCCATCTCCACTCCCCTTCCCCTCCCATTGCCTCCATGAAGATGCTCCCTCTCCCAACCACCCTCTCCCACCTCAGTGCCTTGGCATTCCCCTACACTGGGAACATGAGCCTTAGCTTAAGCAAAGGTCTCTCCTCCCCTTGATGCCAGAGAACGATATCCTCTGCTGCATATGTGCCTGGGGCCATGGGTCTTTCCCTGTGAACTCATTGGTTGGTGTTTTAGTCCCTGGGAGATGTAGTGGGTTTGGTTAGTTGATAATTTTGTTCTCCCCATGGGGTTGCAGACTATTTCAGCTCCTTCAGTCCTTTCTCTAGCTCCTTCCTTGGGGTCACCGTGTTCAGTCTGATGGTTAGCTGCAAGCATCCTCCTTCGTATCTGCATGGCTCTGGCAGAGCCTCTGAGGAGGCATTCATATCTAGTTCCTGCCAGTAAGCACTACTTGGCATCAGCAATAGTGCTTGAGTTTAGTGGCTCCTTATGGGATTAATCCCCAGGTGAGGGAGTCTCTGGATAATCTTTTTCTAATCCCTGCTCCTCGATTTGTACCTTTATTTTCTCCCATGAGTGTTTTGTTCTCTCTTCTAAGAAGTACTGAGGCATCCACCTTCTGGTATTCCTTCACTTTGAGCTTCATAAGTTGTGTTAATGGGTATTCAAGCTCTTTGGGTTAGTATCTGCTTATAAATGCATACATACCCATCAGCCTTTCAAAACTTGATTCTTTATGTATAAAACCAAAATGATGAGAAAAATCTTAGAGCAGGGTTGGAAGAACTAATAAAATTCAGAGTTCTGGAATCTGGAGAGACGGCTTAGCAGATGATGAGTACCTCTTGCCCTTATAGGGGAGCAGGGCTTTGTTTCTAGTACCCCTATTAGATAGTTCACAACTGCCTGGATCTGATGGTCTCTTCCAGCCTCTGTGGGCACTGTACACATGTAGCACATACTAACAGACACACACACACACACACACACACACACACACACACACCCTACATCTTTAAAAGAGTTATCTTTAAAAGAGTTCAGATTTCTGGGATTTTACTGAAAAGAAAATGTTAGTTCCTGTAGTATATCTTTGCCATTTTCTCTGGTCTTGAGTACAAAGACCAAGTCTGTTTGCCAGTTATTCTAAATGACCAATACTTTTGGCTAAATAGGTATGCATTTTCCTGAAGCTAAGGCAAGTATGGAAGCAAATGCATACACTCACAGGTAGTATACTGTTTTGCTAGAAACTGTCCACAAGAATCCCACAGCACTCTTCTTCCTTCTCTCCCACCACACAGCAGGAGACAAAACTTTCCCCTATTACATAAGGTAGTACCTTTGAGTATTTGTTTATTTTTATTATTTATCTTCATTATTTGTGTATATTTGTGCAGGTCTGTGTGAGTATATGCTGTGAATGTGTGTGTGTGTGTGTGTGTGTGTGTGTGTACCTGCAGAGGCCAGAAATGGGTGCCAGATTTTCTGGAGCTAATGTAGGCAGTTTCGAGCTGTCTCTTGTGGATTCTGGGAGCCAGGCTCAGTTTCTCTAGGAGAGCAGCAGGCATCCTTAACTACTGTGTGACCTCTTCTGTCCCAGCTTTGAGTATGCCAAGTAAGTATGGATGATAGAGGAGCAGTGGATAAACATTAGAAAAGACATAGTAAGTAAGGTCTTTGTGTGCTTTCTTATGTATGTGCCCCCGGCTAGGCTGCATGAATATCTGAAGCATCACTGGGAAGGGATGAGCATGCTTTATATCCAATAGGCCTGACTTATAATGGTCTCCTTGTGGCTTAACAGATATGCGGCTATTGACAATGTCATATCTGTGAACTTAATTTTTTTCAATCTGTGCAAATAGGAACTATAGACACTCCACAGTGTTAGAGGGAAAAAAATTGAGACAATGCATATGTGTGAAAAAGATAGATGTTTGTTGACTAAAAGTGAGGGCACACCATGTTTCATATTGCCATGGGGATCCTCTCTCTGCCTCACTAATGCCTTCCTGGGCCAAGTGTGTGCCTGCCACTGGGACAAATGGTCAAGTTCCAAAACGATCTCCGTCTCCACATGTTCAGTTTTGAAAGAAACTGATGTGGTTTGTTAGCAACTGAGCAAGGCAGGCACCTTTGGGGGAAGCTTCTATGTCAATGCACGGTCAGAGCATCCTTCCTGTTATTTCAAATTATTATCTTGATGTGAGCATGCTCAGGAATGCATTCCTTACCTGGGCATGCTGAGGGCTGGGCCAACCTCTATATGAATATGAATGGGCAGTTGAATAAAATCCCCATGTTTGCATTAGTCTGGCTTTGGAAGTGACACCCATGTTCTCTGGCTGCAGGTAATACATTTTCTATTTCCTTCTTGGCTGTGGTTGGTTTATTTGGCTCTGACCTCATGGAGATGCAAACCCATTGTAGCCAGCTTCAGGCCTTGGTGTCCTTCAGCCCGTGCTTGAGGATTTCCATTTGAAATCTTCTCTTATTCTTACAGGTGGGACGTAGAGTGTTCCCCAAAGGCTCCTCTGTTGAAAACTTGGCCCCCACTGGTGACATAATTGAAAGGTTGTGACTCACTTTTTTTAAATCCTAATTTTAATGATGGCTCTTAAACACTTTAACCTCCCTTGTAGCCCATCACTGACAAGAGGCAGTGGAAAAGAAAGGATATGGGGGAAGTGGACTTGTTTAGAAATGGTTCTTTGGAGTAACTCCCACCTGTGTTGTCTGGAAATCAGCAGCTCAGCTCACAAGTCAGCAGTGGCAGCTCAATCCACTTGCAAACACTTTATGGATACACAGGCAGAATCAGTAGCAGTGGCACTACCTAGCAGAGATAGCCAGGCCTCAGCCTCAGATGGAGCCAGAAGGAGGGACCCAGAGAAACACCTGAGGTTCTCATCTATGCCGCTCTCAGCAAATCAAAGATCAGCGAAGCCACAAGACCAACAAGCGTTGCACAGCTAGCTCTATAAGTAAGCCTATCTCAGCTTCCATCACTGTCCCAACCGTACCATCTCCAATCATCACATGTCCTCCATGTGTCTTGCCTCAGCACGTGCATCTGTCTCGGCTGACATCATTCTGCTACTTAGCCTGAGTCTGAGGAAGTAGCAAGAAACTGCAGCACACCACCAGAAGGTTTTGTGGTGCCTTTCTCTCTATGGAGTCCCAACCAATGCAGCTCAGCTCCTCAGTGTAAGACAGAACAATAACGCATGTGACATTAGCAAAGAATCTTTCATCACGTGTCCTTTCATGTGCTTGCTTTAGCAGAACATCCTCTCTCCTGTGTGTACTTCAGCGAAATGTTCCCTGGAGAGTCTGCCTTGGTTTTTTGCCTGTGTTCACTTTAGCTAATAGTTCCTTCACGTGTTTGTCCCAGCAAACACCATCCAACTGACATTCTAAAGAACCTTTAAATTTCCACTTCAGAAGGTGGTAGAAATAGTAGGTGAAAAGTTGCCAGAAGCCCATTACTGTAGACTGTCTCTGAAGGGTACAGTTTGTCCCTGGCTCTTTGCTTTCTTTCTGCCTCTTGGTTGCTGGGAGAAGCTATGCCTCCTCCGTGTGTTCCTGCAATAGCGTACTGCCTTACCTCAGGCCCCAAACAACAATGTAACTCACCGTGGATTAAAACCTTAGAAAAGTGAACTACAATGAACCTTCTTAAAATACTTGAAAAGTCTTAAAGTAGTTTCCGAGTATTAGATATAAATTTTGGCATTTTTCTAGCCAAGTATGTTCTAGTATATTCTTCCTAATCTTATGCTTTCCTTGATCTCTTCTTCACGTTCCTCTCTAAGTCTCTTAGGCTCCTTGGTCCCATTCTTCCTCACTTGCTAAACCTTTTCTCTTTTAAATATTTTTGTCTCAGGCAATTTGTCACAGTGGTGGGAAGTTGACCATATCCTCATTCTACAACTCTCTTCTTTCCCTAACTACCTATCGAGTCAACATTAGACTTTGGCATCTAAAGTGAAAAGGACACTTTGACAGTGATTATAACCTATACCCACAATCTCTCAGTCAGTGCACATGGAGTTTTTTAATAAATCCACGTGTGTCTTGTAACTGCTTCTTTGATGGCATTCTGATTAGCAACAGTGTTAACATAGCATGTTCAAAAGTTCCTCCCAGTTACCCTCTTCTTTATCCAGGGGGCTCATATTAGCAGAGTGACTTGGGGCACAAATGTCAATCTAGGTTAACCCAGGTTCTAATTATAGTTTGTCCATTGGATAGTCAAACATCTTTTCAGCTGTATTAATAAATTTTAAACTTCTTATTTCACCAGAAATAATAATATTTACCTGTAATAAAAAATTCACTGAGAGTATTAGAAGCCATTATCTCTACAGAACATTCAGCAAAATGCTTAGCATGTAACACAACATAAATTAAAAATATAAAATTTTATTCATTACATTTTGGCTTAGCATTCCTTTGGTAGGCTAGGTATGGATGACACTATCTTAGTTTCATTTCTGTTTCTGTGATTAAATATCCTGAAAACAGCAATTTAGGGAGAACGGGATTTATTTTAGCTCACAGTTCCAGGTTATAGCCCATCATAGCAGGGAAGGCAGAGCAGGTGGCCATCAAGAATGAATCATTTGTGCATACTTAGTTCCCCCCACCCCCACATAGTTTCTACTCTTATATCAGTTAGCATATGCAAGCCAATCCCCCACAGACATGCCCATAGGCCAACATTATCTAGAAAGTTCCTCACTAAGAATCTTGCCAGGTGGTTGACTTGTGTCAACTTGACAACTGAAACTAACCAGTACAAGAAGGTGTGAGACAAAACTGAACTGTTTAATGAAAAAAAAAAAAACAAAACAGCATTTTGTTTACATTTCAAGCTGAATTTTTCTTCTGATCTATAATTTGATTTCTATTTCATTATTTTAAATATTAGCTGCTTTGTATTTTGAAGCAAAATGGTTAGGGTTAAATTGCTTCTTTCTTGTGCTGGCCTAAATCAATGCCATAAACACACTGTACAAAGCACACCCAGAATATGATGGCACTTTGGTGGCTGCCTTCAGTAGATGACTTTCCCCACATTGCTTCTTTCTCTGTGGAAAGAGGACAGTATTTTCTAAAACTGAAGAAGAACAGGAAGACAGAAAATTCTGGAGCATATGAAGGGAGAGGAGGCCCTCACAGCAGAGACTCATTGAAGCCTCTTGCTGGCTGAGAATCATGAATTCCAACACAATATCACTCACTTACCTTTCAGATCTGAAAGTCTAGGAATCATCACAACCCTCACGAACAGTAAATGATGGGTTCTACCCCTGTACCCCCCAACACAACTCTAATGGCTCCCTTTTTGTCCTAATAGGTTGTAATCACCCTCCTGACACCCCAAGGACCATTCTGGAATTTTATTTATTCAAGAAGGGAGAAAGAAGCACAATTTTCTTAGCAACCCTTTGAGAGTAACTCAAAAGCCATTAAGATTGGTGCAGCATCTGTCCCTGAGACACTGCATAATGACTCATCTTGGAGACAAGTTCTTGGTGGCACCCATTCTTTCTTTGAACGTCCTTCTACTTTTAATAACCCCCAACTTTGATGCATACTGGATCTTCTGTTACTCTTTTGTACAGTGTGACCAGACTATGATTTTTATTTGTTTATTATTTTTTACCTGTGGGGTCTCTGAACAAAGCCTCTTAGTGTGCTGTGTGCCTCTTTCTTGAATGGTGGGAAATGTAGAATAACTTAGGAACGTTCATATACTGTACGAATGTATGATGGTGCCATGATTAAAATTGATTATCATTTGACTACTGCTGTTGACCCCAGTTGGAACTATTCTCCTTTCTCTGTTCTCCCACATTCTTATTTCACTCATTCAAGTGAGAGGTTAAGTCAAGGTTCAGCCCTACTCTCTACTCTTTCAAACAATAGCACAGATGAGAAGGTTACTTCACCATAACCATGGAGGGTGGAAATAACCCTCCAACTTTCCTATTATACTTGCTTCCTGTTGGGGCTGTTTGTCACAAATAAATGAATAACTGCAGCCTAGCGGTTATGGGATGCTTCGAATAGCTAAGATACTTGATTAGCATGATAAGATTTCTGAGGATAAACTTAATGGACTCTATATTCAAAAACCAAGAGACCTATAAAGACGTATAGATTGAACCGCAGGCACAAAAGCTTTGTAATTCACAACAGAATACAGATTCTAAAGCTGTGGAGATGGTCCCATTGGTAAAGTGCTTGCTATGAAAGCATTAGTTCCATCCCACAAACCATGCTGTGGTATGCCTCTGTAATCCTAGTGCTGAGGAGGTAGAGACAAGCTCTCCCTACTCACTGGCTAGTTCAGCCTGAATGAATAGACAATGTCCCCGTAAAAGGCAGAAAGAAACCCTATCTCTGAAACAAAAAGGAGGAGAGTGAGTGTAAAAAGACATCTGAGGTTGACCAATGGCCTCCACAATCATGCGTACCCACATACCTGACTCATTAACACACACACACACACGAATGCACATGAGCATGCATATGTACACACACACACACACACACACACACAAATGTCAGCATCCACAGAAAACTAAATTTATTTCTCAGGAAGAACACTTTTTATATGACTTCTAATTTTTACTAGCACATTTACTGAATTTGAACAAGCATGTTTAATTGAACTCCCAGGAAAGAATAAAAATAGAAATGAAGAAAAGATGGCTCTCTGGCACAAATCTTTTAAGACGAATGTTTGAAGGGTGGGGAGAGATAATCATTTTAAACAAATCTGTTCCATGATCGTATCTGTGCAGAGGGAAAAAAATGCCAGTTTTGATAAATGTGGACCATTTGCTCAGTGCCACTAGAAAATGTGAAGGTGACGATTTTTTTAAAGTGCCATCAACAATATTTTAGAGAGGAATTATAACCTTAGCATTGAGACATTTTAGTATAAAAAATAATTTCAGTTAATTTTTTTTATCTTCATTGTTCCCACATGCTCGATATTTCCCACAAAGCAGATTGGTATCTGCTTTATTTCTGCTGAGTTCAGAGAGCAGTCTCCAGAATTTTATCTTGCCAAGTAGGGGGTCATCTAATCCCTTCTGCTCCATCATTCTCCTCCCAAAGTCAATGTTACTCTCTTACAGATCTTATTTAATAATACTTTCAGAGCTATTACTGCTTTAATAAAAACAGTACCGATGCTTTGTCTTATTTCAAATAGTGTCATAATTGTTGCAGATTTTATTTATTTATTTATTTATTTATTTATATTTATTATATGAGTACATTGTTGCTGTCCTCAGACACACCGGAAAAGGGCATCAGATCCCATTACAGATGGTTGTGAGCCACCATGTGGTGACTGGGATCTCAACTCAAGACCTCTGGAAGAGCAGTCAGTGCTCTCAACCACCAAGCCATCTACCCAGCCCAGTTACAGATTTTTAGTAGACTAATTTTAAATTAAGTTTCATTTTTCTAATGGTATAGCAAATATTGAAAAAGTCAACAAAATGCCTAGTATAACAATAGCTGTAGTAAATTCCCATGTACCTACCACCCAATATCACTGATAATTAAAATCATTCCTTCCTATAATGTATCATGCCATTCCGGGTTGTTTGTTTGTTTGTTGTGTTTGGTTGTTTGTTTTTCCTTTTTGAGTAGCATGGTACTTCAACAACTAAATTAGCTAGTGATCTGTGCTTCCCAAATGATCATTACAGAGCTTTTTCTTTCTACACTGGCCTTGGAGTGACTGTTTCTAATACATTGGTACCGACACTTCTTATTTATCATTAAAAAATTTAAAATCCTTCATTCAATAAATATGAAGTTAATAAATGGACTCCGTCTTTGTAGAACTGGGGGAAGAGGAGCCATATTCACTCACTAAACAATACGTTTTACTTTTTATAACTTTGATTTTTAACCATGGTCTGGTAATTCAATATGAATACAGGCTTGAGGTTTAGTGATGATGTTGATTTATAGAAGAACTGAAAATGCTTTTTTTTTTCTTTCAAGACAACAACCATGGTATTTATGGATTTATAGTATGCTATTTAGCATCTCTCCTACCCCCACCCTCCACAAGTGGCCTATCAGATTCTTCACTAATGTTTTGCAAATAGTGCACTCAGAGAGCTTTGAGGAGTAATTTTTCCCCAAGATTATTTACATGTATCTTGTGATTCAGACCTAGGGCTCAATCAGTTCCTGGTACACAGAGACAAGGACTTGACAGTTTGCATAGTGGGCCTGTCTTGGCAACCCTAGTGTTTGTTGGGATTTTCATTCTCTTCCAGTAAGTACAGCATTCTTTTGTTTACATAAGATCTTCTCACAGAACCAGCTTGAGAACACACTCAGAGGTTGAGAGCATTTGCTGCTCTTGAAGAGGACTTGAGTTCAGTTCCCAGCATTCACTATAGGCACCTCATAATTGCAACTATCTCTACCTTCATGGAATCTGATGCCCACTTTTGGCCTCTTTGGACACTGTACTCTTCACGTGCACAGAGAAGAGACAGAGAGATAGAGACAGAGAGAAATGGGGGGTGCTCATAGTCTGGATATCAAATACTCAAATGCCATGCACTTAGTTCTTCAGTTGGAATGGCTGAGATTACACACCTCATGTCATCTAGATAATAACTAAGGGTCCCTTCAGGAGAAAGATGAAGGAGCAAGTTAGGGGGACAAGCACATCACTGAGAGCACATCTGGCTCCCCATGCTATTCTCTGGTATCAGAATTATTCTATCTGCTGATGGGTAGAAAAGTATCTGTAGATTCCCCAGGGCCAGGGAGAGCCACTGAATGGATAACAAGGGGGAGATTAAAATGTAAGGAAAGCTGGCCAAGGATAGGTACATATGCAGCTGCTCCCGTCTGCTCCAAGAAGCTGCTTAGGCTGGATTCAGAAGATTGGCTCTGCTCATGAAAGATGGAGCCTGCTTGCCTGGTCTGACATTAGACTGGTTGCTAAGGGGTTAAGCCTCAAGTTGAAAATGCTTTTACATCTATCTCTTGGGTCCATTTTGAAATGGGAGTTAGATCAGAGGGTTATCCAATATAGCAGTATGCAGGACTTCCGCAGTCCTAAATTGCTTGCTGCTTTTATAGAATTCTGTTTTGAGGCAAACTCCACTTTTGGTATTACTCATAAAAGTTAGTCTATTTGATTCATAGTCCCAAAGTGGGAACTGCTCACCTCTTTTCTGAGATCGTTTGGAATATTCCACAGCTACCGAAATGCTGAGGACACTGGTCACAATGGCTGCAGATGACAGGCAGGACGGCTTGAGATGACCACTGAAGTTTACAGGCATTTCTCCCCAAGGCTACTTGTTTAGCTTTCTGGAGGCTTGATGAGTGACCACCTGTGCTGATGGGGAGACAGCCTTGCTGAGTCCCCTCACAGTGAATATAATGGTAGGGAAAAGATGAGATGTCTTTGAAGAACTGGGGCAACTCTTAGAATCAGATAAGATGAATTTTTAGGGTTGATTAAAAATGAGAAAGAGAAGAGAGGGAGAGATTATAACGTGTTGTTATAAATATTATTGAGATTCCATGTTAACTTGTGTATATAACATGACCACGGCAGTCTCACTGTCTTCATGGGTTCAACGTCTGCAGTTTTACACCAAAGAAGAGACTAACATGGCTCCTGTGCCTGCTTCGACCTAAAATGTCCAGGGTTTGGATTCTGACTCTCGAAGGTTAGAAGCCTCTTGGAATCCTTCCCTCCCCAGTCCTCTGCCAGAGCTGGGACCATTTGCATTGGTAAGGGCGGAATGGCCTTTGGGACATAAGCTTTTTCAGATTGCTAGGCACTTTTACTTAAACCCACAAATGAACTGTTAACGGGCGCTGTAATTACATCAGCAGGATGGGATGGAGTCAGTCACCAAGGATATGAGGTTTCCAAGAGGAAACTTCTAAGTGCAAATTGTGCACGGCCAGTGCTTCATCCTTTGTTTTATCTCTTTCATCTCAATGCTGCCCAAACAGCAAGTCTCTCCTTATTCAAATGCTTCGACATAGGGGTTTTGGCTCCTGGTCTCCTATTTGACTAAATATACTGGAGATGAAACGTATAGATTTCTTTGGCCCCGTTCACATGACTAATTTGCAGCCATGTTAGATACTCTGGAAATCATTTAGAAAAATCTCTTTAATTTCGGTTCTAATGTGCCGGTCTTTAAGTTGTCACAAGAGGCCCTCCTACACCCATACCCCTTATGAGTCAAGCTGATCCATCCTGGATACTGATGATCCCTTCTTGAACTGACTGATGGTCATTTGGGGAGATTCTGTAGGTTCTGACAGAAAGTCAGGAGTTTCTGACAGAAGTCTCTTACTGCCACCCAGTGGCCATAGCTAGGACTTAGGGGTAGGAGCTTAGCTACTGGTTTGGAAAATGGGCCTTAGACAGCAGGATGAAAGAAACTTGGCTTCTATGTTGTGAAAAACTTTGTGAACTTCAAGAGGGCAGTGGAATAGGCAGTGGTTGTGCCCATTAAAGCCTACTTCTGGTTTTAGAGGGGATTTGGGTCCATCTTGAGTTCACTTTGGGGTTGGATTTCATGGATTCATAAAGTGACTGTGAACAGACACCAAACCTTCATTGAGTGGGATTTGAGGAAGAAAGATGGATATGACTGTCCCCTCTGCCCCCGCCCCGCCGAGGGTGGAACTGTGACTTAAAACCATCCTATTCATCAGAGAAACTCCAGAAACCAAAGACAGCTCCAGTTTCTCCTAAGCTAATCTGATCGGGCCCCACCTATACCGGTGGCAAGTGGCCTTATAGCCAAAGTTCTTTCTCTGTTTAGATTTTCCTTCTGGGTTTAGATTTGTTTTTCTAATGCCTGATGCAACTTTCCCCCCTAACATTGTAGAGACCTAGAACAGAAAATTATTACAGTTTTAAATTCCTGTTTATACATTTATGTATGTATGTTTTAACCACAGAAACCACTTTAACATGGGTTCGAAAACACCATAACCTGTGAAGTTTAAATCTACAGTGAAGATCCTTAAGCTAAATTTTGGGCTTACAAATATTCCTATTAACCGTATCCTTGTCCTCAGAAATCCACCATTCTGTGTCCAAGATAGGGATCCAAATTTTAGTCGATTACTTTATGTCAGCAAAACATTTAGTGTAAAACCCAACAATGCCAAAGCTCTCAGCAAGATGAATGAAACTAGCCCAGCCATTTTTAGGACAAGTAAAATATTCTTTCATTAGGGTACAGAAAAATAAAAACATACTAAAGAAATAGTTACTGGCTCATTAAACGGGACTTTATTAATCAATGAAGGGAAGATAATTTAGAAGATTAGATAAACAATGAGCCTTGGGAAAGTAGACAAGTGTGCCCATAGGTAGTATCCCAGTCCACTGGAGAGCACAGATAGGGGAGGGTATGCGACTAAACAGAAAACTCAGTAAGTACCTTTACATGGAAGCAGTGGATGTTCCAGAAAATGCCCTGGATCCTGGTAGCATATCACAGAGTAGAGATGGATTATTGGATTCTTATGATCTCCTTGAATGAATAGCAATTCCTCAATAAAAATCACAACTTACTTATGTACTTAGCCATTGGGGCCTGATACATACATAAAAATAGATCTGTACCCACCAGGAAAGTTATTTAAGTAAAGAAGCCCATTTAGATCAATTTGTTTTCACATTGGAAGGAAAAAAATGGGCATTTCATTAAAATAAGACTCACCAAGGACCCAAGCCAACAGTGCCTTGTGGTGTAATATGCAATGGGTAGCTACTTTCATAAGTGTCTTGGGCAATTGGCAGAGGCTTGGCCCCTCAGGTATGCATGTAGGTTTCATGTCTCTGAAAAGGTCAAGGGATACTATTGCAACCCTGGATTCTTCTTTTGTAATATTAACAGAACTTGTAGTTGAAATTGCTTTTTTAAAAAAATAATAACAAAAACCATAAGATTACTAAACATGTTATTAAAACGTAAGATTTAGGGAAGTTTCTAGACATGCCATACAAAATGGTTGCAAACACTTCTCCTTCTCTTTTTCCATCATTTTAAAAGGGGGTGCAGAGAATCTACTCTTGACAGTGAAGTCATGGTGTTATTAGTAAGGGCTGTGATGTTTATTCAATATCCCCATTTCAGTTCAGGCGATCAAGCCTGTCCATCTAATAGCATCTAAAGTTGGACTTGGATTGAGAGCATATACTAAAAATCTGATTAACTGCTTTTATCCATCGCAACTACGTTTCATAAGCCGGGGGAGGGGGAGAAAAAGACCATAAAATAAAAGTAAAACCAATCCTCTCCCCAAAATAAAAACAGCCGTACCCTGGCAGCTAACCCTGACAGCTACCTTCATTCACAGTTCCTTGAACTTAGACTACAAGGGGGGAAAGTATCAAAGCAGAGAGTCACTGCTTTTCAACATCTCTCAACATCCCAGATGGTACCAGGACAAAACAGAGATTTGGTAATGTGTGTCTATTCACTAAAGATGACAATACCTGGTATTTTAATCTGTAGTGTTTCTAAGACAGTGTTAAAATGTAAACAACAAAAGGAAGAAATCTTGGTAGAAAAGAAGTGATGTACACTCGGTGGGTCCGATCAACTTAAATATTATTTATGCCATGCAGCCTAGTCCATGCTCTCGATGTTTCTATGGCTTGGGCTTCATTGTTCTTCCACTGACAGATCACCTGGATTAGGAGCATTTAACAAAGCCTAAATTGATAGCTTAGCTGTGTGAGTCTGCAGTGCTGGAGACCGTTTGTCATTCAAAAGTATCTGAACAACTCTTCCAAATTTGCTTACATTAAGATGATAAGTGTTGCTCATGAATCATACTTTAGGTGATTTCATTGGGTATTCTTCTAGAAGGAATAGTTGAAGGTCAAATGTCCCTCCCTCAAAGGGATCAACAATGACCACATGAAAATGACAAGAGTTGTTTTCATCTGGTTCTGCTTTACTGCTGGAAACTGGTTTCCTCGATGATGCAGCGGGCAGCCTGGCCATCTTGTCAGACCACAAGTTCAGACTCTGCTCTTGTCTCTGGCTCACTTAGACTCACACACAGTTGTTGGTTTACTTCTTGATGTACTACAGGTGCAATTGATGAGGTTACTTCAATGAGATTTTTTTTAAAGGTAAACTCATAATGATATTGATAAGCATCGAATGTAGGAGCATGTGACAGGGCAGTAGAGACTCCACATTTAGTTAACTGTGACTTGCTTGTTCTACTGAATTAATCCAAAGGCACCCTCCCTGAAGTGCCATTGCCATGGCAGAAGGAGGTGACATGTTTGCTAAGTTGGTGGAGGGTCACAGACAAGTTTTCATGGGAATCTTCTGATAAGCAGAACGTTTCTTTAAAGGTGCACACACATCTCTTCAGCGATACAGATGACCTGAGTAGTTGTGCTTTCTTTTATTTTGTAAATATATAAAAAACATGTAAGAGAGGGCACATAACTGAGGAACTTAGCTTTAGCTTACTTTGTCCAAGAACTGTGGAAATGGGGTTTGTAAAATCTAGGGTGCAAGCACAATGCTTTAACCTTTGAGGCTATGTGGAGGTTTGGATGCTTTTGACTCTTGAGTAAGACAAGATCAGTGACATTTATGGTGTGCTATTTAGGCACTGAACTATCCGAAACAATTTTTTTATTGATAGTTAAGGACCATATTTGACAAGTCTGTTCTGACAGAAAGATCGGTTGGAAGTTTGTTAGGGCATTCCTTAATGTCATGATCCTTTGCATAGATCTTTGGGGTTCAGACTATACACACAGCCTGGTCCTGTGTGGAGGCAGAGTTCATAGAAGTCTCAACTGTCAGTATACTTTGGAATTCTAGTGTGTTTGTTTTGTCTTTTCTTGCTATGATGACTTTGTCTTGAAGTAAAAGCTTCACCTGGATGTAGTATGTAGAGTTTGTAAGCTCTAAATACCTTATTTGGAGAAGGTAGAGATTGCTACGAAAGTACTTGCAAAACACATGGGTGAGGATTATTTCCTGATCAGAGCCAGTAATGCACAAGACCAGATAGCTTTTGGATAGAGCTGTTCCAGAAACTTCGCCAAGCAGAGCACTTGGCTAGAAAAACTAAAACTTACAGAATCTTTACATATGTCTGATACATGTATAAATTGATAAGTCACACAGAAATTCAGTTTGCAGAGTCATCAACAAAGCACAAACTACCATAGGACCTACCTCTGCAACTCCCCAGTGTGACCCTGAGGTTCTGAAGGTCAACACAGTACACAAATAATTACATGGGTGTTTACTGCTGCACACCATCCAGGAGAAGCCCAGTCTAGAAGCCCATCACATTGACAGAAGACCGGAGAAAGAAAATGTAACATACAGACACCGTGGAGTTTATTCAGCTAGAAAGAAAAAGGAAATGATGTTATTTGGGAAAAAAGGTTGAAATTAGAAATTATCATGTTAAATTAATTTAAGCTAGGAGATATACATATTGCATGTTTTCTATTATATGCAATATCTAAGTTTAAGAGATGTTACGAGATATTACGTTTAAGAGACTAAATGGAGCAAAATGCAGTTCATTCTATTTTCTGCCATGTGGGGTCTGGATAAACAATGTACTAAAACCAGGAGGGGGGAGGGGAGGAAGGGAGACGAAAGTGTAAGAGGCAGGAAAATAGAAGGGGGAGGGGAAAAGTAGAGGAACGGCTATGAGCAAAACAGTTCTTTATATAACTGGTATCTTCATCTAATTAAATCCATCTACTCCTTATGAGCCAAGACTCCTGCTCTGAGACATGCAACCCCAGAACTCGTACCCCCATCGGTATTTACTGCAGCCGTGTTTTATGGGTATTGAAAATGGTGAGGATGCTTACCACTGAGGGGGCCCTTAGGAAGACGAGGTAAGTGAATAAAGTTAGAAATAACACGCCAGTCAGCAGATCTTAAGTTATGAGTCCATATAAAACTAAAACGCATGCTACATAAAGAAGGATGTCATTTGTATACAACGGAAATGGAAAAATACCTATCTAGAGAACTGCAGTAAGCATTTTATAAGCATGCATGCAAGTAGAACCAACTCGCCATTTTAACAAGGTTGCAAGTGGGAGCAAGATATAGAAAGATAAGGGGGCAGTTGAGTGGACAGGCAGACAGGATGCATGAATGGGAGACTGGAAATAAGGCCAGAGAACAATGAACGTCTTACCTCCCTATGTGGCTAGCACACAAACAGAAGACTATTGGCTTTCTTGGCAAAGAATTCCTCTCATCCTCCAGCATACAACTACAAATATAGATTTCAAAGACATAGCTAGTCTTGCTTTCTAAGCAGGATTGGGGCATAATTTAAAATAGGCCATAGTTTGTAAAATCCCATGCCAAATCTCAGGGGTACCTTGGAAGTCAGGTGCTAGTCCTTAGCCATGAGGTGAGGTGATTCTGGAGGGCATCGAGCCCAGTTGGTTTCCCTCTCCAGAATATTAGAAGAAAGCCATTCTCCTACTCTACTTGAAGCTGTCCTCTTCAGAAAGAAGCTATGGATGTGACCTTTTGTCGTTGAGACCCATTAGTTTTCTGTTTGCTTCTTCTAAATCCCAGATGTCACTCAGGCTGTAAAGGCCATTTTCCACATTGGTCACTCATCGCCTTCCCAACGCACTCGCAAGTTGTCCATTTATGGACAGAGGAAAGGGAAGATATAGCAGGGGTTCTTAGTGCTGGCTGGGCCAAGCACTGTGGAAATTGTGCTTCTCTGTCGACTTTGTGCTTTCGTCTGAGCCACACAAATCAGTTCATTTTGTGCAGTAAGAGCCTCATGAGAATTTCCAAATTTTTACGTTCTGACTGTCTCTTCCCTTGGACATGTTGCCACCAGCAGTGAGAAGCAATTACATTATGCCTTCAATATATGACTTGGGCAAAGGGATTCATTAATCCTCTTCCTCTGTCTCCCGTTGTTTCTGCTAGGAGCTTTGCTGTGAGTCTTTGCACGGTTCCATTTTATGTGACCTTCTTTTTTCCTCCTTGAAATATCTTTTCGATTATTTTTTTTGTTATGTTTGGACACAAATGTACAGGTTTAAGGGTTTTTTCTAAATATTTTGCATTTCATACATTTTATGGTCATTTTTCATATTTCATTTCTTTTCACACAATATTTGCTGGTAAACATTCTGAGAGGCATCTGTTTTCGAGGCTCTTAGTTTTTCTTCATTTTTGTCTTTGTTCTTTGAACTGCATACTTTTGAGTTTGCTGCTTGTTTCTGTTGCCATTTCAAATCTATTACTGAGTCCCTCTAGTGGAATTTTATCTTATGATTATTGCTCATTAACTCAGATATTTCCATCTTGTCCTTTCTTATAAATTTTCTCTTTTTATTGACATCATTCACCTAAATGCATTTTTATCATTGCTATAAATGAATACCAGATTTTAGGTAAATCTATAAAGAAAAAAAGCGGGCTTATTTTTAGCTTTTTGCTATCAAGTTCAGGAGCCTAACACCGACATCTGTAATAGCCTTCCTACTGGCCCATCAAACACGGCATACATAGGACAAGCTTGCTGACTCGGATCTGTTGTCTTCCCTTTTCTAAGACCCCAGTGCTATGAGGGCCCCATGCCAGGGATCACCTATTTACCTCTCTAGTACTGTGCCTGCAAACAACATGAACACTGGACTTTAGGAATTCAGTTTGACCACAGTGGTTGTAAGGACTAAGTACCTGGATCAAACCATCATGTGCCCTATGAGCCAGAGCAGTTATATCTTCCTCTACGTCTTTAAGTATGGCTTCCTTCGGTCCTTAAACGTGCTGGTGGTCTGCTTTGAAGGAACTCTGACATCTGCACCTTCTCAGGGTCCTGTCTTTGTGCTGCCTACCTCTGTCCACAGCACTGTGTGGAAACACATACTTGGTCCTTTATTACAGTCCTTCTCATCCTGTGGGTCGTGACCCCTTTTTGGGAGTCGCACATCAGATATTTGCATTAGGATACATAACTGTAACAAAATTACACTTCTGAAGTAGCAACTAAATGACTTTATGGCTGGGGGTTACCGAAACCTGAGGAACTGTATTAAAGGGTCGCAGGTGAGGAAAGTTAAGAACTGCTGCTTTACTGTATTGTACTTTGTTAAAGACTGGCCATAGTAGTAAATGTGGTACTTATGGGTGTGACTTAACTTCCCATTCTCTGGAGCTTAATTTTGGTGTCTTCTTTCTCATTTGTTTTGAGCTGCATCTGATCCCTGTCAGTGAGCTCTGTTCATTCCCACAATGTGAAGACTTTTGATATGTTTACTGAGGAAGCCAAGTCTTGGCCTTGTATTGGTCTCTGTAAGGATAACAGTTTTATCAATGGATTTATTTGACCGTCTCTCTTCTCCCAGTCTACCTGTCCAACTGTCTCCTTTATCAGACATCATCCCTGCACCTGATAGACTTCAGCCAGAACAGGCCGGCTTTTCTGAAAAACAAAAAAAATCTCCCACCAAGATCATTGTTCAACAGTCTGGACCAAATACATTTGGCAAGGATAGATGTCAGGGGTGATGACTGGCTTGCTTTTGACAGGCTTTACCTGGTTAGAATGGGGTAAACCTCGATGGGGAAAGGTAGTGAGGGAGTTCTGGCATGTTACCTCTCTGCCTAGGGTAGAGGACCCATTAACGAGAGCTTGGGAGGGAAATTGGGAGCAAACTATAACACTAGTAACAGGCTCCAGTCCTTACATGTGCTGCTACAAATTGTTTGCAATAAAGTTTTCCTCATTCATCATCTATCTTTAAAATCAACTTCAGAATAGTTCTTATATATCTCTTTAAAAACAATTTACTTGAGATAATCTGTATATGGAGCAAGAGCAAGGGGTTACATTCCCCGAGTTCTTGAGAATGTCACCTTTGAGTGTTCTGTCCCTTCCTTTCTTCCCCTGTTCCGACTACATTTCAGTTCGGAAAGTTTCGTCTTGACTTCTATTGACCTAGGTGGGGTCTCTGTGCTTGTATCTTCAGCCACGGCCCTGCAGTGTGGAGCCCATCAGAGGCCTTGCTCACTCCCCCAACAGTATTCTCAGTTTCAAGAATTTCCTCTTGGGTTTTTTTTTTGTTTTTTTTTTTTTTTTCATTCTTAGAGTTTCCATCTCTGATTGCATTACTCATTTGCTCTTGCATGCTATCCACTCCTGTTTTTCCATTAAGGCCTTTAGCATATTAATCATAGTTATTTTTACAGCCCCGTCTGATAATTTCAAAATCTCAGCAGCATCTGAGTGTACTTCTGATAGTCACTTTGCCTCTTTGGACTGGACTTTTGCTACTTTTTTAAACATGCTTTGGAGTTTGTGGTTGAAAATTTGACATTAAGTATTCAGCATGCACACTATGTTGATTTTGATGGAGATCGTGTTGTAGCTAAAGTTCATTATGGCCCCCTAGCCCAGCCTCACCATTTCCCTAATTTGTCTTCTTGTCTTCTTTGTTGACTTAAGTCTAACATGGGATTGACCTGGAACTAGCTATGTATACCAGGCTAGACTTGGATTTATTGATCTCCGCCTGTATAGTGCTGAGCGTGTGCTCCTATAGGTGACATGGGGAAACAATTTCTTTAATCCTGTGGAAATCAATATGGGATGATACCAGATGTCCTGCTCTGGCCTCAACATGCCTGTGAAGGAGCACACATACTCACATACCCACACAAATGATATACATGTCCATCTTCAGTATCATACTGATTTCACTCTTTGGTAGGCCAGGGTTGCTAAGCTATGATATCCTTGGGTGTTTATTGGCTGTCCTTGTCCTCTTCAGTGAGGTGAAGCAGACAGTGACAGGACAAGAGAAAGGCACTTCTGCTGTAGGGATAAGACTTACTGTCCCCGGCAGAATAGAACAGATTTTGTGGAGAATATTTTGAGCATTATTAATCATCTGTACCCCTTGCTCTTTCTTTTCTGATGTGTATGGATATGCCTGTGCATGTTTGTGTGCATACATGTGTGTGTGTCTATGTGTGTGTGTGCATGCATGTGTATGTGCATGTGTGTGCCTGTGTATATGTTCATGTACATATGCATGTGTGTATGTGTGTGTACCTGTGCATGTGTGTGTGCTTGTGTATGTGCATATGTGTGTGCATGTGTGTGTGTGTGCCTGTGTATGTGTGTGTGTGTGTGTGTTCATCCATGTAGAGGCCAGAGACTGATGTCATTTGGTCATTTCCTGTATCACTCCCCTCTTTGTTTTTTGAGGAAGACTTTTTTCACTGAGCCTGGAGCTCACTGATTTGTAGGAAGCCTCACAAACCCATCTGTGTCTACTTAGTTCTCTGGTGATGGAATTGTAAGAGCTTATCTTTTTATGTAGGTTACAGGAATTAGAAATTTTAGAGTTCGTGCTTGCTGACAGTCACTTTACTAATTAGCCATCTCCCCAGAAGCCAGCCTTGCTCTTTCTTTACAGATGCCAGGAAAGGCATCTTACTTACTGTCTGAACAAGGAGGTAAATCCCAGGGAAGGGTTACAGGATGACTGCCAAAGGAGGTCTTTCCTTACAGCAGTGTTTCTCCACCTACTCAGCACTGCGACCCTTTAATACAGCTCCTCATGCTGCGGGGACCCACAACCATAACATTAGATTCATTGCTATTTTATAGCTATAATTTTGCTACAATAAATCATAAAGCAAATATCTATCTTTTCCTATAATTTTAGGGAACCCCTGTGAAAGAGCCATTGGATCCCCAAAAGGGGTCACAACCCACAGGTTGAGAACAACTGTCTTATGGTCTGTGCTGATCAGATAATTGATTTTCTCTGCAGGTTCAGCCTATCAGTAAGCAATCTCATCAGTATAATGCAATTACCAAGGCAACTGGCTTATGAAAAGGAAAGATTTACTTTAGCTCACAGTTTTGAGATTCTAGTCCATGACCGAAGGGTCCTGTTGATTTTGACATCAGCAAGGCAGCATGTGCTCATCATGATAGAAGAAAAGTGTTGGTCTCAAGAGCCAAGAAGCAAAGCCAGAGAAGAGGAAATTACAGAATTCTACAACTCCTTTTGAGGGCTTACCTCCAATGACTAGACTCCCAATTAGACCTCACTTCCTAAAGAATATCCCCCTCCGAATTTCACAGGCAGGGCAATGGGCCTTCAGCTGCCAACCTCCGAGAGACGCTTGCAGAAGCCTCAGCTTTCAGTTTTCTGATGTTGACAGAAAAACTGTCAGGTTTTAGTCCAGTGTTTTCTTACTGAAAAGATAAAATATTGCTTTTATGTCAGAGGATTCTGGAAGACATTTCTTGATGTGCAGGCCTTAATGATGTGGATCTTTATTCTCTCTTTTTTTTTTTTAAAGATGTATTTATTTATTATATATAAGTACAAGGTAGCTGTCTTCAGACACACCAGAAGAGGGCATCAGATCTTATTGCAGATGCTTGTGAGCCACCATGTGGTTGCTGGGATTTGAACTCAGGACCTCTGGAAGAGCAGTCAGTGCTCTTATCCATCTCTCCAGCCAGGCTCTGTATTCTCTAATGTCTAGGGTGAATGCCTCATTTTCTTTACAGACACACCCTTTCAGTTTCAGTTTAGTTCTTTTGTTTGGAGGTGGGTGACAGTGTGTTTGGCTCCATAGCCAAAATAGAAGAGTTTGAAGAATGTTTCCCCCTCCCAGATATGTTTGACGCAGTGTTTCACCTTTCCACAGTTTCTCCATCTGTAAATAAGGTAACTTTTATTTTTAAGGGGAGGGTTACATATCCATGTAATCAGTTATATGTAGGACATATAAAAATGACCTGGCTTCATAAAAAGAAATTTCTAATGAATATTGATTGTTATTAAGTTTATTGGCATGGTTGTAAGAATTCTTACTTCTTTAGAATTTAGAGTCCAGGAAGATTGGCAGCTGACATAAGCCACAGGAACTTTCAAGTCATGAGACCAGGCTATAGAAATAAGTTTTCTAAGGGACATGCCACGCCTTTGTCCCTGAAAACACGAGCTAAAGTCCAAAGTTTTGTTTTATTCTGTTGAAATTATTTTGTGTTTGAAGAATTATCTTCATGGATAGTTTATAGATTCTGGAAATGTCCCCATAAAAATAAGACTTTGATCCACAAGTGTTTTGTTTTTCTTTTCAGAAACAAAACAAAGAGGAAAAAATCATTTAAAAAAATAGAACTGCACATTAACAACTTTGAGGCACTTTGAGGACCCATCCTTCTCATTGCTATGATAAAACACAAGTATGTCACTATGACTGGGAACTATATTCAGGTCCCTGGGGAGCAATAATGATGTCCCATGAAGGAAGGATGGAGAATTCAGGGCTCAGAGCTGACTGGTTTCATGTTGTTCATTCCAGGACAGCCTCAAATCAAACCTGAGGTTGTAGGGTTGGTCTTCATCAGGGACTGATGTTTAGTGCTTAACCCCTTGGTTCTGTCCAGTCTTTAGCTCTCTAGCTGTTAACCTGCTCAATAACAAAATCTGAAAAGTATCCATGAGCACGTGGAAATCTGTGAAAGATCCCCGTTACATCTATAAAGTATATTCGTGGCTAATATTTAGAATAAATGGAGGTTTGCCATGGTTAATATCTACTGTCAAGCTGGTTGCATTATGAGCCCACTTTTCACACTCACAAAGTGCACCTCTGAAGGTGTCTTCAAGAACATCTCTAGAGACAAGAGCATAAGGACTTTGACCTAATCAATAGTTCCATGCCATGGTATTTTCAGACTTAAACGGACTATGGCAGTTGGGGAACTGTGGCAATTAGAGTCTCATTGAAGAAAGCAGATGGCTGTGGGTGAGTCCTAGTAAAGAAGACAGTGACCCTGACCTCTAGAGACATCCACTGCAGTGATGGTCTCTCTTTCCTCATGACTGTAGGAATGAAGGCAGTGACCTGTGACCACTAGAAAGGTGAGTCCAGTTAAACCTCCTTTAAGTTCTTAAAAAGTGTGTTTGGTGATAACAGAGTCAAGTCTGACTGAAACAAGAAATTGTCCACTCCATGAATATGACTGACTGGATTTTTGTCTTTAGAGCAGTGGTTCTCAACCTGTGGGTCACGACCCTGTTGGCAAACCTCTGTCTACAAAATTATTTACGTCACAATTCAGAACAGTAGCAAAATTACAGTTTTGAAGTAGCAAAAAAATAATCCTGGGGTTGGGAGTGGGTGTCCCCACAACATGAGGAACTGTGCTGAAGAGTCACCACATTATGAAGGTCGAAAACTTTTGTTTTGTAGAATCTGAAAAAAAACATGAAAAAAAATCACTTCCTCATGGAAGTAGGGATATGGATCTGGAGTTCAGGGCTAGCCTTGGCTATGTGAAGAATTGGAGGCCACTCTGACTCGAAAGAACAGCAGTAGCAGATTATTTCTGGACCTAGCTTCTTGATCATTCTGGAAGAACTTCCATGTTCCTGCTCTTCTGGTTTGTGAAATGAAAGCCACAAGACTGTGGGAAGCCATTGCTGCAGTGAAGACAGAGATTGGGTCCTGGGTGATTCAGCCTTTTTGGGGTCTCCAGAGGTAACCTTTTCATCTGGATTCAGACGACAGTCATATGGGCCTGTGAATCTCTTATTTCCGTCTATGTCTCCCATCCATGCCAAAGAGATGAGTTGGACAGTTAAAGGTATCTGACTAAGAGAAAAGAACTTGGGGCCAAAGTAAACTGTCAAAATGAGGCTAAATTTAACTTTGCAACAAAGCAGATGTAAATCTCACCGGGGTTCTCCCCCAGCAGCTAAGGACATAACAACACTTCTGCAACCCACAGCAGTATCAGAAAAGGTTGAAGCCAGGGTGAGGTTTGTGACCTGTTTCCTCTCAGCTTAGGGCTGACACCAGTTCCAGTAAATGCTGACTGTGCCTTCAAGAAATCTGACTCGTTTAACAATGGTGCAAAAAAAAAAAAAAAAAAAAAAAAAAAAAAAAAAAAAAAAAAAGAAAGAAAAGAAAAGAAAAGAAAAAGAAAAAGAAAAGAAAAAAAAAGCGTTCCCAAGCACAACTGTTCTGTAACTCGAAAGTCTACAGCTGCATGTGAATCAAAGAACATGCCAGTCTGTGTCAGCCACACTGTCACCTCAGATGCTCCAGCAAGCCTCTGAACACTGCCAGGGGCAGACAGAGGAATTCTCTTTCCCAACTCGTTTTTCTTTTTTTTCCCTGCGTAGTGAAATATCCGCCTAAAGGGAGTCAATCGAAGGGAGCTGACTGTCTGCTGTTATGAAATCTTAACATTCTTCCACAGTGGGGGAACAAAGGAAAAGAAAGCAAAGAGGAGGGGCATTTTAACATGCTATAAACAAACAAAAAATAGGTCTTTGTTTTGTTTGTTCTGTGTCTGCAAACATTTTCCTTAAGTGTCTGGGACTCTGCAGTTGTTAGGAACTACATTTTGGTCGCGATATTAGGTTTGGGGGAGTATGCATTTTCAGAAATGATCCTAGGTTGGTGCATGATTTCTCTTGTTTAATGTTTGTAACAATAATTGCACAAAATAGCTTTAAAAAATATTTCCACATGTCTCTGCCAAGAATCTGCGAGCAACCTTTCCCACTGTTGTTATAAAGTCCTTTCTTCGGGGCTGACAAACTTCCTCGGTTGCCTAATGGTAGGGCTATGTGTCCAGACAAACATATGTGTTGGTTTATACAACTTTGGCATTGACCTAAAAATGAATAAAGAATATAGCATATTGCTTATATATAATATAGTACATTGCTTATATATAGTTAGTGTCCTACAAGAGATGTTTATATAATATAAAGATAGTCACATGAATAAATTTTATCATAGAGAATACTCTAATATGATCCTGGAGCCGAGGATTTATATGTATATCATATATACAACATATATAGCATTAACTTAAGCTTTGGTACCATATGTGGTAATCATCTTTGGGTTGTGAATAAGAAACACAAATATCTTGTATTCTGTTAAAAGTAAACACCATCTTCATTCAGTTCTCTGAACACTGGAAGCTTTTCACTGCTCATCCCCCAGAACTGCTAACACCCATATTGATTTTGGGCTTTGAGCTAAAGGGCAGTAGCTCTGGCCTATCAACTAAGGAAGCAACCTCAGTTGGGACAACCAGAAACCCAGAGGAAAGGCACACCTGTTCTCCAAGGGAAAACCAGATGGCAAATGACATGATGGGCCTTCTCCCATGGCATTGTCTGTCCTTTCCCCCTGGTGCATTATCCAGATATAGGCGGTCCCCAACTTGTAAGTTCACCAAGTTCATTTATCAAGAACTCAGAACACAACGTCCCATGAAAGCAGTGTTGTGCTGGTGGTTACTAGCCTTTTTCTTCTGCCTCAGCCCCTCCCTTTTTCTGGTACCGACCATGCCCACTTAACTGCCTCCCATCCCGTGTTTCCCATAGCTTGCCTCTGTCCCCCTGACCTTAGTCATTTCACTGAGTTCAGTGACTGGGGGAAGAAATGGACTCAGTTCAAGTTGGGGGCGATCACGATAGCTCTTGGTGACAGTGATTTAAGTACCGAGCAGGTAGATGAAGCTATGGGGACTTGGAGCTGGGAGGGGAGGGTATCCCCACCTCCTCCAGTGTGAAGCTGTGAGGTTTGTGAACCCTTTGCTGTCAGAGTCTTCTGTGTGAAGACCCTGGCTTATCACAAGGAAGAGTAAAACCAATAGGCCAAGAGCAACAGAGATAAGAGAGGAAGGAGAGGAAGGACAGGGAGTGTGCTGCCTACACTAGACCCACGGTTCTCCTGTTGGAGGATCAGCGCAGTGTTAAATCATTCTTTTAACTCTTTCAGCACATTAACCCAACTTCTTTCAAAACAGAACCAAACTTACCCACCCCCTACTTTTTTCTTAAGCGTATTTTCATAGTATTTCTGCCTCTTAGGCTCAATCTCTCTCACTAGGAAATACTTGTTCAGCTTATAGTGATTTCATAGGCTGACACCGAGAGGTCCACGTTGTGCACAGTATAAGAAAGGTCTTGAATTTGATAATATCAGCATCAGAGGTGGTTATGAAGACCCCCAGGCCTGGACACTCTCTCTCTGTTACTCTAACTGTAATACTAACCATTTGCTGAGCTAGGACTGTCCAGATTCATGGCGGTCCTCTCCATTGGGGAATCTCAGTCTAAGTAAAAGAGCCCACAGAGACCTTCAACAACCTTCTGGCAGACCACTCCCAGCACAGCATGCGACAAGGGCATGTGGAATTGTGCAAATGACTGGAGTGACCACAGCTGTCATCATCTGCCGAGGTCGCTCATGGTAGACTCACTCATTCATTCTTTTCTGTTTCTTCACATCTGAGTCATCTCAATGCTGGTTTTTAAAATATTGCTCAAAATCTCAATTACTTTGTGGTAAGGGTGATGGTGAGTGTCTGATAGGCTCTTATTAGATGGGCGAATCTTGATCATTTCTTTAAGATGAAGCATTTTCCAGGGTCCTCAGACATTTGCTACCTTCTAAAATCCCTCATCTGACAATTTTAACTGCAGGGGGTTTTGATGTATGGGTAGGACACGTGTTTATATTCCCTCTCTTTGTGAACCAGCCTCCAGATTTCTTAGCATAGCCACAGAGGAAATAACACAGTTTTGTCACTGTTACGATTCTTTATGTGTGGGATGCTCTATTTCCTTGATAGATATACTTATTTACTTAGGAATACCTCTGAGAATGTAGCCCTGTCTGTCAGGCAGCAAGTGCATGTAATTGCAAAACCACCCCGACAACCCTGAAATGTATAATTAGATCTAAGATCGCTGCCTGTGCATTAAAGCTCACTTTTAAAAAAAAAGAATAGAAATTATAAAGAAAATAGAAAAGGACTCTAAAGTGTTTATTTTGTGTTTGATGCTCAGCTATACTCTACTCTAGCCACCCAGGAGCTAGCAGAGTATTCACAACCAATCCTTAGCTTGGTGGGGGGGTTGCCACATAGCTACCGGCTGTCTACAGTTCTATGGCGTGTGCACAGCCTCACTCTGACAGGACTGTGACAATGGAAAGAAGGTGAGTACAGTGACAGGAGGTGGTGCCGGGAAGGCTAATGGGTTGGTGCCATGTTATTTGGAGTTTGTGCATGGCAGGCCAGGGGCATGATACATACAGTAACAGTTCAATGTTGTAGAATAAATAGTAAATGAGAAAGAAATAGTTAAAGGTATAGGGCTCTGGGGATGGAAAGCATCATGGGTCATTTCATAATGGCTGGATGTTTTGGTCAGCCAGCTAAAGGGATTTCCATGCATCAGTAACATGACTAGATTTGCTGCTTAGGTTTGGATAAGATGTCAGAAGTTCACTTACACACACAGGTTGGGGCATATTTTTTCCAGTTCTGTAGAGGACCAATGATTGTTGCAAAAATAGCCAAGGTATTTAAGTGCAGAAATTCACAGAAAAAGAAAAACTTAACCCACTACTTATTATTAAAATTCAATCTCATTTATAAAAAGAAAAAAGGGAAAGCTAAAATTTCAAAGAATCATTAATTCAAACTGCTTCTACAGATTTTAACATTATAATATTTCTTCAATTGTAAGAAAATATTAAACCTGTTGCATTTGTGATAACGTCTTAAGTTGGTAAAGTATATGTAGCAAAAATCAAATCAAATCAAACACACAAACAAACAAATCTAGGTATTTGGATTACATTTATTTTTTGAACCATGATTTCACTTCAAGGGACTAATCTGCTGTGCTTCCATATGTAAAGATTTATGAATTTCCAATAAAAATATACTAATGGCGTCAAAAGATCAAAGCATTTCAGGAAAGGATGGTGAATAGCAGACAACATATGTATATAACAGAATACTATATCTCATTAAAAAATTGAAATTTATTTATTGGAAAGGGAAAAAGAATTACCCCCAAAGTGACACATTTTTATAAGAAAAATACATTAGACTATGCCACACATGGCACTTTATCAATGTACATGAGTATAAAGGTTCATATACTATTTTTGGAAAAATACACAGGCCGTAGGAAATAGGGTGACATGAGTGAGGGCCGAGTAAGGCACAGCTTTGGTTATGGAGGTGACATTTCTAATAGCAGTTAAAACATCATGGCTGCAGAGATGCTCTGGGGGGGGGTAAGAGTACTTGCTGTATAAAGACCCAAGTTCAAATCCTCAGCAACCCTGGAAGCAGCCAGGTACATAGCTGCCTGCACTATATGCCAGTGCTGTGGGTATTGGAAAAGTCAGAGATCCTATCTTAAGACAAGAAGGCAGGAAGTAATGATTCGTGTCCTTCTTGGGCCTCCACACATACACAAGAGTGCAGCACCAAATGTGGATGTTTTCCCGAGTTTATTTTAAATTGGTTATTTTGTTTATTTAACTTCAAATGTTATCCTCTTTCCCTGTTTCCCCACTGCACTCTCCCCTCCACCCTTGCCTTGCTTCTATGAGGGTGCTCCCACCTCACTGCCCTAGCATTTCTCACTGTTGGGGCATCAAGCTTTCACAGGACCAATGGTCTTCCCTCCCACTGATGCCAGATAAGACCCCTTCAGTTCCTTCAGTTCTTCCCCTAACTCCCCCACTGTGGTCCCTGTGTTTAGTCTAATGGTTGGATGCGAGCATCTTCATCTGTAATGGTCAGAATTTGGCAGAGCCTCTTAGAAGACAACTGTATGAGGCTCCTGTCAGCAAGCACTTCTTGGCATCAGCAATAGTCTCTGGGATTGGTATCTGCATGTGGGATGAATCCCCATGTGGGGCAGTCTCTGGATGGCCTTTCCTTCAGTCTCTGCTCTACTCTCTGTCCCTGTATTTCCTTTAGATAGGAGCAATTCTGGGTTAAAATTTTGAAGATGTGTGAGTGGCCCCATCCCTCAACCGGGGGACCATGCGTAACCACTGAATATGATCTTGACAGGTTTCCCCTCCCCTTTGTGGGGTATTTCAGCTAATGTCATCCCTGTAGAGTCCTGGGAGCCTCTTGCTTTCCTGGCATCTGGGACTTTCTGGTTACTACTCTCCAGCTCCCCATGCTCCCTCTTTTCCTCCCCCTCCTCTCTTCTCCCCAAGTCCCTCCCACCCTCTATTTCCCTTGATTAATTTGTTCCCTCTTCTATGTAGGACTGAAGCATCCACTATTTGTTCTCCTCTTGAGCTTCGTGTAGTTTGTGAGTTGTATCATGGGTGTTTCAAGCTCTCTTATATGTGGGCACAGGGGAAATTTTTCTGAGCAGAACACCAATGGCTTATGCTCTAAGATCAAGAATTGACAAATGGGACCTCATGAAATTGCAAAGCTTCTGCAAGGCAAAGGACACAATCAATAGGACAAAATGGCATCCAACAAATTTGGAAAAGATCTTTACCAATCCTACATCTGACAGAGGACTAGTATCCAATATATACAAAGAACTCAAGAAGTTGGACTCCAGAGAACCAAATAACTCTATTTAAAAATGGGGTACAGAGCTACACAGAGACTTCTCAACTGAGGAATATTGAATGGCTGAGAATCACGTAAAGAAGCATTCAACATCCTTAGTCATCAGGGAAATGCAAATAAAAATGACTCTGAGATTCTACATCATACCAATCAGAATGACTAAGATCAAAATCTCAGGTGACAGCAGATGCTGACAAGGATATGAAGAATGAGGAACACTCCTCCATTGCTGGTAGGGGTTCGAGCTGGTACAATTGCTCTGGAAATCAGTCTGGAGGTTCCTCAGAAAATTGGACATAGTATTACCTGAGGACTGAGCTATACCACTCCTGAACATATACCCAAAAGATGTTCAACATGTAATAAGGGCACGTGCTACATATACTATGTTCATAGCAGCCATATTTATAGTAGCCAGAAACTGGAAACCTTCTGAAATTTGTAGGTAAATGGATAGATCTAGAAAATATCATCTTGAGTGAGGTAATTCATTCACATATGTACTCACTGATATGTGGATTTAGACAAGGAGCTTGGAATCCCAGAATTCTCAAGGGTTGATGTTGTTCTGCCAACAACTGAAGCAGGGGCTGTCCCTGACTCTTTAGATTCTGTTCCCCTAACTGCACTCCCTTCTCTGACCTCAGTGGGGGAGGATATGCCTAGTCCAGCAGTGACTTGATGTCCCAGGATGGGTTGGTACCCAGGGGAGGACACCTCTGCATCCATGAATAAGGGGAGATGGAATGGAGAGGGGATAGGTTGAGGGAGAGCTTGGAATAGGAAGGGACTGGGATCAGCACGTAAAGCAAATAAATAAACAAATAGGAAAAAATAATGCCAACACTGCGATGTTCACCAAATAGCATGATTCCATTTTGTTTTTAATCTTATTGCTTGGCAAAATCAAGCTAAGAAGGGATAACCAACTTGAAATCATCTAGTACTTTTAGATTTAAAAAAAAAAATGGAATCAATAGAAATGTTAGAGCCATAGAGGAGGACATAAATATATTTATTACCATTTCCAAAAAATAATCTTCTCTTACATCAACTCAATCTCCCATTATTTGAAATTTTGAAGGAGTTCACATCACTGCTCTGGACGAACACCAAATAATCATCTTGTAGATCACGTGTTTGTGGGGCCCACGGAATAATGTAAGCCAATACCATCAATCTCTGAAAGTTTCTAAGCAAGCTAACAGGCTAGTTACTAAACAATGCATGATGTTATTTCTGCATAGGTAATGCTTTTATAACCATATAAAATATGGGAGGCTAGGAGTTTCCTGAGGCTAAACATTGGCAGATTATTAGGCATGACGAAAAGATGTGTGATGTAAAAATGTATGCATTATGCCTGATCTGTGCATTGTAACACACACACACATTATTTATCTTTTATTTACTTCAAAAACTCACTAGTGTTATTTATTGCTTATTCTATTTAAATTTCAAACGTTATGCCCCCTCCTAGACAACCCCCCAGCCAAAAACTTCCCCCTCCACTTCCCTCCTCCTGCCTCCACAATCGTGCTTACCCACTCATCCAACAACTTTCGACCCACCACCCTGGCATTCCCCTATACTGGGGCTTCAAGCCTTCACTGGACCCAGGGCTTCCCCTCTTATTGATGTCAGACAAGGCCATTCCCCACCACATATACAGCTGGAGCCATGGGTCCTTCCATGTGTACTCTTTGGTACCTGGGAGCTCTAGGAGTCTGGTTGGTTGATATTGATGTTCCTCCCATGGGGTTGCAAACCCCTTCAGCTCCGTCAGTCCTTTCCCCAACTCCTCCATTGGGGTTCCCCTGCTCAGTCCAATGTATGGCTGTAAGCATCCACATACGCATTTGTAAGGCTCTGACAGAGACTCTCAGGAGACATCTACATCAGGTTTCTTTTAGCAAGCTCTTCTTGGCATCAGCAAGTGTCTAGGTTTGACTGCACATGGGATGGTACCCCCAAGAGGGGCAGTCCCTGCACAACCCCTCCCTTTGTCTCCCCTCCACTCCTTGTCCCTGCATTTCCTTTAGACAGGAACAATTCTGGATTAAAATTTTGTGAAGCATGGGTGGTCCCATCCCTTAACCGGGGGCCTTGCCTAACCTCTGAATGTGGTCTCTGCAAGTTATCTCTTCCTTTTGTGGGCATTTAAGCTAATATCCCGTTGGGATCTGGGAGCCTCTTGCTTTTCTGGCATTTGGGACTTTTTGGTGGCTACCTACATTTCCCATCCCTCATTGCTACACACCTCTGTTCAGTTTCCTGACCCCTTGTACATCTTGCCTGTCTCCTCCCACACCTAATACTGCCCTCCCTTTTTCACTCTACCCATCCTCTCTTCCTCTAAAGTCCCTCCCACTCACACACATACACACACTCACACACATACACACACTCACACACATACACACACTCACACACACACTCACATACACACACACTCACAGAAAGACATGGAGAAAGAGAGAGAGAGAAAGAGAGAGAAAGAGAGGGGGGAGTGACAGGGTTACAGAGGCAGAGAGAAACACACAGAGAAAAGCACATTTAAGAATTGTCATTAAGGGTTCCATATACAATGTTAATACAATGTAATCTGTAACTATATATCAGATCTTAAAATTAATTCCATCCAGTCATCAAGAAACCTTTATCGTTATGAAAAACCAATTAAGTTTTAATATTGTCATGAGTATCTGAGCTGCAGAGCTGCCGTCATCAACTCTACATGGTACTGGTTAGTTCAGAGTGTTTAAACATAGTCCTACCTAAGGACCCAGCTATACCACTCCTGAGCATATACCCCCAAATTCTCCAACATATAACAAAGACACATGCCTCACTATGTTCATAGTAGCCTTATTTATAATAGCCAGAAGCTGTAAACAATCCATATGTCCCTCAACAGAGGAATGAATACATTTACACAATGGAGTACTACTCGGCTATTAGAGACAACGACTTCATGAAATTCTCAGGCAAATGAGTGGAACTAGAAAATGTGGTTCTGAGTGAGGTAACAGTCACAAAAGAACACACATATGTACTCCCTGATATGTGGATATTAGGAAAAAAGTTCGGAATACCCACAATACAACTTAAAGACCATATGAAGGTCAAGAAAAAAGGAAGACAAAAGTGTGGGTGCCTCAGTCCTACTTGGAGGGGGAAACAAAGTAATCACAGGAGGTGTGGAAACGTGAAGAACCCCTCTAAAACCCACAGTCCCAATCCAGAGCTTCTTTTGGTGGTGTCTTCAGTAGGTTGATGATTAGAGTTATGGAAGAGCAGGATAAAGAAATCGCAGAGTTCCTCTACTAAGAACATGGGATTGTCTCAGAAATTAAAGACAATAAGAGAATGTCAGATTCAGGAAGCCATTGGAGCCGGGTGAAGGGCAGATAAAACAGTATTTAGGTCCTGAGAGTAAAATGAACTTCAAGATACCAGAAGGAAAAAAGGCTTTCTAAACTTCCAGAAAGGAAAAACAAATTCCCTGCGAAGAATATATTTAGCATTAGCATATATTTGCTACTATATATATTTTTGAGAGGTATATATTTCTGAGGGGAAAATAAGAGGATTTCTTTTTGAAAATGGGAATAAGCAAGTCACTATGGTGACCATGTGAATGTGTAAACATAAGAAAAATATAAATGAGAATTAGCCATACAGAATGATATTTTTAAGAAATAATGTGCATTAGTCAATAACTTGATATAAAGCAAAGTACAGATAATTGCAAGAAAAGCAATCTAATATTCTTAGATATTAGGGAAGAAGAGTAGAAATTATGATTGACATGAGCCCCTGTTTAGAATAAACGTGCTACAAATTTGGAGAAATTTAGCTAGCAACAGAAATACAACATGTAAATGTCTAATGGAGTGACTTAGAAGAGATAACAAATAAAAAAGCTCCCTTGAAAACATTGTCATAAGCATAAACACAAAATAATGCTGGCTGAACACCTGGCAAACTTGATAGGAAGAAGTGAGAGGGTCTCTGCTTTGGAAGTGCACTTAAAACAAAGTGAACACAAAGAATCGCCCTGAACAAATTACAGGGAAAGCAGGTGAGTCTTAGAACTATTAGGAGAACTATTTAAAGACCATAGGCCATCCGTTTATAACTGTGTATCTCCTGCGGTGGTGTGGCCTTTCTCCTTATTATTCTGGTTGAAACCTGCACACGATCAGACCCATTCATAGTTTGTCATGGAGCAGAAAGGACCCTTCAGGCAGTGGTATTTGCTAGGAGGGGTATCTTTTCCCTGTGTAGTCCCTGCTCCTATAACTCACCCCAGTTAAACTCATTGGTTCTCCAAGCTGTACCTGTGTGCGAGGATTTATTTGTGTCTGTGGTTGGTACACTCTCTGGGGTAAGTCGCTATTTTTTCAGATTCTCAAAAAGAGTCCATGCATCACAGAAGGACAACTTAGGAAGGTGCAAATTTATTTGCACCTATGAATAAAGCTACCACTTGCAGAAAGAAAAGATGACAGAATTAAAGGGGGAAAAAAAAAGTACAAAAGCATCACCATGGTGATAGGCTTGGAGTACATTCTGAAGAAAATAAAACAGATCTGCCAATTGATATTCAATTGCATGATTCCAACAGTCTTGGTGCAATTGAAAGTGGATATGAAAAGAACAAATTCTTCAACTACAGAGAGTAAACTCTGATAAGCAGATGACCCAGTAGGTCAGAGTGCTTACTTAGCAAATGTGAGGACCAGAGTAAAAGTCCCCACCCAAAGAAGCTAGGCATGGCTGCATTTTAATAATAACATTTAAAATTCATTCCACATATGCATATATTTTGATCATATCCACCTCCCAATCTTCATCTAGCTCTTCCCAGAACACCCAATCCAGCTCCTTCCCAAGCCCATATCTTCAATTTATTAGTAGTAATAAGTCTGAGTCTCATTACTACATATACGGGTATGTCACCATCTACATGGACACGAGCAACCACATCTCCATCTTGGGCTATTGGCCACATCCCCATCTTGGGCTGAAACTTTCAGTGACCTCTGCTGGTTCCATGGAGGATTTTTCCCACCTGCATAGCTGTTCTGATCAGTTCATAGTGATGTCAGAGTAAAAAGTCGATTCAAAAACTTCAGATGTTCAAATGTATCTCCTGGGAAAGTTAGCCTTCAACAACCCCAAACACCTTAGTTTGTGTCTGCTTTCCATAGAGTCCTCTATAAAAACCAACAAACTTTAACTGTGATTGGCTGAGCTGGTGTAATATCAGCAGCCTCTGGAAATCAAAGCCAATTCTGACACAGTACAGAGGGCTTTTTACCAGATAATCCAGGAGACACATGGGGAAACTAGGAATGAGGAAGCATTTATCTTTTATGTATCTATTATGCTGACTTGATTATAACCTAACTGGTCTCTTCTTCTTTGACAAACACCATTAGCACCCTGTTGGGATATCACTCTGATTTACTGAGGATCTTCAGGAGTTGAAAATAGGAGTCTCTGTGTCTCCCAAGTGAGACAGAAAGTTGACTTTCAACAGTTGCCCTCCCAGATGTCTTTCCTTCTGCACTAGAAGGTGTTATTGTAGCAGCTAGATGTCAAGTGTTTGTTTCATCGCCTTTTCTGTTCTGAGATGATCTGCAGCAAGACTAGACCCTTCCATCCATTCTAACTCCGATGCAAGCTCATTGATAATGTCCTTCAGTGCCCCTCATCATCAGCATGTGAATAGAACATCTCCCTTGTTTTAAGGGTCAGCACACATTTCCACTTAACTTTATTCATTGGGGGTATTTTTTTTCTAGAGGATTTTGATAACAATAGGTAAGGAATGAGTACTTTCAAAATGTTATTCGTGTGGATGGTCTTTTCAGTGATTTCTAATAATTGATTATAGAATTTGAAAATTGGATTTCTGGTTTTTTTTAATTGCAGTCTAATAGCAAAAGTTGCTTTTCTTAGTTCCTGTGTCAGAATAAGTGAGTCTATGTTTTTCAATCATCAACAACACAGTGGGGTGAGACAGCTACAATACATTTCTTTTATCTACTATACCTGCCCTGGTGTGGGTGACAGCCGACTGTTTCACTGGATGCCATGCTTAATCCTCAACCATGTATGACAACCTTTAGGCAGCATGGTGGGGAGATTTTGAAAAAGGGGCATTTTCACTGCCCCTCTGTAGGAAATGACACACATGACTTTCAACTGCATTTTGTTATGCTAACCAAGTCAGCGAGACATGATCTTCGATGTACCACAGAGGAGAGGGAGCAAGCTTGAATATTTATGGTGCGTTCTAATAGCTACCACATTTCCTATCATTTCTAACCTTTGCTGTCATGCCAACCCAAACCTCCAAATAGTTTCTTTCTTTTCCACAACACAAAATGCCGATGACTTCTCCTTCTAGCTCAGTGATTGTTTATTTTGCTTTCCTCCAGGCTCCTTCTTTTCGTCATGACTTAAGTGCAGTAGATTCTGACATTCCCATCCTGGTTCATTCTTTATTTCTTCTTCTCTCTCCACCCTTAAGGAGCTCTATGGTTATGCTCAGATATCGGCATGTGCGTCCAGCTGTCATTCACTTACCGTCTGTGAATCACCTGTCCTATTTGTTTAATGGAACATGTGACTAAGAACATTCCTACCTTCAGGAAAGTCCCAGCTTAGCTGTAAAGGGAAAGGTCAGACAGGTCTAGTAAAATGAGTTGCGTGTTCTGACTTGTGTGGTATATGGTCGACTGCCTTGTAACACCCAGGAAATCAAAGTGGGAACATCAATGCGAGTCTGTGGCCAGCCTGAGCTCTAAGTGAGACCCTATTCCCCCAACCCCCTATAATATCAATGCATAAAATAAGCAAAACCTTTGAAATCTGGCCAATTCCAAGTTATTTTTATAAAACTCTACTTTAAATATTAGCTCTCAATGACATCTTTTGTGTGCTCCCTTTCTGGTGAAATTTGTTCTACAGATGTTCCTGTATCAGAATTCTCAGGGAGGGAAATCTCAGAGAGGAAGGACCACAGGACTGGACATTTTTATTTTGGTTTAAATAGAATGTGGATATTTCCCAGCTAAGAAAAATTCAAATCTGGAAATCTAATATGACAGATGTCAAAATTTAGTTTTTTTTTTTCATTTTCTCTCAATTGATTGAAATGTAACAATTTGTTCTGAGTTATGGCACATTAAAAACTCTCAGTTTGAAGCAGTGGATCTGGGGCAGAGAGGAGGTGGTGTGGGAACTGGGAGGAGTGGGGAGGAAATGGTGTGGTAAGGATGTATAACATGAGAGAAAGATGAATAAAAAGAAAATAGAAAACATGTCTCAATTCACTTCTATAATAAATTTGAGAAGGTAGAGTGACGAATCTGACTGAAACATGTGTTCCTATGTGTCAATCCATCTCATGTGTGTTCCTAAATATCAACCCATTTCATGGTTCTTATTGACATATTTAATGTACACACACACACACAGTTATATACCTGTTAAAGATTAAGAAAAAAATCCACACAGAAGCCACACATGATGGTACATGCCTGTAATCCCAAAACATGGTCAATAACACAGAGGTTTGCTGTGAGTTTAAAGCCACTCTGAGTTACTTGGCAAGTTCCAGACCACCCAAGGCTAAGTAGTGAGATACTACTTCAAAAAAGCATTTTTAAAATGGAGCCTGTAAAGAATATAAATAAGACAAATAAAGGTTATTTAAAGAGATTTGTAGATTGGAAAGGTGGCCCAGTAATCAGGTTAGGGCTTTTGCAGAAGACTCAAGTTTGGTTCCTAGGAACAAAGTCCAGTAGGAGAGGATGCCCGGCAACCTGGTAACTCCTTTGATGCCCTCCTCTGGCCTCAAGTTAAACTTTTCATACACATCTGTGTGCAGAAATGAGAGACAGAAAAGGAAGGAGGAAGGAAGGGAAAAAGTGAGGGAGAAAGCAGTTGGTGCTACCAGTTTAAGTTAGAGTGAGCCTTTATCTTTTCTAGGAAATCAGACCTGATATCTTAGGTAAGTACCCAGATGAATAAATTAAATCAAATAAAATGTTATTTCTGAAATTCAGTGAACAAGGAGGAGGAGAAAAGATAACTTATAAAGAACAACACACAATTCCTGTTTTAGGACACGGAGTCTCTCAATTATGTATTTTTATACAACAAAGCTCAGTTCACCTAGGACTCAGATTGTCCACCACTTTTGGACAATTTTTAGAACAGATCTATACAAAGAGCCTGTGAACTATATAAAAACCATATTAAAGCTAGCTCCTGAATTTAAAGGAGAATGGTGTTTGGTGAAATCCGAGGGTGAATCTATTAGGGTTAAGTGTATAAAGGGGGAGCCAACTTCTAACATCTCAGTTGTGAAGTGGAAGAAACATAGCATTTAGGAGGAGGAGGAGGAGGGGGGAGGGGAGGGGGGAGGTAGAGGGAGGAGGAGGAGGAGAAGAAGGAGATGAAGAAGAAGGAGAAGAAGGAGAAGGAGAAGGAGGAGGAGGAGGAGGAGGAGGAGGAGGAGGAGGAGGAGGAGGAGAAGGAGAAGGAGAAGGAGAAGGAGAAGGAGAAGGAGAAGAAGAAGAAGAAGAAGAAGAAGAAGAAGAAGAAGAAGAAGAAGAAGAAGAAGAAGAAGAAGAAGAAGAAGAAGAAGAAGAAGAAGAAGAAAACTACAGACTTTATTAGTAGGTGTGATGGCTAATTTTGTCAACAGAAAAGAGTCTAGAATCTAGAGAGATAAGACCCTGAGTTGATGGTGAGGGGTTTTGCAGTATGAACTACGAGTCTCTATAATAGAATGTGTCTTTCATGTTGATTTGCTCAGCCTGGCACATGGCACATGGCCCAAATTATAAGACTTAGCAGATACATGATGGCTGGGGAATAAGTTTATACAGTAAATGAAAAGGAATTTAAATGCAGCTGAATATAGAAAAGGATATTTGATTAATTTATGTAAAGAGAAAGGGGGTATAGGTACATTTATCCACAGAGATATTGATCTCCAAAGAAGGGAGAAGGAAATGGGAATTTATATAAGTATTTTCAAGGGTACATTGATAAATAAATAAATCCAGGCCTTTGATCTCAATACTTGGGAGACAAAGGCAGAGACAGATATTTTTTTTTTTTTTTTTTTGTGAGTTCAAGGCCAGCCTGAATCCCAAGCTGGGGGCTGTTGATGTCTAAAGAATTTCAGCCATTGCCTCTGACAGGGTTCTCTAGATTAGGCTGAGGTGGAAGGACTGTCTTTAAATGTGGGCATTCTCTGTCCACTAGCTGGGGACCAAGACTGAGTAAAAAGAGAAGGTGATCTGAGCTGAGTACCAACATTTCCTTCTCTGCTTTCTGACTGTGAATAACATGTGGCCATCTACCTGTTTCCTCCTGTTGCCCCAAACCTGTGAGCCGAAATAAACACTTGCTTCCTAATTGTCGGTAGGTATTTCATATTATAGAAGCACACAGCTAATACAGCAGATGATCCCCTTAATGAGGCCTACTCCTTAATGAGGAGGCATCTTAATTATACATTAAGGGCCATTCCTTATAAATGTTCTCACTGGACACACTCACTAGGCAATATGTCCTTTCTAATCCATCAATTCTGGATTACCGGTCACAATGATTCCCTACTAAACCATGCTGGCACCTGGCATTTTCTTTGTGCAATAAAGATTTATTTAGCTTTCAAACTGCATGTTCAATTTTTGGGCTTTTTTTGGGGGGGGGGTTCAGTTTAGAATGGATTTCCTTAAAAATAAAAATTAGCTTAAAATTACAAGGATTATTTAAATTTTTAAAATGTTCTCCATTGGAAAGTGACATGTTCAGCTTGACATCTGACAGCCAGACACACAATTTATACAGTTCTATTTTAGTTTTCTCTTGGCTCTGAGTCATGGGATTCCCTCCCCCAGTTGGCTGAATTTACGTATTTTTCAATTTAACCCACCATTTCATTTTAGGACTCTTGACCTCTCAGGTTATTGTCTCTAAGGAAGTGACCAGGAAGGATCACGCATTAGCGTTTCTGAGTAAGAATAATGAATGGGCACTTGGAATGAGTAAGAATTAGTCTTCCACTCGGTCCCACCTAGGCCACGTGTTTGCCTTGTGCTTCATTTCCCACAACTGGAAGCTCCCAGCTGAATAATCACATCCAAACACGCTGAGCTAATTGAAGAAAGGTGCTATGTAAACACTAGGTACTGTTATTATGGTCATTTTCCCAGACCTTGGGCTTCCCACCCACTTCCTCTAAAATGACAAGGGCAACCACAGCGTCTTCCTTGCTGGTGCAGATTGAGAGCAGTACCTCTGCTGCCCTCTAGTGTTTCCTCTTTGTAATCAACAGAGTGCTGGAGCCTCACAAACTATTCTAAAACCTGCTAGTTTTGAAGGGGGAACGGCACACACAAGTTTTCTAAATCGCCTTTAGATCTCAAGCTTCTACCTCCTCCCACCTCCTCCCACCTCCACCCCCAGGGCACTGGAGGCATCTATGAGATCGTCATCACATCAGCCTAATCTCAATGAAGACTGAATCCAGTGCTTCAAATGAGACAATCCTTAGCCCTTGATTAATATTTCTATTTTTTAAGGTCTAGTTTTCAATTTTACTTATGTGTATGTGTCTGAGTTCATGTTTTGGGTATGTGCATATGAATGTGGGTGTGGGATAGGGTGAGAAGGAGTCAAACCCTGGAGGGGGTTTTGAGTCTGTTGTGAGCCCTTGACCTTAGTTCTCAAAACTTGGGTCTCAGCAAAAGCTGCAAGCACTTTTTAACCACTGAGCTGTATCTTCAGTCCTTTAGATGAATAGTTTCAACAAAAATTATTATGCTGTGAGAATGTTGTGCCATTTTCAGATTTAAACACAATGCCAGCCTCTGAGCAGTGAAGGCCTCTCTCTCTCTCTCTCTCTCTCTCTCTCTCTCTCTCTCTCTCTCTCTCTCTCTCTCTCCCTCTCCCTCTCCCTCTCCCGCTCTCCCTTCCTCTCTCTCTGGGTCATTTGTTCTTCCTTTCTTTCCTTTTCCTTTTTTCTTTTTTTCTTGGTAATCCAAGCATTTATATCAATAATGCAAAGTTTCTGTCTTTATGTGAGAGTCTATGTTACAGACAGTTTTAGGAGATATGGGTGCTTATCAGAGGAATGATGTTTTCTGATCTAAGCTCTTAACAAAAGAAACTATTGGTCCTCACTGACCCAATGATTAATAATTCTTAAAGGGAAATGAATGTTTCTTTTAAGCTATTCATTGATTTGCTGGGCTCTCTCTGTGTGTTTCTCTTTCTTTCTGTCTGTCTCCCTTTCTGTCTCTCTCTGTCTCTTTCTCCCTCCCCCCACTTTCTCTCCGTGGCCAAGGACAGTGAAACCATTTTTACTTGGGTCTCAGGAAGCTGAACTTTGCCCTGTTAGTTTGTACTAGTTTCTCCCAAAGGTCTTGATAGTTCTTGGAGATCAGTAGAACATCAAGGGAAACAGCTTAAAGATCACTGACTTGGTTATCTTTGGTTTTTGTTTGTTTTTACTTATGACCCAATTAAAATGCTTCATATAAATTTGCCCACCATGACTTAAATCTTATTTTTCTATCATTCTTTACTGAGTTGATTTTACAGACAAAGATGCAGAAGAACAGGCTCTCAAAGCCCCTCTTCTTGCTCTTGTGATACTGTGTGAGAGTACAGACACCTGTGCTGACAATGTCATCAGAGAGACCTGCTAGTTGACACAAGGCTATGTAGTATGTCCCAACCTACACAACACCCTAGATGATGCTGAAATACACCCGAGTGCTGAGATCCAGCTGTTTGGAATTTTACAGCTGTTCAGAGGACAGAGGATGGCAGAGATTACAGAAGACAGAGAAAGGACAATGTGACATGACCTTTGAAGCCTTTGAATGGACAGTAGGCCCAGAGTCTGGTAAAGACATTTAATAAACCCAGACAAGGACGGGGCCTGGTGGTGTGGGACTGTATGTCCAGAGGCGTTGGAACTATGGATTCTCCTGTGAGTCAAAGAAAGAGTATGCAGATAAAAACTAGCTGGTGCTCAGACTCATTTATTTCTTCCCATAAATGATGCTATCAAGAAAAAAAATGGCTACTCGAATTATTTTTAAAAAGGGAAAGATGGGAGATTATATTTGTTATCGTTTAAGTTTCAATCTATGAGCATATAATTTTTGGAAGACAGTTCTGTTTTAATCACAGCTATGTATTTAATTGGATTAATATAATGTATGATTATGATATTATATGGTATGATATATAATATATTCAACTGTGAGTGAGTTTATTTAATGAGTACTCTTTTCCTGCCAAGTACACATGCCTAAGGCACTGTGCACTCTTGGTCAGCAGTACTTTATATAGATGGCATCAATTACCAAGTACCAACCACCCAAGAAGTGAAATTCAACCTTTCGAGTGTAAGATGCAAAAGCAACTTTAAAAGAAGTGCATCCCCTATTCCTATCCACGTGGAAGCAGATTAATCCCTATGACAGAATTGTAGCTCTATTATATTTAGTGAGGAAACACTCAAAAGCACTTTTGCAGACAACATAGTTAATTTAACTGGCTTGCTCAGCTTAAGTTGCCATGGTTACAGTTTTCATTTTATGCCCCGGCTCACATGCCTCTGGCAATGGATGGGAGTGGACTGAGAACAGGAAACACTGCTCTGCCCACCCTGTTTCCTTCTAGCTCAGCACTAGGAAGTGCTGAGGACATGAAGGTGTCCGTTCAAGTCAGCTCCAAATATTTGCTTGCATCAGTTAAGTGAGTCCCCTGACTTGCCTTGACAAAATATTGTGCTCCCAACTGAGAGAAACGTCAGCAGTAGGAGGTCATCAGCTCACAAGTATCTCTGTAGTTAGGCCAACTGCTAAGAGTCTCAGCTAGAGTCATCCTCATAGACCCCCTGAGCCTTCCCCATCCAAGGTCTCCAGTGCATCTGAGAGATGTTTCCTCCCCCAACCCAATGCCCCATTTTTATGTTCATTCTACTGGCCCTCTGTCCTTGGCTCTACCTAAATATGATTCCTTCCACATGTTCCCCTCCCCATGCCTTCTCCACTCAGTTCCCTTACTATATCCACGTCAGATGACAACTTTGTTTCCCCTTCTGAGCAAGATTCACACAGTCTGCCTTGGGTCCTCTTTGACTATGGACCTGGATTCCTTGGAGACCACTGTGAACTCAACTTTGGTGGATATGCCGCTCAGCCATGTCTCCATGGAGGTCTGTGTAGGTGGAGGAATCAGTTACTACTGTGGATGCATGGGTAGTGGATCCACAGGGACACACTGTGATACTGTGATGTCTCTCTGTTGGTCAAAACCTTGTCACAATGATACATGAAGACACTATGGACAGCTATGTTTGTCACTCCTTGCCTGGATACACAGGTGTCCTGTGTGAGAGGGACATAAATGAATGCAGCAGCAAGCCCTGCCAGTTTGTGTGTGTGTCGGGGGGGGGGTGTGCCTCAGAGGATCAGTAGGGACACATTGCAGACTGTGGGACTTTGGGACGGGGGCTCTATACAAAGATCTCTGGTCACGGGGGGTGGGGGGGGAATGGCTTCTGCCGCCTCTGCTGCTGGGTCCAGCTAGACACATGGGTTCAGGCGAGGGTGGGTGGGGGGCTCAGGCAGGGAAGGGGAAAGTGGCTCCTTCACTTCTGCTGCTGGCGCTGCCCTGTCTCTGTTTCTACCACTGCCTCAAGATGTTGGGCCAGGCCAAGCCAGCAGGGAACTGGCTAGGCAGCGAGGGGGCACAGGAGCGCTATCGGAGGCAGCAAATACGGTGGTCACATCCTCACCTGCGGAGGAGGGTCTTGGGGTGTGACTTATACCACTTTATGAGGGGTCTTTGGGGTACTTATGGCTGCATGAAGGGGCTTGATTTCCTGGGAGACTAGGAAGCTCCTGCCATCTCACCTTGGGTTCCCAGGACCTCACTTATCTTGACCAAGAATCAGCTTATCCTTCGAGGCCTAATTGTCCCAAAACAGGCCTGCCTTTTGTTGCTGTAAATATTAAAAAAGGCAGCTACCAGAATGCTGCTCTGGGCGTCCCTGGCTCCCCTAACCTTCCATGGAGGGTTTGGTGCAGTTGCCACATGAAAGAAGATGCCACATAAAACCTCTGATCCAATTGATAAGATATAATTTTCCAATTTCGACAGCACAATTCTGCACACATCCATCTCTTAGAAATATACATAATAACCCGTATCTATGTGCAGAGAAGAGTTTTGACATCTGCTTCGATGGTTGACCTCCTTGCTCTGGCTCCTTACTCTCCTTCTAAAACTTCAATCCCGCCCATCCTATCATCTCATCCAATGACAGGTCTCTAATGACATCATCTTCAGTCTTCTTTCTTCAACACCCTCAGAGCCTCAGGCTATGTTTATATCTGTCATCCTGGATTCACAGGCAGGAGCCTAGCATCTGAGAGGCTCCACACAGCAACAGATGGATACAGATGCAGAGGCCCACAGCCAAGCATTAGATAGAGCTTGGGAAGTCTTGTGGAAGAGTTCTGGGAAGGATTGATGGACCCAGAGGGGATAGGAAGTCCACAAGTAGACTATTAGAGTCAACTAACATGCAATCTTGGGGGCTCCCAAAGACTGAACCACTAAACAAAGAACATACAAGGGATGAGCCCAGGCCCACCACACATATGCAGCAGATGTGTAGTTTGGTCTTCATGTGGGACCCCCAACAACTGGAGCAGGGCTTACCTTGACTCTGTTGCCTGACCGTGAATCCTGTTCTCCTAACTGGGCTTCCTTGTCTAGCCCCAGTAGGAGAGGATGCGTCTAGTGCTGGGATGTCTTGAGATACCCAGGTGAGTTGGTTCACAGTGGTGACACTCCCCCATTCACAGAGGTGAAGGGGAGAGGCCATATGAGGGGGCAATGTGAGAGGGGCTGCGATTGGGATGTAAAGGGAATAGATAAATGGAAAGATATTGAAAAGGAAAATTGTGAGTTAGTATTGCATACAGATTAAATATGTAGCGGGAAAGCCAAGAAATTTCAGGAACCTAATGTGGTAACTCATGTCTGCAGTCTCAGTGCTCAAGATGAGAGGATTGCCAGTAAGTAGCTCAAGATCAGCCTAGGTTACAAAATGTGTGGGAGGCTAGCCTTGGAATCTTACTGAGTAAGATTGTCACAAGCAAGAAACAGAAGAGTGAATGAAAAACTGAACAATAGCGTGAACAAAACTTGATGACTGTTTAGAACCAACTTGATTATCATATTTGTAAGTGAAAATTGGTAAGTATTCTTCATGAAACCATTAGCAGCTTATAATGCAAATAAAAAATATCCCATGAAATCTATTTTAGAGAACTACTTAAAGTGAGACTTAATCTTAGAAAAAAATAATCTTAAAAGGTAAATAAGGAAATGCGCTTATGGGAGCAAGTCTTTATGGTACCTGGAAAACTTCTTTCCCCGCCTTTCGGGGAGCAAGTGATAAAGTGTTTTAGTAGTATCAAAAACCTCCCCAGTTTTCTGTGAGTGTCTTGAGTGGCATTTGCGGCTTTTCAGTTGTTATTCTCTGTTTAGACTGCCCACTACCAGAAGAAAGTAGTCACCTTAAAACTGGTACAAATTCCTAGCTTTTAGTCCTTCAAATCCACAAATGCTCCACTTCCAAACCTTGTATTCAATGGGCCTTTGTCACCGGGGACCTTAACAGTGCATGTACAGCATCCAGCCCTTAACTGTATGTTTTTATTTATTTATTTATTTTTTTAAAAATCCTCAGCAGTACCAGGAATGCCACTGTACAAATCTTAAACTTTACCAATTTTCTTGATGGGGAAGTTGTTGGCTACAATCATTCCCAATGGTAATTTATGTGTTAGTTTAGTTGGAATGGTGAATATCCTGTTTATGACATGAATATCCAAGAAAACATTATTCTAAGCAAAAGACTAAAGCATTTATGTTATTTTTGTAAAAGGTAGTTAGGGAATGTGGTTATGGAAGGGGTCCCGGAAATGATCCCTTCTTCTCAAAAATTATCTTTTGTAGTTCCAGCTTTGTCCAGGGAATGTCATGTGGGAATGAGCTATATCATTCTTTACTTATTTGTAAATAATTACATGGTTATCTTCAATTTTAGGGCTCATATATATATGTATATGTGTGTGTAATATATATGGTATATATATGTACACACACATATAAGCCAGTATGTATGTGTGTGTAAGCCAGTGAGGGGTGTGTGTGTGTGTGTGTGTGTGTGTGTGTGTGTGTGTGTGTGTGTAAGTCAGTGTATGTGTGCATGCCAGAGAACAATTTGCAGGAACCAGTTAGATTATCTCTTTTTACCACAGATCCCAGGTATCAGCCTGCGGTCCTCAGTCTTGACAATAAGTTCCCTTATCCTCTGAACCATCTTTCCAGGGCCACCTCTTTCTGTCTCTTATGGATCACTTCATTCATTGAAAGCGTTCTGGTTTTGCTTATCTGAGGAGGTTTTAATTTCTCATACATTTTGGATGTGTTTCTCAGATGCAGAATTCTTGATTGGTGGTTTATCTTTGTTGTTTTATTTCTCCGTTCAATAATCTGGATGTGCTAGTCTTGTTTCTCAGCCATCTCTGTTTTAATAAAGAAAAAGATGGTCATTTCTTTAACAAGTCCTTTTACACAGTGACTTAGATATAACTTTTCATTCAAACTCAGCTTTTGTCTTGAGTAGAGAACTTACGCTATTTCAGAGTTTGCTCTTGAGAACTGACTCCATTTTTTTGGATGGTAACATTCATGACTCTTGTAGAGTTTTGGGGGTCTGAACCCCTACATATTCTGCTATGTATGTTCATCCTGTTGATGGATTTATGAGAGTCAGGATAAAGAAGCTTAAAACTGGCATTCAGCTGAAGTCGCAGAGATGAGCGAATCATTCTTAGGGGAGTTTTGAAAACAAGAATCCAATCACAACTTTGCACAGAAGGATTGAAGGAGAGGACTAGAGGCCACTCACGTTCACTTCTGATGGACTCTCAGTTGGCTCTTTGTCTTTGTCCCGAGAAGATTCCTGAGCATAAATTTAGAAGTAATGGGCTAAGTTTCATGGTGAAGTAAATTTCAAGACAGCATAGCATTCAGGCTGTGGTATTCTTACTGAATTTACCATGAAATTCAGGTAACTGAACTGTAAAACAAGGACGGGAGAATGTGCAGTTTGGTGAAGAAAGGTATATGAATCTAGCTAAACTTAAGGACAAGGGTGGGTTTGGAATCAAGTGCTTATAATATGCTAAGGCAGCTGTGATTGATAGTTTTATATCAACTTGACACAAGCTAGAATTATCTGAAAGTAAGTGTGGTTAGAATATGTTTAGCCCAAGAAGTGGCACTATTTGGAGGTGTATTCTTGTTGGAGATGGTGTGTTCTTGTTGGAGGAAGTGTGTCACTGGAGGGGGGTTTTAAGACACAATTCCTAGTGGCCTGGAAGTCAGTCTTCTCGTAGCCTTCACATGAAGATGTAGACCTCTCAGCTTCTCCTGTACTGTGCCTGCCCGGACACTGTCATATTCCTACCTTGATGATAACGGACTGAACTTCTGAACCTGTAAGTCAGCTCTAATGAAATGTTGTCCTTATAAGACACCATGCCCTGGTTATGGGGTCTATTCATAGCAGTAAAAACCCTTACTAAGACAGGAGGGTACCTCAATTGAGATTCGGCTGTAGGACAGTTTCTTAATTGGTTATTTATTGGGAAGGGCCCAAGCCATTGTGGATGGTACATTTCCTGAGATGGTTCTATAAGAAAGCAAGCTGAGCAAGCCACGAGAAGCAAGCCAGTAAGCAGAACTCCTTCCTGGCCTCTGAACCAGCTCTTGCCTGCAGGTTTCTGCTCTGTCTTAGTCCCTGTCCTGACTTCCTTCAGTCATGAACAGTGATATAAAAGTGTGAGCTAAATAATACCCACCTCCACTAACCTAACCAAGTTGCTTTGTTCACAATGTTTCATTATAACAATAGTAACCCTAAGACTGTAGTTCAAAATATCACAAATTGGAGCCCAGTGACCCACTTGAGTCTGTACACTGTATATCAGTTGTGTTTGTATCAAGCACAGCTACATTGTGTTTCAGTTCAGTGTTGTTTTGCAGAGTTCCAAAAGAGCAAACTTTATCACAGTTAAACAAGTAAATAATGCCTTACTTTACAAAAGGAGATTATTTTTACTTATGCATATATGTGTCTGTGAGGGAATGCCATCAGAATGCCATGGAGGAGGGAAGGGGGCATCAGATTCCCTGAGCTGGCATTACAGACTGTTGTGAGCCACCCGACCACACTCTGGTCTTCAAGAAGAAGAGAAAGTGCCCTTAACTACTGAGTCATTTTTCTGGCCCAATAATGTCTTCCTTCAAAGTGAGATTTGAGGATCACAAATTTTACTTGTCTTAACCACAGTGCCCAGTGCCACCCACAATGAAGAAAATGCAGATGGGAGTCATTCATACATGTAATTATTTTTTAAAAAAAACTATCCAACTATGGCAGAAGCACACTAATTTGTGGGCTACTAATACTGCACACTTTAAAATTTTAAATCAATTAATTACAAGCTTTATGTGAGTAGCATCTATGTATGTCCCAAAGGACCCAGATGTGTTCTATGTAAACAGTCAGTCAACACAATCGTATCCCTTTTCTACTTGACATAAACATAAAAGTAAATGATATCTTAACAGTTCTCAGATTTCTCATAAATATTTACACACTAGGTGGCAGCAACATGTAGACTGGTGCTGGCAAGATGGCTGCTTCTGCCCAGTCAGGTTGTCAGCAGGATCCTGTTTCTGCTATTGGCCCCAGTACTTCGAAGGAACTTCCCAGCAGATGCCCACAGAGCCCCACCCCAGCATCCCTGTCACTGTCATTTTTAGTGTTACCTATCACCCCATGGGAGAGTTATATGACACTGCATGCTTTTCCTTTGTTGATTTGTTTTTATAGCTATAAGCTTTTCATGAGGATGTTTCTCATATTTTGATTTTTTTTTTTTTTTTTTTTTTTTTTTGAGACAGCATCTTCTGCAAATACTGCAAACAACTCACGGTCTCCCCACCTTTACCTCCCATGTGTTGGGATTATAGTATCTTTATATGTTTTGAATCAAATGGCACTAATGAGTCTGTCTTCTCTTATTAAAAGAAACGTATAACATTTCCACAAATGAAGACTAAATCTGCATCTGGCATTCACAGTATACACTGGTCATGTCCTTGCTCACAAAACGTTGAACTGAAAACCCAGGCCACTCTGCATTTCACGGCAGTGGACCTGGAGTGGCTGCTAAATAAAATCTCAAACCTGATTCGTCTTTAGAAGATGCTCAATCTGCACATTCTCTGCTACCACATTCTGTGTGGACACTTCTCTGTTCCAGATGAGGTAATTCCTGCCAGTTGTCTTTAACACTGTTTTAATCTCCCATTTCATCACATCTGTGGCCTGCATGGTTCCAGATGCTCCCGGGACACGCTGTATCATTTGGATGTGTGCCTCTGGTTTCAGAGTTGCTCAACTTCTCAGTTACTATGTCTTCATGTTTGCTCATTCATAGCCAACTTTCTTCCTTTACATTCTCAGTACGATTTAAACAATGATATTTTCCCCTCAGTGTCAGGACCTTTCATGTAGAATAATACCCAATGTGCTTACTGGATTTTACTAACCAGAAACTAAGCATGTTCACTAAGAATGTGACTATTGAACAGAAAGAGGAGTTTTCACCAGTGCAAATAATAGATCTAGAGTTACTTGAATTGTGAAGTATTGGGCCAACAGAGTAAAGGTACCATGTAGGGAATTAAGTCCCAATCTGTTCAGAGACTGAACATAATGCTCAGTGCAGCTTCAGTAGAAACTGTCCTATGGCTTTTAATGGGTTTAGGCCAAATTTCTTCCCTGAAGGCACAGAGTCTACTTCAGCCTGTTGTCCCCAATGACTTTTTTAACTTGAAATGGTCCTGCTAGAGTTCTACCATCCTCTCCCTACACATCTATAAACTGGGAATCGAGCCACAGTCTGCCTTCTCCTTAGATCAATCAAAATAGCCATGACTTCACTTAAGCCCTTGTAAGATAATTTCAAGTACTGCAATAGGAGAGCATCTGAGAACCTTACTGCTCAGTGTTGGTTTTATCACTTGATACTTTCAAGTCTGGGAGAGGGGTTTTTTGAAACCTATGATTTGAAGGCTAAGAGCTAAAACCATTGTTCAAAGTAATGTAAGGTTGTAAGTCGACAGAGACACTTCCCAAGTGGAAGAACATTCCTTTATCAGCAATGTGTGGATGTGTTGATTTTCAGATGGAGAATGACAGTAGTGTTGACATCTAGAGGCTGAAGGTAAGAGGCACAGCTAAATATTCTAAGAAACATAGGCATCTCCTACAAAGAGTAAGTGTATAGTTGTAGATTATGACACATAAAGTACATTTTCCCTCTTCTTAGGACAGCCCTGAACTTATCTATGCTGTAACTGTAAGAAAACCATCACCCACGCCTCGGGAGTAACCTGATAAACTAATTAGCTAGAATAGATATACTTCTTTGGACTTTGCTCTACATTCAGTGAGTAGATATTTGCTCATATCTAACCAGGAAAAGTCACACAGCAAGCTGAGATTTCAAGTAAGCACCACTACACCCAGCTTCTTATGTGTTTCCTGAGAGTTGAACTCAAGTCCCCCTGCCCCAGTGGCGAGCACATTCCCAGCTGAGCTATCTTCCCAGCCCATCATTTGCTCTTTTTATAGCTTTCCACTTTAATCTTGCTCTGTAACCTAATGTTTTGGGTTATTCAGCGAGTTACTCAGTTTCCTCCTTGGCACATAGGAAAAGTAAAGGCTTGTCCAGTTTACTTAGGGTGCTGGTTGAAAAGAGTAGATATATGTTATCCCCATAAACACATATGCCATAAGTTTCCTGGCCTGAAAAACTTCTAATTGTTGTTGGGATTGGGTAGAATTCCTGCTAACACTACTCACTGCTGGAGGCTTTTGAACTGTAAGACATCACCGTATAATCCTCAGAAGACTGGCTGAAACAAACATGACAAGACTTACGTACTCAAAGGTTCTTGTCCACAGCCCATGGATGGCTTGTCTTATAGTCCTCTTTCTTTTTAAAGACCTTTTAGGAATTATATTATTTTATGTGTTTGGGTATCATGCCTGCATATATGTCTGTGTTCTCCATGCACACCCGGTGTCTGCAGAGGCCAGAAGAGAGCATTAGATGCCCTGGATTGAAGTTGAAGATGTTTGTGAACTGCAATGTGGGTGCTGAAAATTGAACTTGGTCCTTTGGTAGAGCAGCAAGGGCACTTAACCTCTTCACCCTCATAGCCTTTTCTCCATAGTTTTCCTTAAAATGTTAATTATTTTCATACTCAACATTTTAAAAAGTCTGCAGAATGGCATAAAGATGAATTATTGCATTATTTATGATAATCCCATCTGATTTAGATAAATTTAATGTTTTCCTTTAATATTCTTCAGGACCCTACTATGTATTAAATATATTATATATTAATACACATATATGTAAATGTAACTTTGCTGAAATCTATAATTTGAAAAGCTAAAAATATGAGGTAATCTCAAACTTGGGTAAACACACACTTGAAATATGCACCAGTACTTTTATTACAAAAACATAGGTTATTAATTATGGGTGAATGTGCAGAAATATGAACCTCCTCATAAGAACGTTATGATTCTCTTTGGGGTTTGACATGAAAAATATGTAAATGCAGGGCCAGTGGTGGTAGCCTATGTTGTTAATCTTGGTACTAGAAAGACAAGAGCTACTGTCTCAACTACAACAACCACAAAACCAAAATCTGCATAATCAAATGTGAATTCAGAAGCAGTAATATTTTTTCCTACTGTGAATATCTGGTACCTATCACAACCTTGCTCTCAACACCACTCTCACCTAGTCATCCTCTTGGGGCAACAGTAACAAGCATTGAGATGCTATTTCCAATCACTGTGGTGGTTTAAATAGGTACGACCCTCATAGACTCATAGGTCTGAATGTTTGCTTTATAGGAAGTGGCATCATAAGATGTGTGGTCTTGTTGGAGGAGATATGACCTGCAGGGGTCTCAACTCAGGTTAAGAACCACTGGTCCATAAAGGTACAGCTTTCTTATCCCCTAGGAAAGTCACACTGCTTGAGGCTCCATTTCTTAGAAAAGGGAACTAAGCTTCTCTTCCTATTTCTGTTATGGTCTGGCTCCAGTTAACACTGAACATAAATGGGACATTCTTTCTAGGACTTTGCTTAGCACTGCAGGTCCTTTTCCTTAACAGATGTCACCAGCACGTTCAGATACTATCACGTCTACGTCATGTCTATCTGCAATTATTTCAGCTAAATTTGAAATTTTTGAAATTGGATAATAAGCTGGTGAGATGGCTTGGCAGGCTGAGTTATTTACTACCAAGCCTGAAATCCAACTTTGGTTCCCAGGTTCCATGTGTTGGAAGGACAGAATGGATTCTGAGCAAAAAACAACAAAACAAAAAACAAAAACAAAAAACAAAACAACAATAAAAACAACAACAACAAAAAAACAAAACAAAACAAAAAACCCAAAAAAGTTGTCCTATAAATTCCATATGTATGTGGAGAGCAGCAGGCTGTGAAAGGTATCCTGGTTCTAGGTTGAGATAAGGTTGAAGCCACAGTGACCCTCAGGGAGGCCAGGCCTCTCTCATATAGCTACAGTCCCCTCCCCCCAGCTCCCTGCAGAGAGGTTTGTGGCCATCAGTCACATATAAGCTGGACTACCCCCTCCCATATGTAGATGAGGTATTCCCAAGGTCTCAGGCCAAACCAATAGGAAGTACCCGCTGTTAGACCCTGACCCACCCCAAATCTGTATATAAGATTCCTATACAGAAGGAAAAAAGATGTGCAGGAGTTACTCTATTGCCTGAGAGTTTCTGTCATAAGAGCTGTAACACTGCCACTTGTGGAAGAGATCTGCTCTCCCAAAATCGCCAACAGAAGCTCCCCTGAATCCCTCACTGGATACTCAGCCTCCTGCTGGCTCAGCCTGGTCCTCTTGGAGGAACTCAAGGGACAGAAACAGAGGTGGAACAGCACCAGTAGAGGCTGCAGAGACAGTTCTCCCTCCCTGCTGGTCTTAGCCCTTGGGAAGCAGAGGCAGGAGGATTTTGTGTTTGAAACCAACCTGGACTACATAACAAGAACCTTTCATGAAGTAAATGAACAAATCCAAGAACTTTCTTACATCACAGATAGGTTACTACAGGGTACATACCTAAAAAACTACAGAGATATTTGCAAATCTGTCTTTACTTCTGAACATTCATAATACCCAAGGTTTGGAATCAGCCAAGGTGACCATCAACAGATAGAGGGTTAAAGAAAATATGGACTCCTAATCAAGGAAAGGGATCTTTGAAACAGATAGAAACTATTACAGAAATTCACAATCAATCAAAATGCAGAGTTGTGGAACTCCATCTCAATGAATAGAAAGCATTTTCTGTACTTCAGGCTCAAGGAACATAGCAGAAGATGGGGAAGAAAGATTGGAAAGTCAGAAGATCAAGGAGTTTGCTGTGAGATTGTGTCTCCTAGAGATATCAGAAGTTACACCCACGACATCTTACCAACATAACTACCTAAACATGAGATGAACAAAGACAACAACACTAGACATGCCAAACTGGACTGGGAAAATCTACAAGACCTGAGCCCAACTCAAAGAACTATAGGAAATTAAGAAATACAATACAGAGAATAGGAGAAACAGTGTTGTCTGAAGAAGAACACATGTCCCAACACAGTTATAAGTATAAAGAAATGTAGAAGAAGCTACCACAGTGACAGACTCTAATCGCTCTTCCGTGATCCCCTTGGAACACTCAGCTTACATCCTTATAGCCACCTCAACCTCTCATCTTACACACTTTGACAAAAACGTTCCTTTGACTTTTTTGGCTGCTGGGACAGCAAGCGTGCCTCTGCTATGCCTCCTCACAAATCTGAACTTACTCACTGTTCTTTGGTAAAGAAACTCCAGGAAATATACTGATTTTATTTTTGCTTGAAAACTTGAATTCATAAATTGGCACAGACATTGAGAGCTACTTTTAGCCTGGACTACCGCTATGTAATACCTTTTTAAAAAAGTAACTAAATAAAACCCCTTTGTGCATTTTTTTTGCTACATTTTCCTCTATTTTTGAGATTATAATAACATCATTTTCCTCTTCTTACCATTCAACTCCAAACTCTGCCATATGCCCCTCCTTGCTCCTTTTTAAATCCATCAATAGTTTTCTTCATACCCGAAATTTTGCTACTGCTATGAATCATAGTATAAATATCTGATATGTGAGTCTCAGTGCACAGGTTGAGAAATGCTGAGTTAGATCTCATTTTAATCACCACCAATACATCCATAAACTCCCAATTTTACGTAAATTCTTAAGAGTTATGCTAATGAATAATTGTGAGTGCAAATTTCTAGAGGGATCTTTCTTTTATCCCTTTTTGCTTTTCGGGGTAGAAAGTTTTGGATGGGCTTATGAGAGTGTGTGTTCTTTCATACTTGTGGGAGACATTGGTAAGGATAAAATAGAGGAAGTCGACAAGAGAAATAAGAGAAACAGATGATAGATGTACTTTATCCTGACACTATGAGGAATCGTGGCATTTAAAGTGAAGTGAAGAAATTATGTGACTACAGTTGCAAAGAGCAAAGGTACCACTGGTGCATAACTCTCTGGAGGAGGCAGGTTTGATGCTACTAAAGAGTCTTATTATGCTGAGGCACTGTGCCCACAGCAACAGAAACCTCATCCAAACTCATCAGAGAAACACAATTTACATATTACGTCACAAACATGACATACAAATTTTTGTTTTGTTTTTAAATGATTCACTAACTATATACACTGCTGAATGAACCTATTGAATTCTCTCACTAAATGAATGAGACAGGTAGTAAGTTACCTCTGAAGCAGAGAGAAGTGGCACACCATTGCTAGCCTATAGTAGAGCCACAATGAGATGCATCCGTGTAAGGACCACTGATGTAAAAAAGCTTTTGCCAAACTCTTACTAAGGAGGTTATGACTTCTACAGACTCCCTCAAAACTGAAGACCCAGAGTAGGCCTTTATGGTAAGACAATGTATCCTGGGTCTGGGAAGATGGAATAATAGTTTTCAAGCCTGACATAAACTCACTAAAGCATAGTTGAATGAAACAATGTGAGCCTCTGCAACCTTTCCTAAACAGTTATGTGCAGGATGAGTTCAATTACAACAGGAAATAGGTGGGGTTCTTGGTAGGAAGAAATCCAGGAGTCTTCTGACCTGAACCATTACTTCTCATTCATTCTGTAGGGAGACCCCAGAACCCTCCCAAACTCTGCAGGCCATCTCCATCACCCTTACTTGCTTACCATAAATAAATGGTTCAGACTCTATTATGGAAAGACCCACAAACTTTTGTTATAGGTCATAAAAAAATCAAAATAGAACTGACCTGAGGTCTTTCTCCCTTCTGGTTATCTTTCTTAGTGCCAGAGGGTGTTATGTAAGCAAAAATTCATCAGTGTTCTTACCAGCGCTGGACTTTACATACTATAACACTGACTGGTCAGACAAAAATGTGCCCACTGGTGCAATGTTATGGGATAACCAAACACAGTTTGGCAGATTTGAAGCATTCTTCTTAGGAGAGAACTCGTGCTTAATACTATAAACTTGGTCAAAAGGTGATGGCTGGGAAATTATTGGTCTTACAGGGAAACCTATATTGTTTTATTAAATGGTTGTATTGTCAGATTAGTGCCTTGGTATTTATGTTTATATCTATAAATCTCTGCTACTTCCAACTATCAGCAAAGCTTTTTCGTGTGGGCAGTGATTAATGTAGAGAGTTGTAACTGCTCAAAATTCGTAGAATAAGTGACCACTGCATGCTCAGCCCTAATGGGACATCTATTTTATTCAATGCTCATAGAACATAGAAAAAGAGGGGGTGAAAAGAGAAACTGAGGAGAGGGAAGAGAGATATGAAACACTCTTCTGGACATGGGATGGGCATTGTATTCATGAAGTCACAGTATTCGTGGTTAGCTGAAAATGATCTGTGCAAAATGAATACCATCAAAATTTCATTACTGGTGAGGAGCTCACACAACCTCAACACTAGCTGAGGAACTATTGGCCATAGAGCACTGTTGTGAGGGCACAGAGAACTGCTTTACTATGGTGATATAGCTTTAGGTTGTCAATGCTCCAACAGGTGACCCAGTCCCCATATGCATAGTGGAAGCATTCATTGGTCTCCGGGTTATAAAAGAAAAAAAAGGCTATGAATTTGCGAGGAAAACATGTTCTAAGGGTCCCCGAGGAATTCCGGAGTCTGAGGCATGAATACGGTCAAAATATATTGTTTACATGCAAAATAAATAAATAGTGTTTAGAGAAACCCTCTGTTTTGTGATCTAAAGGAAACCATGAAACATTAAATGTGAAACAGGGTGGAGCAGAAGTAAACATGGGAGAATGCTGTTTAAGAGTCAGTTCTGCTTCTTCTGCTTTCAATAAGATTATATACACATCTCAAGTAGTTTCCAGTTCTTTACGAAGGCTCCGCATTTCTTGAAGTGAGAAAGCCCACAGTGGGCTGTGCATTGTAGGCACCAGGAAGCTCTTCTCTTGCTGGCTCTCTCTTTTGTGCTGTTCTCTCTTGGTGCTACAGCCTCAAATCTGGTGACCTGGATAGTCATCGGTGACAGAAGGCAATGCTTGAGGCTTTCTGAGTCAGGAACGGCTTCCTGTAAAACACCCTGGTCTTTGTCTAGCTGAGGACAGACGTCCTTACACGTCTGTTTTCAGTTTCCACGTGGGTGGCTTTCCCAGGGAAGTTTGAAGAGCAGCCTTTCATTCCGTCTCACCCCCTTTGAGTCACGTAGCTGTACAATGGCCCCAGGCACTTCAGGGAAGAGTGACAGTGTGAAGCAAGGAAGCAGAAGCAATGGATTCCACAAGAAGTGTGTGTCCCCAAAGTGAGGTGAAGAAACAGAGAAACAAAGTAATCACCCGAATGTTTCCTAAACTGGATACTCTGGCCAAGTGGCCTGATGGGCCAACAGGCTGAAATTAAGGGCCCCCAAATTAGGCAGAATGTTGAACTCACTCAGGGTATCTTAAATACACAGGGAAGTATGACACTCACTTCTGGGGTTTCCAGTTCAGTTGACATGATGCTATCTGAGCATTGGTATTTTTAAGGGCTCTCTAGACAAACAGAATGTTCAGTCAGGAATGAGGATTACTGGCCTTGATAAATGTCTCAATTGTTGATGGGAAAGAACCATGGGATGTACTCCCACTGCCCTTCATTTGCATTTTTACTGGAAGTTCAGATTAACTGTTCTTTATCTTCATTCCCAGGAAACCATGTCATTGAATATACAAACATAGTAAAACTCTGGGGAGATTTGGGGCTCTAGACAAATGCAGAGGATTTGATCCTTAATAGGGTCTTTAAGGACTATGGCTCAAATTCTCCAACTGGGAACACTTGCTTCAGTAATAACCACTGGTCTTTGATAAGCACAGAACTGCAAGGGTGGTTTTCTAAAAATCAGACAGTAGATCAAGTTCTTGACTAGGGAGCTATAAGTAAAACTTGGCAATTCTTTTAGCATGGGCTGTCTGTGTCCCGCTACTCACTACCTCTTGAAGGTGAAGACAGAAGAAGTGAACGTGAGCCAGTGGGGTGCTATAGCTCAAAGCAGTGGGGGCCACCTGCGGCTGCAGAACCTTGGTATATCAGTCTGTTGACAGTAGAGCTGAGGAGATGCTGATAGGTAGGGTTAGAGTTGGTGGTTCAGGAAGGGACAGAGAAGTTGGGGCCTCATGCCTCATATTTTCAAACATTTCTTTTAATAATTCTTTGTTCCTTCCATTTAGTATACTAATCTAGTAATTTACCATTTCTTTAGGAGATTAGTTGGCTGTCATTTTTAGGTGGGAATGGATCAACATTGTTTCCATCACTGAATTAGAAGCTACCTGAAACCCACAGTGCATGTGAGTGTCTGTGTGTGTGTGTTTGTATACATATGTACATATATATGCATATGCTTAATAGGAAAGTAATTTGAAAATAATATATATATGGTATAAATATTAGTATGAAATGAATTACAAGGAATAATTTCACTCACCTGCACTATGCTCATAAGGAACAAAGCTGGTCAACTATGTGATGTGGTATGTATTTTGTTCATAGTACTACTATCTGTTAGGAAAAGGATAAAGAGATTGTGGGGGAAATGGCCCATGGAGGTGTGGGGAGGCCAGGGTGCAAGGGAGATGCCTCTGATGGGCCCATGTTGGAAATCCCTTCCCCCTGAGGGACCAGCCACATGACATAATATAGTACAGAATAGAGTTTATTCAGGGCATGGTGGGAGTTAAGAGGATAGTAGAGACAGAGAGAGAGAGAGAGAGAGAGAGAGAGAGAGAGAGAGAGAGAGAGAGAGAAGAGGAGAGTAGAGAGGTAGAGAAGTAGAGGTTGGTCATGAGCACATGGAGAGAGGGGAAAAGAGAATGGGGAGAGGAGGGGCAAGGGGGGATGAGAGCAGGAAAGCAAGAGACTGAGGGGGGGGGACACGTGTCAGGTACCTGGGGCCGAGCATACTTGGCTATTGCCAGGTGACTGAGGGGTGGGGCTTACAGAATTCCAACATTATCATACCCAGCCTTTTTTATTAAATTATTTTATTTACATTCCAAATGTTGCCCCCTTCCTAGTACCCTCTTCCAGAGCTCTTCCCCCCATCACCTCTCTTTGTCTGAGAGGTGCTCCTCCGCCCCTCCCACAGCATCTCCTTCCCTGGGGCATCAAGTCTCTATAGGATTAGGCAATCCTCTCCCACCATGTATATTTTAATTTTTTTCCAGTGAGAAGGCTCAATAAAATTTATGACCTGTTTATTTCTAGTGCTTCTAGATTCTCTTTCACATTGCCCATACCTAATATAATACACAGCCGCAAAAGTTCCAGACATTTCTGGACTGAGAAAGAATGAGATTAATAACTTCCCCTCAGTTGAATGGCTGGATGCAATACTATAAACAGAGTAAAAGGATTTTGTTTCCTTATGCACTATTCCCAGGCTCTGCCAGAACACGGTGCCTTTAGCAAGAGGAGAATGAAGTTAATACAAGAGACAAAGCTGTACTGTGAGTTCCCGCCACATGTTTCATAGCCTATCAGTTTTCGTCCTCATTCGCAAGTCATGCTTTTATTTTAACTTAATTATTGCTCCTTCTAGAAATACCAAGTTTTCTTTTGACATTTGAGTAATTTTACTTCGCAACTACCAGTACTCCTGAGAATACCTCGTTAACAATGAGAAGCATCAAAATGGGTCAAATCATTTCACCCTTCCTGCTGCTGTTGTGAGCCTCCAGTGGTGACCCCCCACCAGAACATTATTTTCATTGCTACTTCATAGCTGTACTTTTGCTACTGTTATGAACCGTACTGTAAATATCTGATATGCAGGATATCTGATATGCGACCCCCGTGAGAGTGCGACCTACGGGTTGAAACCCCTCTTGTTCAGAGATTTTAAAGCTCTTTAGGCCAAGAGTAAGATAAGCCTATGGTATCTGAAACTGTAAATTCCTTTAAAATTCCAGAATTAACTATTGGGACATTTTTAAGGAGAAAATTCTGGCACTTATAGTTTTATTTGGAAGTGAGTTCCTGTGGAATATGGGGGCAGGGAGGGCGTGGCTTTCCACAACGTTTCATGGGTTTGCTTGACATCGACTCCAGTACATGCTTGAAAGTGTTCAGAAAGTTCAGTCTCCTGCTTCAGTATCAGTAAGATTTTAAGCACATGACGTCATCCCTCTCCCTCTCACTGGGGTAATAGTTCTCACATGGGATTTTACAACTTGCTGAACACGAACACAAGTGTGCAGGTATGGTTACTGCTTGCAGTAGCTGATAAAAACTTAAAAGCATGGTATGAGAAATTTTAGAAAGGCATCATCATTATTATTATTATTATTTTACTTATTCACTTTACATCCCACTCCCTGCCTCCCTCCCAGTAACCCCTCCCACAATATTTCCCCTATCTGTCCCCCTATTCTCCTCTGAGCAGGTGGGTACCCCCCACCCTGGATTAGGGTTGACATATTTTAAGTGTGTATTTGTCTATAGATGTATGTATATGTGTACATATATACTAGATACATGCATATATGTGCATATAATATGTGTGTGTTTTATAAGAAGAAGAACTGACATTAACTTTGTTATCACCTTACAGTGACAGGTAAGTATGTTTATTACTATTTCTATTTTGGAAATTACTTATCAGCAACTTCTAACATTTTAAAGCAAAAGAAAAGCTAACAAAAATGTACACTTAGCAAACTGTTCTGTTGGCTAATCCTGCCAGACTTTGAACTTCCTTCTTCTGGACTCATTCACAATTTAAAAAGGGAAATTTAAACTCATCTTGATGCTGAAGACAGCCCAGCATTTAAGATCTGTTATTGCAGGAGACCCGGGTTCGATTTCAACACCCACATGGTGGCTCACAATGGCCTGTAACTCCATAGGATCTGATACTCTCATTTGACCTTAGTAGGCACCAGACATACATGTGGCACACAAACATACATGCAGACAAGACAATCATACACAAAAAAAATAAATGTCATAAAAAGCCTTGATATAGAATAATTTCTTCTGGCTGTATTGGTGTGCAGAGAGAATTTTAAGACAAACAGGTTAAGTAAAATGTAAAGAGTTATACGATCACTGCCCTGAAGCAGAATGCTAACCTTCAAGTCAAAATTGACCCTGTGCTTTTGACTTTCTCTATGTCTGTGTAGACTCACCCAGCTTTTGAAAACCACGGACTAATTGCAGTTGAGAAAGAGGATGTTTTAGGAAATGGGTAAATGATCTAAGACCAGTCCCCTGGCCTAGCAGGGCTTCCTGACAGAGGAGTATGGGTGAGAGAGTGGGAGTCTTGCTGGAAGCCAGACTTCACTCTGTCCTGCCTGGCTAGTTTGCAGGGGTGAGGGTTTTAATAACCACCCAGTTACAGTGGCCTTTTATGTTACAGCTTGCCTTTGATACTTAGAGTCAGCATGTGTTCCAGAACACTGGTCCTGAGACAGGTCCTCAGATGGTCTTCAGAGACGCAGCACTTCCCATGCGAAAGTCTACAAAGCCTCCTGTTATATTTTCATCTATGCATTTGCACGGGATTAAAGTCCACAGCATCCCTCTCAATTTCTAAGTGTTTTATGAAGCAAGGAGGACTTCGCTCTTACTTCCCCGGACATTAAGGAAAACCGAGTTGTGTTACAAAACTGAAGTTTGTTCTTTCATATTGTGATTTCCTGGCATCCCTGTATGATCTTTGTCAATAACACCTCTTCCTTAACCCCATTCAATTTCAGATTCCTAGTGTTTTATCACAGATCCTATCCCTCACCTTCAAAACTTATCTCTGGAAGACAAAACAATCTTTAAAATCTCATCACCAGCCGAGATATAGATGTCTATTGAGACAGCCACCTGCCCACTCTTTCCTATGGTGTTAAGCTGGAGGTCAGAGGCAGACCAACTTCTCCCCATGTCGGTAATAAAAGAAAATGTCCTCAGTGTGCCTTGTCCCTTTGCCTCTTCATCTTGAGAACAACTGTAACTATTGTAATTGGGTTTAGTGTCTTCCTGTATTTGCACATTAACCTTACATACAAAGTCTGTGAGAAAGATGGCATGGAGAAAAAGCTTGCCCTTTTCTTCAGTGCTGCATGTGTAACCCAGTAGAGGGTGAAGTGGTGGTTGCCATTGGGGCTCAGGCATTTAACTGGGAGACAAAGAGAATTCTGATATTTGTTTTACATACATGAAAACAGACACGCGAATACAGACAATTCAGAGAAAACATGTGTGTTACATTTTTAGGGAAAGAGCAAAGGATGATGCTTGGTATTTTGAAGAATTTAACAAGGGAAGTGTAGGCAAGAGTGGGCAAGAAGCTTAAGGGAACCAAAGTCTGTTCATGAGTTTGATGTGAAGCTTTATCTGCAGTGAGTTCATTCAGTGGGGAAGGGGAAGGGTTCCCAGCAGGAATCCACAGAGGATATTGTCTGGAAAATACTCCCATAGAGGTATTATCTCCAGAGGAAGGCAGCCAGCTCATAGAGACCTTGCATGGAAGGATGGAAAATGTTCTGCCTAGACTCTTAGGCCATCTTCCTATCCTCTAATGGTGTCCCCTTTGGTCACCCCCTCTGCAAGCCAAGAACAAAGTCCATCATTGCAGGCCACATCGGTCAGCTTAGTAGGAAACACACGCAGAATGGCGCAGGTTATCTGGTGGAGCAGAACAAACAAGATCCACAGTCTAGGGGCCATTGTGATGATAGAAGTAATCTCAGTTACTGGAAAGGAGTCGTCAGGGGCTTCAAGAGTAGAAAAACACAACGAAGGAGAAAGCAAATAGAGAATTAACAGGTTCGGAGCAAACAGAACCAGGATCTCAGTCCAGAGGTTGGGAGTAGAACACAGAAAGTAGACCACAGTCTCAGAGAAACTTTACAGACAAGAAGAGGTAGGCATCGTAACAGAGAAGAGGGGATCCAAAGGCCACACAGAAGCAGTGGTGATCCCGGGTTCCCACAGTGGCCAAGGGAAAACTCAAGAGTGTTGGGGTAACACCAACAGACCTCACCATTCTCAGCTCTCAGCTCCTCTCTGAAGTCAACAGCCACATTCATGTTTCTTTTCTATAGACCAATTTCTTTCAAATTGTTCAGAAAGTCTATCCTAGCAAAACTTTTGTCAGTGACTTTATAATACACTAAACTATGCATAACACAAACTTGATTGGAGATATTTGATCTATTAGGGAAGTAAATGTGGCCTTCATATCATTTCAGTGATGGAAAGATGGGGCTATGTGTGACCGGTCAGATGTCTGAAGAGAAATTGTTCATGGTCAAATCTCTGAAGGAGACAGGTAAAATTCTTTTAGCCTAGCCATTTGCACAACTAAAAGTCTGCCAGAAAAGTTAGACAAATATCTTGGTGCACTTAAGTTATGATGTTAAGAACAATATGATAAAAGGAAAAGAACATAATAAATGTAATATGCATTAAGTACTGTTTTGATTAAATCCAAGAGTCAGGAAATTGAATAAATACATGTTGGGGGGGTCGAGGAAATGGGGATAGTCACTTAAGGGTCCCAGATACCAGGGAAAAGAGAGGCTCCCAAGGACCCAACAGGGATGACTCTAGCCAAAATATCATGCTTTATACCATATGTATACATTATTTTAAAAAATCTTCCATTAAAAATGTTTTGATCTTCAGAGGGCTAGAGAAAGATACACCGTGTATGACACCATTTTACTCAGTTCATCTTAAACCCAGTAAGATCAGCTGTACATTTTGGAGCCTTCCCCCTTCCCTTCTTCCCTATCTTTTCCCCTCCCTCTTTGCCTCCTCCTCCCTCTCCCTCCTGCCCTCTCTTCATTCCATGTTTTCACTTTCTCCTCTCTCATCTTTCCAGGATTCATCCAACCTATCAGCATTTTTTAATTAGAGGAAAATATTAGCCTAATATTTCTCCCACCCTTCAGATCACAGCTTTACAAACAACACACATTTATGAACAGTTTCTGCCCACATGTGTCTTTATCTCTTCATGGAAACTTTGAGAAAGACATATGTTACTGCCTCATGCTTTGTTCCCGTAGTTAATTTGTTGGGGGTTATTTGGTGTCATTGAACACTTACTCACGTAGGAATCTCTCTTTTGTAAATGCTCTCTAGCCTCTCATCCCACTTCCTTACTTATTCTTAAGTGCTTATTCAAGGCTTGGTTTTCTCTCCTTGTATTCTCTGAGTGAATGCAGCTGTCTGATGGGCTCACGAGTGTTGTGGTGGCGTGCTCTCTCTCATACCCTACAGACTGCTGAATGTGGCTGGTGGGAGAATCCTGGAGAAACTATTATGTGCATCTTTTCTGCTCTTAACCTAAGGTGTTGGAGAAAGGAGCCTGTCAATGTGTAAGAAGAGTGTTATATTCAAGATATAATCTACATCAATAAATACCTCAAAGAAAAAAAATCAAAAGTGTGGCAGGGGCAGGAGGAGGTGGCATGGATCTCCACATACATGATAATTACAGAAGGCAAAAATCTTATACAGTTAGCAGAAGACTCAAGAAAGGTTGAAAGGCAGTCCAAGCAGAAAAATCTGCTTGTTCATAGTCCACTAAGTTAAGTCTTAACCTTGTGATAAGACACCTTCACTGACATATGCAGAATATTTCAGAAAATGTCAGAACATAAAGATTCAGTTGAGCAGAGATATGAGACTAAACACATGTCAAATACCTATCTCCAATTCCTTTCAAACTCTTTGCTCTATTTTTAATATTCGGTTGTATTTATTTTCTCTGCTGTTGAATCACTTCCAAACATGGCTTTGTTATTGCTCAGTTAAAAAATGAATAGGATTAATGAATATGGGAAAGTCTGCCATTCATACACAGTATTTGCATAAATGTCACACACTGACCTCAGTGCATGTCAACAACTCTAGGTAGCAGGGATAATACCCTTTTCTATTAATACTCTCAGCTTTACCAATAGCTCTGTACCTGCCTAGACGCACACAGCACATAACCAGCTAAGAATAGGACACAGTACCTGTGGGGCAAATGTTACATGCTGACTTTATGATTAAAAGAAGAATAAATGAAAAGTAGAGCCAAAAGGCCACATGTCACAAGCTCCTGAGTCTCAAAAGAAATGCAAGGAAAGGGATATGAGCCTTTTATTAACAAAAACAATTCAGAACCTTAAAGTGTCTTGTTCAAATACAGGCCCCACCTGTGGTAAGCTGAAACTATTTGATTTTCAGCTTAGTAAATACATTAAAAAAAAAAAAAAAAAAAAAAAAAAAAAAGAAAGAAAGCCAGGAGTCTTTGCTATCAGCTCAGTTGCCTGTATTTGCACAAGGTGATACTTTCTTGCTTAGAGTCTAATTTTTGACCCACCAACAAGCCCTCAAGCCATAGATTAGAAGGCTAAGTATTTAACTACGCTATGTTCCCTTGGGTCACCTGTAGTAGGACATGATATTTCTCATTATATATTATGTTGGTTAAGTTGTGATGGCTGTTCAGCAGAGATGCTCTGTGTGTGATCAAGCTGACACACCACTCGGCAGCTGGCAGAACATTGCTACCTAGAGAGAGGGCAGATGTTGCCCATCCACAGAGCTATGATGCATTTGTCCTCTCCTTTCACTCCGGTGTGGTAGAAAGACATGAATAAGTCAGTTTTATGAGTTTCCTGATGCTTTTGGATCCGGAGGCATAAGATGGCATTTCCCTCCCCACTCTGTTCCCACAGATGTGGTTCTCTAGTCAGAGCTCCTTTTCTCAGTTCATGTGCATCCAGAAGTGCTGGGATTCAGTTCCATGTCATCTACAGAACCACTCAGGTGAGTCAGTCACAGGAACTGGGCTTCACCTCCCTTTCCGATGCCAAAAGTCTTCTTCCCACAGCCCTGGTTGCTCAGCATATCCAAGTAGGCTGGGTGGCCCTGCATAGCATATGGTGTCCTCTTCCCTAGAAGGTGAGAATATGGGACAGGTACTAGGACTTAGGGCTCCAAAGTGAACATTAGAGGGGTATAGCCATATCTCACTTCCAGCCTGGGCTCACTTTATCACATGTGAATAAACCACACCATCACCTCTCATTACCATGGCAACGGCAGTTACTACTCTTTTCCCACTAGGACGAGCTACACTAAATGATGAAGCACACAGCAAATGCCCCACTCTTAGGTTATTTCTGTTGAGGGGTTTTTATCACTGCAACAGGAAAAGTCAAGAATACAGACCTGGTACATTCCTTTGCCCACTTTCGCTGGCTCTTCTATTTCTTGAGATGGGCACCAGAAATGGAAAGTTGGGGGCAAAGTGACATTGTATCCTACTGCCCAGTGCCTGAAATGCAGTTCCTTAGGTTAGGCATGCGGCAGAATGAATCCACAGCCTCAGCCTCTCTTTCTCCTGCTTTGGTGTTAGCAGAGTGTTCTCTCTAGCAAGAATATCCCAGCCAATGTTTCTGAAGGACAGTTTTACAATGACCTCCCAGTGAATTGTGTCTCCTCAAAAGGGGTCGAGAGCTGGACAGACCGATTGACAAGTGCCCCAAACTCTCACAGTGCCAGTGGGCCTCGGTTTCTTCATGTGTCGCCTAGGGCTGCAATATTATTAAGTGTTCATAAACACCGTGGCATGGGACTGGAGAGCTCAGCACGGAAGAGTGCTGTTCATTGCTCTTGTAAGAGGACCTGAGTTTAGTTCCCAACATCTACACCTGGAAACTCACTATCTCCTTTAACTCAACTCCTGGGGGCATCTAGTGCCCCCTTCTAGCCTCTGTTGGCACTGTACACACCTCTCATGCATACACATGTATGAAGTTAAATGAATAATTATCGAACTTACAAAAATGCACTTAAAATGGTATTAGACACATACTGAAGGAGGCCGCACAGAGCCACACAGTTGCCTTCAAGGTTTAAAGCGTTGATGAGCTTTGTGTCCAAGTCCAGGTTCATCCCCACTGTTTGTAATGTGATTCATGAAAAGTGATCATCTCGCAGGGGTCTTTCTTCAGATGACCGTCAGCTCAGAGAAGCTGGAGTTTATGGGAACCAACGTAGGCACTTTGCAAACACGTGTCCAATGTAAACTGTTACTGTTCCCCATAGAGCCTTTTTTTGAATCAACTTCTGGTTGCTGCTTATGGTGTAGCACTACAGCTTACTGTTCATATGAGATCTCTTATGAAAAAGTTTTGGTCCTGGAGTAGTTGTATGAAAAAATTTTTCATAAAAATATAATAAAAAATTTTGTTTCTCTTACTTCTTTTTCCTCTTCCTTTTACTCCTTATCATCATCGTCGTCATCATCAACAGCAGCAGCAGAACTCATAATGAAATCCAAATTGGCTTCACACTTGAAGCAATCCCCCTGCCTTAGGCTCCCAAGTGCTGGTGTTATAGGTAAATTGAAAATCTTGAAACATTTAGTAAAGAAGACACTGCCCAGCTCTCAACAGATGATGGGTATTAATCCCAACCAGTGATGTTGCAATCTACTAAGGTAGCACTTAATTATTTATAAAATAGTAGTTCAAGGCAGCTCATTCAGTAAGACTTTACAGTGGGAGGAAAAGTGTCTAGAAGAAAGATGGCAGATGGAGCAGTGTGGAAAACCATGGCCTCCATTTACTTTGCTGCAATTGGAGGCAGAAGCCCAGAAAGATATATATTGACTATTCTGCCCATGAGAGGGACATTCCAAGTGGTCCCTAAGTATCCTTTCAGAGTTTATTGCCTTATCTCGCTTTCTTTGGAGTGTTTCCTTCCCCTGCTGCCTTGTTAAAACTGGATCCTAAGCTTCGACAATTTCCGAGGTTTTGTCTCTAATGTTTGAAATGTGATCATTAAGGCTGATTGCAGCAGCTGGCTCAGAGGCGACACTAAAGAAGTATTTAGTGACAAAACTGCATCTTCCAGTTACAGCTCCCCTGCTCCTGCTTCATCCTGCCCCTTAGATACGCCATTCCGTTCCTTCCATCCCTTTGGCTTCTGTCTTTGTTCACACCTCTATAGGAAAGTACTCCTTTATGCTGACATCTCTCCAGGCAAAATGTGTGCTTGGTATTAAAATGATGCGTAGTTCATGTGTCCTAGATATCTAGGGATTTGTAGTGACATTTTGTTCTCAGGACTACTTCTATTCCATAGACATCTTACCATTAGAAATAAGACTGCGAGTGAATCAGATAGTCAAGTGAGAAACATGAAGGTGTGTGACCTAGACCTCAGACAGCATGGAGTTCAAATTCTACCCCTTCTATTTTCTCTACACAATGGAGACCAGTCTTAATCTTGTGGAGAGTTTAATGTCTTTAAACTCCATTCTTTTTCTCATACAATCAGGGTTAGAGGCAGGTGAATCGAGGTCAAGTTCATTGTGAGCTGCGCAGTATGTGGGAGGCCAGCCTAAAATTTGTGAAGTTCTTTAGAAACCCCTTAATTTGGGATAGCCTAAACTTCTTGTGAACATCACTGTGAGTGTAGTGCGAGGTATTGCAAATAAGGATTTCACATATATTAGATGTAATTAGAAATCACTCTGAAAACAATTATAGGTATGTAGAAAAATAATATTACCCACAACTTTTATTGATTTAGCTGAAAATGATAAACCCATATGACTAAACAATATGTATATCTCACATGTCCACATAATAATGCATGTGTATATGCTATACAGCACATACATATTCCAAGAATTCTATTCCATATTATTATGTATATGATATACTGCCTGATACATATCAGGATATGTCAAGGCAGTTACCTCCTTACCTCCCTGTGACCTATTGAGCTACAATAGTACATTGAAAACTCGCTCTTCTAAGTTTGAATGGGTAACGGAGAAGAAAGAGAGGGAAACAATAGCTCCTAATAGAGGAAATTTTAGAGCCAACCAAGAGGCAGCCAGGACTTCCGCCTGCCACGCCATTGTGGCAGAACCACAGCTCCCAAGTTGTGCAACACCTTCGGTAAACACTTGCTGAAGCGTACACAATGAAGCAGGGAGTTTCACTCTGTCTCCCTTAAGAGGAGGCTGGGGCAGAAGCAACCTCACCGGTGTGAGCAGAGGCAGCCACTGCTCCCGTGGTCCCAGAATGCAGCGATGGAGTCTCTTAGTAATCTCTTTCCTTCTCTCTCCAGTTCCAGGTAGGTGCTGACTCTTTTGGGTTCCGTTCAGTGTGTCACAGGACTGCATGCCATCTGCTCCTGGCCTTACGGTATATAATTGCTGGCTAGCTGGGTTATTTTCCCCCTTTAAACAGTTTTTCTAACCACTTGGATTGATTTTAATCTGCAGTCTGGGAACTGCGGTGCATGTGAAGGAGAGCAATCAGAGGTTTGCATGAAACATTTACGCGTCAGCTCTGATATCTTTAAAAAGAGAGAAAGGAGCTCTTGTGCAGTTAAACAACAGATATGATCTTTGAGTCCGAAAGCAAACTCTGTAAGAACTGCGTCAAGTTTTAATTCAATAAAACAGATTTGACTGGTTGTGACTGCCAAGACTTGAGGAAACTATCTGCTCTTATAATTGGGACCAGTTCAGCAACCTACATTACTTAGGAACATGCGTTGTTATGTTTAGAGAGAATAGACACCTTTAATTGGTAGGGGACGAAACCCACAAAGCTGGTGTTATTGGTGAAGAGGACTTTCAGTTCAGTGTGGCTTGATAACCCAGCTTTGTTTCACTGGTGAGAGCAAACATCTAAGAATTGAGATGCGGTAACTACTACCTCCTAACGACACGTTATAGCACAAAACTCTCTCTTTATAAATTCTCAGCCCAGTTTCAAGTGTCTGGGATCTGAGGACGCATTTCTCTGGCTTGTTCTGTACTTGGAGCTCCATCTTCACAATAGCTGGCAAATGTTTTCTTAGGCCATAGGATGCTTGCTGGGACCCAGGAAGGAACAAATTGTGAACATATGTGAAGCCATCAAGCACAGAAGGATCTTTCTTCTTCCTAATGCTCTTGGCATTTTCTTACCCAAAATGGCTTCTCTATTGTTTTCCAGACTTGTAAAAATTGCATTAATATCCTTAAATATTTAGGATGCTAATATATGCTTCAATGCATTACTCCTTGGTTTCAAATTCCTAGATTCATAGGAATCATGTACTAGGAATTCCTTTTTATTTAGGAATCTTTTTTAAAAAAGAATTATTTATTTATTCTGTGTGTAAGAGCACACTGTAGCTGTCTTCACATGCACCAGAAGAGGGCATCAGATCCCATCAGAGATGGTTGTGAGCCACTATGAGATTGCTGGGAATTGAACTCAGGACCGCCGGAAGAGCAGTCACTGATCTTAACCACTGAGCCATTATCTCCAGCCCCAAGAATATTTTTAAATAGGAAGTCTGTCTTCAACGTTTTCCGAAATCACCATCCCCAGGATTCTTAGGGTCTCCATCCTCAGTAGAAGCTGAAGAACTACTTGGGATCTGACTCTGTTCAAGGAGAGGAAGTATCTCATCAGGCAGTTCCAGCAACAGAGCTCCATGTACCTATGCGTGCTACTGCCTCTTCCAAGAAATCAGGCGCCATACTGTTTCTGCTCCCAACAGTTCTGTATTAGCAACCATGGCAGCAACATATGGAAAGCCTGCCTAAAAGTGTGACGCCATTCATTCTAATGCTGTAATAATAGGCATTTTGATTGCTGTCCAGCGAGGAGCATTCATCTTGAGTAGGATGTCACACTGCCTCTCTTTATCTTCCCTGCCATACCTTCCAAGGCATCCATCCCCTGCCTACCAAAACCCTTGCTAGATTCTCCATGGGGACTGGTTTCACAGCCAGAATGCAAGTAACAGAGTTTTGTTTGCTTACCTCTTCCTCTGTATTTCTCCCTCCCCATCATCAGAACTCTTTGCATGTGTCCTCTGGCAGTTAACTTTGACCTGCTTCAACCCCTATTTCTAAATAAATGATGGGTATGTAAATTAGGGCCTGGTACTGGTAATGAGCCTCTCACCATCCCCGGGAGAAAAAGTGACATGGGATTTCATCATAAGGAAAGTAAAAACAAATATTTAAAAGGACATAGCAAGTATCCTGGGGGAAAGAAAATAAATTAATGCAGTGACAAAGGCAAGTCTCCATCCTGTTTCAGGAGTATGGCCAGGGAGGCACTGTGGCTTTAATAAAAAGTAGTAGTTATTTCTAGTGACGAGGAAAAGCAAACCAGCAGGCACAATTTAACCCATATATCCAAGTAATAACTTCATTAGAATATGGGTTCTAGCCTTCCCCATCCTCATTGTTTATTGAATAACATTTAGAAGTATAAGCATTTGGGGGAAAAAGATTCAGTGTCAATGCCTAAACTTGCATTAAAGGCTTATTGTCCCCTTTGCAAAGACAACCCTGAAACAATCTAACAGATGTGGATGGGAATGAAGATGGCAGTATTATACACAAATGTCCCCAAAAGAACAGAGTTAGAATAGCATTCTAGATTGAGGTCAGCTACATCACTCTCACTAATGAGCTTTGCTTTATTTTAAACTAATGAATGGTTAAAAGAATCTAATCCACAATCACACACACACACACACACACACACACACACACACACACACACACACACACACCTCTAACTCAAACCAAAATAGCTGTTTATCTCTCAAGTCAGTTTTGCTAGTCAAAAGGTACCCAACACATGAGTTCTGTGGGAGAGAGGAAGCAAGCATTAAAATAAATTAATAGAAACATATTGTGTTACATCTTGGATTTGTGTAATCCCTGGGTGCCAGTTATCTCTGTTTATGCTACTGGCTTCTAAATAATTAACTTGATTTTATTCACCTGGGAGGAGGTTGCCCCATCTCCATCAAACTTGAGCACATGTGAGGCAAACAATATCTGTCTACTCATCCCTTCCTGTGGGGTGGAAATCCTCACATCTCAAATATCTTAATTCAAGGGCCTTACAGCTTTCAGGAGAACCAGAGCATTCTAAGAGAAATTCTATCTGTTTCTATACAGAACTGATTGTGTTGTAAGAATTTGGCAGGAACTGCAAACTAATTTCATCTCATTAAGGAGTGGGGCTGTGATCATGTTGTATATGTATAGGAAGGCTCAGGTGGGGATTGTCAGAACTTATGCTTCAAAAGACAAATCAGCTGATTCCTGTTCGGATCACATATGTTGTAGATAAACCCCACAGATGAGGTTTTTTTTTTTTTTTCCCTTTGGTCATTTCAATAAAACTAAAAAAAAAAAAAAAGTTAAGTGTTTTATATCTGCTGGCTGAGACCAGGAGAAGGTGTCAGATCTTAAAGCAACAGTCTCCAGGTATGTGCTAGGAATCCAACCTGGGTTCTTTGGAAGAGTAACTTAAATACTGAACCCTTTCTCCATCCACCCAATATGGCATTAAAAATATTTCTAGTCTTTAAGTGTGTGTGTGTGTGTGTGTGTGTGTGTGTATGCAAATACAGTACAGGTGCCTGTGTAGACAAGAAGAGGGTGTCAGGTGCCCCAGAGATACAGCTTCAGGCGGTTGTGAATCCCCTAAGATGTGCTCTAGAAAGTGAATTTTGTGTCCTCTGGAAGATCAGGAAGCACTTTTAATGACTGAGGCATCTCTGCAACCCCACTCCACCTTACAATAACATGTAAAGAAGAGAAATGTGGAGGAGGCAGTAGCAGTGAGAAGTGTCTTCACGACTCAGTGTCTATGGGGCTAATTGTGCCAGTCACCGGAGTACACTAGGTAGTGTGTGGCACCTTAGGGTGTCTTTTCTCTGTGGCAGTGAATTAAAGGAGGCAACAGGAAATTGTGCCTATGTCATTTGCACATTTCTGACAAGAGCTGTGGCATCTCACTTCTATGAAGTAATCATGGCATTTTTAAGAGGAGAGAAATGCTCATCCCACATTTTAAAACATCAAACATTTTTTTGTAAATAATACAATTAAATATCTTTGTCAACATTACAATTGATTGCACATATATTTAATAAATATTTATATCAAATTCTGTAAACATAGAAAGTACAAGGATTATCTCAGGACTGAAAACAACAACAACAATAACCAAAAAATCAAGCGACTTAAGAACTTTGTGTACTGGCTTTCATACATACTTTAAAGCCCAGTGTCTGGGATTGGGAAGCAGAAGGATCTTTCTTGACTCTGGCAGCTTACAGAGCCCCTGACAAAACAAAGAACAAACAAACAGACCTACATAAGAGAGATAAAAGAAAAGAGAAAGAAAACCTTTGTACAGTTGCCATCACAGCTGAGAAGAATGTATCAGGACGACTGTGGCCCTTTTAAAGACACAATAGTTTGTGTTTATTTGTATGTTATAGACCACATGGTACATCATTGACACAACCTAGTGAGCTGTTGCTCTTCAAGCAGTAAAAATTTCAATTCTAAAATTAAGATAGTATAGTATCTGTACTATGTCTTTAAATGTGTATACACACACACACATATAATTTTGTGTATGTGAATATTTTGCCTGTACATATGTCTAAACTCAACTTTCATGCCTGGTAGCCAAGGAGACCAGAAGAGGGCATCGGATTCCCTGAGCTGGAGTTACCCACAGTTGTGAGCTGCCATGTGGGTGCTGAGCAGAGAACCTGGATCCTCTGCTAGAGCAGCCAGTGCTCTTAAGTGCCGAGCCATCTCTTATCTCCTGCTCTGTTTCCTAAGAGTGAACCCTAAGCCAGAGTTCCTTTACTACCTCAATTGCTATTTGACTCTGAGAGCATCCTCAGAGCTTAATGATGTTGTTTCAACGTCCCAGGTTAAATGGTTATTGCGCAATCAAATAAATTAAAACCATTCCAAACTGATCAAAAAGTGGACATCACTAGAAATTTCAGGAGAAAAATACTTTTGATTCAGTTTGCAGAACAATAAAATATAAACAAACAATTCCAAGTGACCCATGGCCATGACACTTAATGAGTCCCCTCAGTTCTGTCTGCTATTAGGTGGGCTGAAATAGTATTTCAGTGAGCTGGGATGACCTTCACAACACAAAGAAGAAAAAGCTATTCTAAACCCGCTGCCAGCATCCTGCCTCAATTCTCTAAGTTTCGCTGTGTCTTCATCCCAAGTGAGACCGTTCATGTTCCCTCCAGAGCTTCCCACAGGAAGCTGCATCCCTGTGGACAACAAAAAGAAGACTTAAAACTCCAATAAAAACCATTTCTCTTTAGCCTAATTGCCAGGAAAGGCTTGGACATTAGTCTCCTCAGTGAATTGGTTGTTTGAGATACATTTTCACTTTCCTCCTGATCTGATTCTAGCCACTCCACAGCCCTTCCCTGGTCAGTGACCCTGTTGAAATCCTCTGTTCTCATTTTCATAATTTTTTTCTGCTTAAAACGGAGGCTTGTCAGCATTGCTCATGCCAGCCCCCTTCATGAACCTAATGTTGAAGACTTTTCCTACTGGGACTATGTTTCAAATATTACTACTGGAAATTCCAAGGATCATGGGTTCGATCAGAGATGGTGGGTGTCTGCCTCCAATTTCACAGCAGTGTGGTCCAGAGTTTTCCTGTTTCATTATGAGAGTGATAAGCTTCCAGGAGAACTGGATTCTGCCTTGGCTTTACCTGATTTCATTTTCTTTCTGGGACAGTCAGTGCCCAGATCCAAAAGGGGAAAGAGAAATGGGAAAGTTGGCAAGAAATACTGTCATCAGAGAGGCATTTGCACATATCTCCTATTAAAAGTCAGAGACTGAAGATTAGGGATGGGTAGGTGGGTTTCTGGCTGTTATCCACTTCTCCTTAGGTCTGGAACCACTGACATAAATCACAGAATATCTCTGTGGGGTATTAACCATCGAAGTGAGAATGAACATTATGGAATAGCTATGTCTTCCTTCTTTCTCCCCTAGCAAGTGCAATAAAAGAACTTCCTAAAGCCAAGAAATATGAAGTGGTTTATCCCATAAGACTTCATCCATTGCGTAAAAGAGAGACCAAAGAGGCAGAGCCAAAGGTTAGTACATCTGTGGTTGTCTTATTTCTTGCACATAAATTTAATGTGAATGCCTGTTTCCATGTGTACACATGTGAGGTCACAGGTTATTCTTACACTGTAAGGATATCCACTTTGCTTGCAGAGACTGGGTCTCTTAATGGACTGGAACACACTCATTCACAAGTAGGCTGGCTAGGGAGTGCAGACTTTGATATTTTGTAATAATTTATGTTGCATGCTACCAAATAATTATATATAACTTACCTTATCTATTATGTGCTCATCTGCCACCTCTCCACACACCATTCCATACAATTTAATTGTCTTAAATCAGGACTAGAAAATAAACAATACAAATCAATGCAAATTGGCATTTTTACCTGAAGTTTATAGCTTTTTCTATGTAGACAGCATTACAATTTGCACAGTTATTACATTGTCAGCCAACACTGGCTTAATTTTTTAACTAGTCATTAGAGTAAAGCTAATTATATGTGCCCTGTGTCTTTGACTATGCATATGCTGTAGAAACTATTTATGTGTAGGTACTGTGTGTGTGTGTGTGTGTGTACCTGTGTGTGTGTGTGTGTGTGTGTGTGTGTGTGTGTGTGTGTGTGTACGTGCATGTACAGGTAGATACTTATAATGGCAAAGGGAGGCCATTGGATCTCCTGGAGATTGAGTTATTGGTGCTTGTTAATCACCTTTTTCTGGGTGTTAGGGGTCCAACTAGTGTCCTCTGAAAGAGCAGCCCATAATCTTAATGAACGAGTAATTTCTCCAGCTTCACAATGCTGATTTTTTTGTGTGATTTTGATGTGATGAGCTTGGTTTTACTGGAGACAAGTTGCTTGCCTAGGTTACTTACAAACAGCTACAGGAGATTTACACTAGCCTGGTGCATGATGACCTAATGTAATGTGGTTCTAAAGGGTTGTTTCTCACATCAACCACATGAATTCAAGGGATGGAGCTCAAGTTGCCAGGCAAGTGTTTTCATCCATTAAGCGACCCACTAAGCTGACCCCAGTTAAGGGTACTTTCTACGTATTTGACATATCTCTACTCCCAACCACCCCCACACTCCTTCTTCTAACCTATGCTTGGAAATATAAATATTTGTTTTCATTAATGGTGATCCGAATAAAACCTTTCTAAACATATCAAGGCTACATATAAAGATCTTAGATGAAGAGTCTAGAATGTGGCTCAGTGGTAGAATCTTTAGCCAGCATTTGCAAGACCCTGAGATCAATTCCCAGAACCAAAACATACATTTATATACATACAGACACAAACATACACATTCACACACAGGCAGGTACACACATACATATTCAAAGAAATACACACATACACATGTACACACATTCATATACATACAGATACACATACATATATGTACACACACAAGCACATACACACAGACACACACATACACAAATGCACATACATGTACACATTGGCACACAAATATAAGCACACACAGCCCCATGCCTACACTCGAACACAGAGCTAATTTGTCTATTTAGTTGACAGACTAATCTGTAGCCTGTGGTCTAGACAGACAGCTGGCCTCACCATCCACTGCTAGAGAAGAGCAAGCATTCCGTGCTAAGGATCAATTTGGTAGACATGGCCACCTTTTGATTATCAGTAAATCTTTTGTGTATTTTGGCAGGAAACATTTGAAACTGAGCTAAGGTACAAAATGACAGTAAATGGAAAGGTGGCGGTGCTGTATCTGAAGAAGAACAAGTGAGTGTGTGCCCGTCTGCTATTGTCCTCCTCTGGTACCAGTCAACGTGTAGAGAGTGGCTGGCAAGGATGCTGTCAGCATCATGCTACCAAAACCCAACAGTTTTCACTCTACTCCTAATGGACCCAAAGAGTCGGTGATTTTTTTCCTCTTAAAATGGTAGAAGCACATTAGGCCAAATAACAGTGCACTAGGCTTTTGACACTTTATAAATAAAAAAGAAAACCAATGAGGTGCTAGTAGACATATTTTTTTAAAAATGACTGAGTGGGTCCAATGTAATTTGCTTTAGGTTTTGTTTGTGTCTTCATAGAGGCCTCAGGGGACTGCTCCTTGGAAGGGGCTGAGGCAGGGGTAATGCTGTGCCTTCTCACCAAACTGGTTGCAAGTTCTTTCTTCTGTCACCTTTGACCCCAGCTCTGCTTTTTCTCAAGTTTCTCCTGGCAATAAAATAGCAACCAGGACTTATGTGAACAGGGGCTTGTTTCATTTTCATAGCTCTCTAGAATTGATTCCTTCTCTCTCTCTCTCTCTCTCTCTCTCTCTCTCTCTCTCTCTCTCTCTCTCTCTCTCTCTCTCTCTCTCCCCTCTCTCTCTCTCTCTCTCTCTCTCTCTCTCTCTCCTCTCTCTCTCTCTCTCTCTCTCTCTCTCTCTCTCTCTCTCTCCTCTCTCTCTCTTTCTCTCTCTCTCTCT